>NW_004567114.1:83876-84847 GCF_000260355.1 Condylura cristata
GGCCCTCTATCACTGAGCCAACAGGGACAGAGGGGTGGCCGCCCCGGGAAGTGTCATGCAGCAGCCAGTGGCCAAGCCCAGGGGTTGGGCTCCTGACCAGCCCTGCGGGGGTGGGGGGATAAAGCTGAGCTCTGGCATGCGGAGGCCCCACCTGCACAGGTGGGTGTACAGCAGGCACAGCGCGCCAAGGAGCACCCAGGCCAAGGGCAGGTGGACGGCCAGGTGGACCACCACGTGGCAGACGCACCTGGCCACACCGGGCCCCAGGGGAGGGCAGGCAATGCAGGGTAAGGGCAGCTGAGGCCCAAGGGGGTGGGGGGGAGCCTCGGGCAGAGCGCATATATGGCATCAGACAGGCAGCACAAACAGCCGATCAAGGCAGCTCACGGACACCGGATGCCCTGGCGAGCTGTGGCTGCCCAGGGGTAGGGCCAGCACAACCAGCGCAGAGCCACTGTGCTCACAGAACCCTTCACAGGAGGCCGGACCCACCGCCTTTAGGACAGCCGTCCCAGGGCGCACACGGTGCCACCCGTGGGGGCCACATCTCCATCCCCCCCAAACGCTTCCTGCCAGGCCCCACACCCAGCCGGCTGCCCCTCAGCGAGGCTCACAAGGCCGCTGCACCAGCCTCAGTCTCTCCTGCACCCCTGCGGGGCGCACCGCTACCGGCCGGCGGCGCCGCAGGCCAGGGCGCCGGGGTCAGGCCGCCCGCGGGCTCGGGCTGGGCAGCCCCGGGCTGACAGTAGACGCGCGCGCCCGCGCACAACACGGATGTCAAGGCGGCGGGAGGACGGTCCCGGGAGCCGCAGGACGCGGAGCCGCCCCGGGGCGCGGGTCTCGGGGGCACAGGGTCCTTCGCGAGGGCCCACCCGCCCCACAGGCCCCGGGACTCCCGCCCCTGGAAGCAGGCGCCCAGGGAGCACCTCCCCTGCCCTCGGTCCGCGGGGACCGCTAGCCGCGAACAAAGC
>NW_004567114.1:85769-93298 GCF_000260355.1 Condylura cristata
CCGGGGCGGGCTCCGAATCGTCTGCGCGCTTCACCACCCCTGCCCCGGCGTCCACCCTCTGTTCTCCAGGACTCCTAGGTCCCCGCTGCTCCTAGCGTCCTCCCAACTCTACCTGTCCCCACCATGATCTCACCCCCCCCCAATATAGTGGTGTCCTGGCAGCGGCGGGGGGGTGGGGGGGGCAGCCTGGACACTAGGACGCCACTCCCCGCAAGGGCCAAGGCCCAGCCCTGCTCCAGGCCTAAGGCTGAGCCTCCCCCCCACCCCTGGGCCCTCTCTCTGCCCAGCCCCCTTGTTCAGCAATGCTGTTTTGCCAGCTTCAGCCCACACAAAGGAGAACTCAGACAGGACATGGCCCCCTAGCTCCCAGGGAACGTGGGGACCCACTGGACTGCTGGTCTAGGGAATCGGAGAGGCCCCGGGAAGGGATGTCATGGAGTTCTCACAGCCTTTGGCGGGTTCTGAGCCCCAGAGTTCTGAACTGGAAAGCTCTCCTGCCCCACCCCGTGTCCACAGCAGTGGCCTCTGCCTGCCCCTGGGGGATTCCTCCCATCTCCCCAGAGGGAGGGTGTCTGGGTGGCCAGCCCAGGCAGTTGCAAACAGCTGCCTCCACAGGGGGCCAGTCCCCAGTGGTTGCGTCCCTGCCACTCCCACCCCCGGCCATCAGTGGTGGGGTCTGTGTGTCCTGGCCAGGACAACATAGGTGGGCTGGGCTCAGGGAGGGGCCTGGAGGCCCTGGTGCCAGAGCCGACTGACACCCGCTGCAGCCATGGCGTGCGACTGGAGGAGCAGCTGCAGCCCTGTGTTGGGGGCCTGGCCCGGCCCAGGAGAGGCCTGCTTGGGGGAGCAGCCCGCTCTGCTGGGCGGCCAGAGCCCACACATGCCTGGCAGTGCCGCCCGAGCGGCACACAGGCAGGAAACCAAGGCTCAGGAGCGGCAGATACGTGGCCCAGCCTGCCCTTTGGGGCACACTGCGCCTCCCTGGATGCAGGGTCCAGGGAAGCGTCCCAGGAGCCAGGGGCACGGCTCCCAAGGTGCCAGCCCACGCACGCAGCGGCAGACATGGCCTCCTTCAGGTGGGCAGAGCCCCTGGCTGTGGGTGTGGCGAGAGGAGGCCGGTCCCAGTGACCACCAACCTCCACTGCCCCTCAGGCAGCCCCACAGGCTGGGCCCTGGCGTCTCTGCAGGCCCTCTGTGCCCTGGGCCCTCTATCACTGGGCCAACAGGGACAGAGGGGTGGCCGCCCCGGGAAGTGTCATGCAGCAGCCAGTGGCCAAGCCCAGGGGTTGGGCTCCTGTCAAAGGCGCCGCAGAGCACAGGCGCAGGGTGCCATGGGGCGAGGACCTGGCTGGCAGGGGGTGTCCACAGAGTGCCACCTGGACAGGGCAGTCACGGCCAGAACCTGGGCCTGGCCCGCAGGTAGGGGCTCCATGCTTGGCCCCCACGGTGGCCTGCAGTAGGCCCTGGGGCTGCAGCCAAGACCGGTGTCCCCGCACTCTAGGCCTGGGTCTGGGCAAGAGGCGGGCAGTCCTCCCCCGTGCAACAGTGGGTGGGAGAGGTGGAGCGCAGACAGTGGTGGGCACGCCCTGGGGCCCAATGCCCCAAAGCCAGCCTCAGGAGTGGCACAGCGGGTGGGTCCCAGGGCCAGGGCTGTGCCCATGGGGATCCAGCAGAGGAAGGACTGTGGGGGACACAGGGAGAGCCCCAGGCTGCCGCATTCCAGCTCTGCATGCTTCAGGCTCCGGGACCAGCCACCCTGACCTGCGGCTGGTTCTCCAGGGACCAGCCAGGTAGGAAGGCCGAGGCGGCGTGAGGCCCACTCCTGGCCCCAGGACAGGACATCCGTTCTTAGAGGCTGCTGAAGAGCTAGTCTGTCCTGGGCGAGGGGAGGACAGGGCCGGGCAGGGGGCCAGCATCATCCCCTACACGCACCCTGAGGCCCCACACTATTCCCAGAGGGCTCGGCTCTGGGAAGTGACAGCAGGGCGCAGCCCCAACTGATGTCCATCCAGAAGGTCCTGAGGGACGGCACTGGCCAGGGGGCCCAGTGGGAACCAGCACACCACCCCATGGAGGGTGACAGCACCAGTTGGGACCCACCTCCCCTAGGGCTCCTGGCCAGCTCCCCACAGCAGGAGACATGCGGGCTGGGCTGGTGGAGGCCAGTGCTTGCTGGACCAAACCCCGTTGGGCAAGCACCACCCAGCGGTGGAGTAGGGGGCACGGGATGGAACCCCAGCCCTGATGCTGCACCCGCGAGGGCCCGGGGCAGGGGTCTGGGGGGTGTGCGGGCCGGAGACACTGAGGGTACGGGCCCACGCACCTGCTGCGTCTTCCTGTGCCTGGGAAACGTGGGTTTAGGTGTGGGGGAGCCCTGAAGGGTACAGGATGTCCAGAGCGGAGAAACGGGCTGGAGAGGGGGATTCAGTGGGCCACCGTCCTCCAGCGCCTCGTGCGTTGTCTGCAAAGAACAGGGCTAGCTGTGCGGAGAAGGATGAAGAGGGAAGAGAGCCCCGTCTGTGCAGTCAAACCCAGCAGTGCTGCCCGCCCCGGCCCGCTGGGCATCAGGCTGGGCCGGGCTGGACGCACCTCCTGGCTCTTTGGACTGAGCCGACTCAGACCTCAGGCAGGCAGCTGGTATGGGGGTGAAGGGGTGGCCGGGTCTCTATGCACATCAGATCGAGGTGGCCAGTGGTAGGATCAGCCCGAGGCTCGAGGCCCTGTGCCCAGGGCAGCCTGACCCCCCTTAGCCACTCAAGCCTCCTGGGTCAGGAGCAGGGCTTAGTCTTTGAGCAGCACCCCCGCACCCGACTCGATTAGCCTCTCTGGGCGTGGCCAGTAGCTGCAGCTGGACAGTCCTGGCCTCTGGGCTCCTATGGCCTCTGTGCCGGGGTCAGGGGCGGCGCCCTCCCCGCAGGGCCTGTCCTCCCAGGGGATGAGCAGTCCCCGCCCCCACCCGACTCTCCATCAAGACTCCACATACTTGGCCTTCAGGGGCGTCCTAGCTGGTGAGAGGTGGAAGACCTTACTTGCTCCCTGCCCACCTCAGGGTGTCCTCGGGGGGCACCTTCTCCGGCCACAGGCAGCGTGTTCCACAATGGTCTCCCCTCATCTCAGATGCTCCCGGGCCTGGGGGCCAGGGGGCTGCTGGTGCTGGGCCTCTTAGGAGCCATGAGAGGGATCAGGTCTCCTGGTCTGGGGCAAGTGCATCCAGCCAGCTGCGCTGCCCACGGGCCCGCCTGCCCTTGTGGACGGAAGACGGCACTCCCTTGTTGGCTGGTCAGGCCGGGAGGCGGGAGGGCTCTGTCCTGGGCCTCGCTGACGGAAGCGGGCTCCAGCCGCGCACGACCAAGTGGGTCGCACATGTGCAAACACAATGGGTGTCAAGTGGGCCAGAGGGTACCCTCCCCTCTCCATGGTGCCAGGGGCAGGTTCTGGCCTGACACGGGAGATGGAGCTTGGCGCCCGCCCACAGTCACGCAGAAAGGCAGCCTGCACCCAAGCAGGCCATCTCGCCAGCTGCCCACTGTCCATTTATTTATGTATTCTAAAGATTTGTTTATTTATGCACACAGAGCTGGGTGCAGGCCAGAGGTACGGGAGTGAGAGGACTCCCCAGAGACAGTGGGGAGCAGAGCAGGCGGCGCCACTGAAACCCACTGCTGAGGGGGCAGCGGGAGACAAGAGGGGTCTGTGTGCCCGGTGGTCACTCCCTGGCTGGGGGTCGCACTCAGCTACAGGGGCTGGGACAGCTTCATAGTTTCACAGTGCTGAGATTGGCTTCTGTGCGACCAGAGGAGTCCCCAGGGCATGTGTTAAATCCCTGGTGAGGTACAGGGAGACAGTGCCTTGGAGAGGTATTCAGAAGGTGCAGGCTGGGGCCCAGGGACCCCCAGGGGAAGAGCCAGGGTGCACAGGGCCTTCATGGGCCCCAGAGCAAGAGCCAGAGGCAGGGGCCAGTTTAGGCTCAGGCTCTGCTGGATGGAGGACGGGCTCTCCCTGCCTGGCCCAGGTCAGGGGATCTGGTCAGGGGCTGCCCTCCCGGCCCAGGGAGCCCAGGGGAAGCGCAATGTGAGCATGACACCAAACAGGAAGAGGAGGCAGAGCCTCCCCCAGCTGCGAGTCAAGCAGGGTGCAGAGCACCTCCCCGCCCGTTCCCAGCCCCCAGGCCCCCAGGACCGCAGGGCCGCAAACCAAGTGGCCAGACCAGGGCGTCGGAGTGGCTGGGACTCGGGACCCAGCAGCCCCTTGTCAGAGTCTCCCGCCTGGGCTGTTGGGGTCTCCCCATGCTTGTGGCTCAACTCACAGGTAGACGCCAGGTGGCTCAGGCCTGGCCTGGGAGGCCATCTGTGGCTAACACCCTCAGGCTCTCCAGGTTGGCCTCTGGAATGAGGAGGGCAGAGTCTGCAGCGGAGTCGCACAAGGGCCACGTTGCTGGGCCAGTGACGGAGACATTTGGGAGCCCCCGACACTTGAAAATGAAGCATGCTATTTTCCAAATGGCACTTGGATCCAAGGAGAATTCAAAAGGGTAATTAAAAAATAATTTTGAGGGCCCTTCTTGGTGGCAAAACGATTTAAAGCTCAGCACTGTGAAGCTAGCAACAGCCACTTCACGGCTCTGGTCCCCAGTCAGGCAGTGACCACAGGGCGCAGCAGGCCCCTCCTGTCCCTCACTGCTCCCCTCAGCGGTGGGTTTCAGTGTCCTGTTCTGCTCCCCACGCTGTCTCTGGGGAGTCCTCTCACCACCCCCGCACCACTGGCCTGCACTCCAGTTCAGTATGCATAAATAAACAATCTTCAAAAACTTTTTTTAATTGAATGAAAATGAAAACAGATTGTGGACTCAGATAAAGTAGGAATCAAAGGCAAAGGAGGGAGCTGGCCATGTCACACAGCCCACAGCTGGCCTGAGCTGTGCACCGGGTGGTGTGGTGAAGGCTCATCGCCCAGGCCCGGCAGCGGGCTGAGGGTGGGGCGGGCTCTGGCCAGAGACAGAGCGCCAGGAGGCGGGTCTGCGTGGCCCAGCTGTGGCAGCTCCGTCTTGGGCCTGTGTGTTCTATTGTTTTAAATATTTATTTATACACACACATAAGAACCAGGGCATAGACCAGAGGTGCAGGGGTGAGGAACACACAGCTGAGAGGAGCAGCAGGGGACCAGAGGGAGGACCTGAGGGGTCTGCAGTGCTCTGGGGGTCACTCCCTGCCAGGAGCAAGCTCTTGCTGCAGTGGTTGGACGGCCTCACAGCGCTGTACTTTAAAGTGTTGCACAGCTAGGGAGGGCCTGAGTTTGGATTACTGACAAAAACACACCACAGAGATGGAGAGCTGTTCCACCCTGACGCGGCACCCTGCAGGCTATGGTGGCCGTGGCCTCTGCTCCACTTGCTCTCCAGCAGCGTGAGGGCTGTCCTCCTCGTGCTGATGGACAGGTGGGCACTGCCCAGGAGCCCAGCGTCTGTCAGTGCTGGTGCCTTTGGACTCTGGGTTCTGCCCCCGTATTCAAGCGTCTGTCCCCGCCAAGCACGGTTGATCAGCTTTTGTCTGATAGGATATTTGGACGTACTCAACAGTGATTTTCCTCTCCTTGTATTTTCGTTTCTTTAAGATTTTTATTTTGTTTATTCATACGGAATTGGGGTACAGGCCAGAGGAGCAGGGGGATGAGAAGATCCACCAAAGACAGAATGGGGACCAGAACAGGCAGCTCGAGGAAGTGCACTGCTGAGGGGAGCAGCGGGCAGGTCAGGAGAGGTCTGCCGAGCCCTGCGGAGGTCAGGGCTGGGGACTGAACTCACACTGAGGTAGCTGCGGCTTGCTTGCAGTGCTGCACTTTAACCTGGTGCACCACCAGGGAGGGCCCACCCTGGGTTTTCTTTGAGGACTGTTTGACTGCTTGTGAGTCATCTCTCCTAGGTGTTACCAGATGCAGCACCGGGCTCTCCCGGAGGCACCACAAGTCTGTTGTGGCAGGTGCTCCCCAGGGCCCTTTATGTAACTGTGCACTTCCTGGATCGTGTAGTGGACCAATCAGGGGGAGCCATGAGCTGATTGGGGCTAAAGGGTCCAATCAGCCACAGGATTGAAAAATGGGCCAGTCCCTGAAAGAGGCTAGAAGCCAGGGACAGAGGCCCCTGAAGGAGTCCCCAGCAGGGGAGATGGTTCCAACCTCCAAAGAAAGAAGGGAAAGACTCTTCCTGGCCTTTGAAAAGGAAAAGCAGGGTCCAGCAGCTGCCCTCTGAGGAGGGAAAGAACCTGAAGACCTTTGTGGGGTCAGGGACTCAGTCCTGTCTGTCACCCCCTGAAGGGAGCCCAAGGCCCCGGCCAGCGTCTCACAGAGCTGCTGGTGCTGGTGTCACCAACAACTCTCAGAGCTGTGGACCCTGGGTGTCACACCTCTGGGACCAACGGGCACCCTCTGGGGCCAACGGGGACTCTCACACTGGCCAGTACTGTCTACTGGTGACTGGCGGGACCATCACTGACGCTGTCTGGGTGAGGCAGCCGCCAAGTGTGGCCACTCTGGGCTCTTTGTCTACCCTATATTTGTAAGATAAACCCCGGGGGGGGGGGCTGTTCCTGTAGCCTGTGGCCTCTTGTGGTTTTGTGGGTGAGACCCCCCAGAGGGGGCCTGTCCTCCATCAGGCCGCAGCCACAGGTCCCTCTGGGTGCTGCACCAACCCAAGCCTTGGGCTTGGCTTTGGCCTTTGGGGTATTTGTGGCGGCTTGTCTCAGGGCCCAGGGCTGGTGGGCGGCTGCTTCTTCCTCCCCTCGGGCCTCCTGCTCCAAGGGTCCCTGCATGGTGTCTATGGGATCAGTTTCTCAAGTTACCTACGACTCCTCCTTGACATTTGGTTGTGGTTAGCAGGGTCTGGGGTGGGAATTAGTGGGTTTAGGACTGGGCTTCCAGGTGGGGGTGGGCTTTCCTTACTTTACTTTGCACTCCCATTAGGCCCCTAAAACTGGAGTTCTGTCTTCAGGTAAATCGGCTCTTTTGGGGGCAGTAAGAGTTACCTGCAGATATTTGACATGCTGAGTGGAGCACAGCCACCTGCCAAAGGGTGTGTGTGAGCCAATACAATTGTGTGGGTGCCTAGGGCTCCAGCCCACGTGTTGGGCCCCTAGGCTGCTCTTCCAGGCCCTTGGGACCACCCAGACCACTGGGAATCCCTGGGGCTTCCCTCAGTAAGGCTCCACCCCTGCTCCGGGCCTAGTGCAGACTGGCCCAGGGTGTGTATGCAGGGGGGGGGGAATCCCCTGACCACTGAGGCGGCCAATACTCCCGGCCCCGCCCAGAACCGGCCCCATCTTGGCCCCTCCCCACCGAGGCCCCGCCTCTGCTCCCGGCCGGCCCAGACTCAGCCCGGCCCAGCCCCTCTCCCGGCCGGACTCAGCTCCCCACGAGGTCCCGGCCTTGCTCCCCGCTCTCCACGGAGGCCCCGCCCCTGCTCCGGCCCCGCCCAGACCCGGCCCGGCCCGGCTCCGCTCCCCACCGAGGCCCCGCCCAGATCCTATCCGGCCCCGCTC
>NW_004567114.1:95254-105204 GCF_000260355.1 Condylura cristata
CGCACCGGGGCCCGGTGCGGACGGACCAGGACCCCCGGGCGGCCGGGACTCTCGGCGGACAGGACCCCCGTGGCGGCCGGGACCCTCGGGCGACCGGGGTCCTCAGCGGACAGACCGGAACTCTCGGCGAGCGCGCCAGGACCCTCGGGGGCGCACAGGCCCCCGCAGCGGCCGGGACCTCGGGACGCACGGAGCGGGACCCTTGGGGCCCGGCCCCTCCCGGCGCAGGCATGACGGGCCGCGTGTGCCGCGGCTGCGGCGGCACGGACATCGAGCTGGACGCCGCGCGCGGGGACGCCGTGTGCACCGGCTGCGGCTCGGTGCTCGAGGACAACATCATCGTGTCCGAGGTGCAGTTCGTGGAGAACAGCGGCGGCGGCTCCTCGGCGGTTGGCCAGTTCGTGTCGCTGGACGGTGAGTCCTGGCGGGGCCACGCGCCCCAGCCCTCGGCTTTGGGGACGGTGGGGGCGGAGGCGGGGTGCTGTCCTCCCCAGCGTGGCTCCCCGGCCTGCTCCGGGACACCTGCCGGGTCGCTGCCAGCTGGGGATCACCCGCCGTGGTGAACAGCTGGGTGGCGTTGTCTGGACTCGCTGTCCACCTTCTGGGCCAGCGCCCACGGGGTGGACCCTGGGGCCCGCCTACCCAGCCCTCTGACAGGAGGGGCCGCTGCCCGCTCCTGGTGGGTTCGCGCCCCCCTGGAGGCTGGGACCTGAGCAGTTTTCTGTTGGACGGATCCTAGCCCCCTGCCCCTCCTGCCCAGGTGCGGTCCAGCTCACTGCCTCCCTGAGTTTGGGGCGCTTCCTCAGCCCATGTGCCTCTTGCTGGTCATGCGATTGGCAGCGCAGAAGTTTGTTTTCTATTATTTACTTTTTATGTCCAAAAGGGCAGGTTTCTTGTAAAAGGAAAGGGCGCTGGGCAGACACTGGCTAGCCTGGGCAGAGCTGCCTGCAAGGCAGAAGTTTAAAATCACAATTAGTTTTAAAATTTGATGCAGTTCAGTGCATTTGTATTTCTTGCTTGCTTGTTGTCATGCCCAAGCATCTTTTCCTAACTCTTCACAAAAGATGCGTTTCTTGCAGGAGTTTTATTTACCTTGACCGTGAGGTTGTGGTGGTGTGGCGTTTGAGGCCCTGGGCAGGTGACGTGGAGATGGGGGTTCATCCCTCTCACCGGTCAGTCCAGCTCCATTTCCCCCATCAGGTTCCCAGGGCTCCTGTGGGAGGCTTTGGGTGACTGGGAGTGTCCCCCCGGGGCTCTGAACCCTATTCCCCACGGCTTCCTTTCACTTTCTGTTCAATTTTAGAAGTTTGTGTGAGGGTGGGGCCCAAGAAAAGTTTGTGTGTATTTTTTTTCTTTTGCATAGAAGAGCTGGAGTGCAGGCCAGAGGTGCAGGGGGTGAGAGGATTCCCCAGAGACAGAGTGGGCAGCAGGATAAGTGGAGTCACTGAAACCCACTGCTGAGGGGAGCAGCGGGGGACAGGAGGGGTCTGCTGCTCCCTGCACTCAGGCTATGGCGGTGACCACCTAAAACTGACCCCTGGGCCACTGGGGAGGCCCAATGTGTGTTTATAAAAAAGCCCGCTGGGGTTTTGACTGGGATCACATTGAAATCTTGTAACTTGGGGAGATGTGACATTTTGCCTGGTTGGTCTTTCCACCTGGGAGTAGCGTTTGGGTCACTGGTTTCTCTCTTCTCTGCCCAGGGTTCAAGGTGTTACGCGCTGGGGCTGCGGTTGCTGTCTGCCGTTGAGTGTTACCTGTGACCTTGCTAAGCCACGCGATAGCTCTGGGAGTGTTTGTGGATATTTTTTGGTTTCCTGTGGAGGAGTGGTTGTCTGCAACAGGGGCTGGTGGGTCCCCCTCTGTCTCGCTCTGCCTATGGCAGGGGTCCTGCCTTCTTACCCTTGGGGGCTTTCGGGCTTCTACCTTGGTGGATGGTGCCGGAAGCTGGGTCCGATTGTTGGTCAGTGAAAGGTGGCCACACCCCTTGTCTAGCCCTGCTCCAGGGAGTTTTCTTGAGGATGCCTTGGCTTTTCTGAGATGCTTTTTATCAACTGATACAATGTTTTTTTAAGCCTATCAATGTATCTATTTTTAGACTTGGTTCTGGCCTGGCTGCCAAGCTTTGCTGCAGCCATGGAGACCCTGGAGGGGGCACCAGGGGGTACTGGGGGTGCTGGTATTTATGGGAAAGTGGAACTGTGTTTCTGTGAGATTTTTGGCTTTGGTGTCAAGGCTGTGCTTGGAGGTGTTCTCTTCTGCTTTCAGTGTGGAATCAGCACTTTTTTTTTTTTTAAATAAGTGTTTGTTTATGTACACAAGAATTGGGGTGCAGACCAGAGGTGCAGGGTGAGAGCATCCACCAGAGACAAGAGTGGCAAGCAGAGCAGGAACTTGACTGAAACCCACGGCTGAGGGGAGCAGTGGAGGACAGTGGGGGGGGTCCACCTCACCCTATGGGTCATTCCCTGGCCGGGGATTGTGCTGTAGTGGCTGGGACAGCTTCATGGTGCTGCGTCCTAATCCCTTGTGCCACCAGGAAGGCCCACAGTGTTATTACTTTTTTTTTTTTTAAAGATTTATTGATTTGTGCATACAGAACTGGGGTGCAGGCCAGAGGCTCAGGGGCGGTGAGAGGCTTCACCAGAGACAGAGTGGGGAGCAGAACAGGCAGATCAACAAAGTCCACTGCTGAGGGGAGCAGCGAGCAGCGGGCGGGTCAGGAGAGGTCTGCCACGACATGTGGTCACCTCCGGGGCAGGCGGGAATCGAACTCATGCGGAAGCGGCTTTAGATTCTCAGTGCTGTGCTTTAACCTGCTGCGCCACCAGGGAGGGCCACACAGTGTTATTTTTTAAGGAAAATAAAAAGCTAAAGCATATATGGAACCCTAAAAGACCCCAAACCACCTGATTTTGAGGAAAGAAGAAAACTGAAGCGTCACTTTACCCAGCTTCAATCTTTACTAGCCAGCGACAGTGAATACAGCAGATGTCTTCAGGGCAAAGCCAACACACACGAGTCAGTGGGACGGGCTCGGGAGCCAGGAATAACCCCACACGCACATCAGCACGCAATCCGCGCCACAGAGGAAAGCCCCGAGATGCTAGGCAAGATGCGGCCCTGTGCTGTGGGGTGACGCTGGACTCCCCCACCTCGGCTGGTCCTTGGCAGAGGCGTATTCCAGTGGCCTGGAGGCCTGGCTGGCTGCCGCCAGCTGGAGGGCCTGAGGTTCCTGAGGTCTGGCGTCACCTGGGGGGGCGTGGGGTGTGCTGAGGCCACGCCTGGTGCTGCTCCCTACCCCCTGCTTCCTGTTGAGCAACCTGGGAACTGGGGGCTGAGCCCCTCCGGGCTGCTGCCTTCCTCTGGCAGCCACAGCCCCACGGGTGGGCGGGGCCCTGCCTTCTTCCTGCAGAGCAGGGGTGTGCGGGGCAAGCCTTGTCCTCTTTCTGGTAGGTGGAACTACAGCGGTCAACACCATGCCCCCCACACTGGCAGGAGGCTCATGTCCAGCTTCATTGAAGCAATAGGGCAGTATGTTTCTTTTTCTAAAATAAAAGCTGGGAAGGTGTCAGTGGCCAGGGTGTGGCCAGTCTGGGCAGTGACCAGCGCAGGTGGCAGGTCTGAGATCAGACAGCGGAACAAAACCTGGAAGAGGGCCCGGTGGGCTGACCTCCAGACCCTGCGTCACTGCAGAGACGGGGTGGGGAGCAAGACAGGAGGGGCCTGGGGGTCTACTCCCCTCCTGGGGGTGGCTCAGGCGGCAGGGGCTGCCCACAGCATCGCAGGGCTGAGATGGACCCTGGTGCCCCCAGCGGGGCCCGTGGCTGAGATTGTAACAGTTGTTGGCAATCGTCTGGGAATTGGCTGAAATCAGGGATACACTGGGGCCATGGCACCCCGGAGGACTGGCCCACTGGCCACCTGCTGGGCTGGCAGCCAACAGCAGAAACCTGGCCTCAGAGTCCTGTAATTTCTGAGCCTGTGTGTCCCCCCCTCGCACCCCGCGCCCTCCACTGGGGTGGTGCACAGTGTCCCCCAGAGTCTACCTCCATGCTCTGCGTCAGTCCCTCCTGGGAGGGTCCCTCCTGGGAGGGCGGTGGCCAGCTTATGCGGCTTATGCACAGAAGCCGGACCCCTGTGGCTCTAAGTGAGGCTGAGCCCTGGCGTGGCTGGGGGCGGGGCCCGGCCTGAGTCCCCTGACCTCGTGCTCTGTGTTCCAGGTGCTGGAAAGACCCCGACCCTGGGTGGCGGCTTCCACGTGAGCCTGGGCAAGGAGTCGAGAGCGCAGACCCTGCAGAACGGTACCTGCCTGGGGCCGCTCCGGAGCACCCCGCCCGCCCTGGGATCTCCCCGCGGTCTCCCCTGGGGTCTCCCGGGAGCTTCATCTGCTGGACTGCAGCGGGGCCGTGCCGCCTCTCTGCCCAAGCAGCGCTCTCGCCCCCAGCCCAGCCGCCGGTGCCTCCGCTTCTCGCTGCCGCAGACCGGTCTGGAGCAGCCGCCTCCTTGCGTTGCGCCAGGTGTTCCCAGCTCCAGCCTCGCCCCAGACCTGCACCTCCTCCCCGAGTCTGCGGGAGCCGGGGCTGTGCCGGGAGGGGCTCCTCAGGGGAACTCTGCTGGGCGCACTGGCGGGGCGTGGCTTGGGCTTTCCTGGCTGAGGCGCTGACTGCCCGCAGAGCTGCGCGTCCTGTTTGGGGGGCTGCATTTAAGATCCCTGTGAACTCGCAAGGGAGGGGTCAGGGTGGCGGCCTAGTGCTCCCACTGCCACCTCAGGGGTCTGTGGTCACCTCCCCCCACCTCTGAGTCCGAGGTCACTGTGCCCACCCGGCCTGAGGAACCCCTCTCAGAAGCCCCGGGTGTGCTTGGCAGCCAGGCCCACCCTCTGCCCTTTGGTGTCACACAGTCAGTGCCCGTCCCTGGAGCCGGCCTCAGCCCCGCCAGGTGGGCTGCCCCCTGGAAGAGGCCAGGCTGCTCTTCTGTCTGCACTGCCTCAGCCTGTGTTGCTGGCTGGTGACCCGCAGGGGGCAGTGGGCTTCTTGGTTCCTGGCGCCTCCATCTGGTCAGGGCCTACTGACTGCTGTCCACTGGGCGGTCCCCACTGAGCCCCCCGCATGCCAGGGCTGATGGGTTTCCAGGCAAGGTGCCGCCAGCCCCGTGGCAGCCCTCTTTGCTGCCCATCGAGTGTGCTCCCTGGAGACTGTCCTCCAGCTCCTGCCTGCTCCATCTCGGCCTTCTCTGCTGCCCCTGCTTGCTCCTTTTCTAGTGTAAGCCCGGGGGTGGCCCCTGGGCCCCAGGTTCCAAAGGCCCTCAGGAGAGGATGTGAATCTTAAGCCGGGTGGTCAGGCCTCGGGAGTGGGCAGGGCAGGTTCTCTAGCCCAGACTGGGTTCTCCAGGACCCGTGGGTTCCAGGCATTGCCCTGCCCTGGGCCTCAGCGCAGAGTGGCCGCCCAGCGGCCGTCTCCAGGGAGGGCCAGCTGGCCTTGCAGGTGGTCACCTCTGCAGGCAAGGCGTGCCGGCCCTTCGTCCTGTGGGCGGTGGCTCAGGCTGGCCCCCGGCCTCCCAGAGTCTGGCTCCGAGTGTGGCCGTGCACAGCCCACAACTGGCTGGTTGTTTCTGGGTGCTGCTGCAGCTCCCCGTGTGTGGGGCCCCTGTGCTGGGGCCCCTGAGTTGGCTCGGCCATGTAGGTAGTGGTTCTGGGGGTGAGTGGCCTAGCCAGGGCCCATAGCTAATGGCCAGGACCTGTGGGCCGGGTGTCCTTGTGGGCCCCGACGTGAGGTGCTGCAGAAGGGCCGGCTGGGCCTTCGCTGCCGCCCAGGTCCTCCTCACAGGGCAGGGAGTGGCACTCACCTGGGCATGGGCTGCCTGGCCCGGGCCCATTCGGTGCTCTGTCTGGAGCCTGGGGGCCCTGAGACGCTGGTTCTTCTTGGGACCTGTGTGCCTCTGGGGCTCCTGGGGGCCATGGTTGGCCTCCTGTGGCCATAGGGCAGCCCCCACGGGTTGTGGTAGGGCCCAGAGGCTCATGGATGGCGCCTGGAGTGGCCTCCCCTCCCGGGCTCTGCGTGCTGTCCAGGGGCTCTGATCCGGGACCTCTTCCAGAGCGTGGCCAGCGCAGTGAAGGGTGAGGGCAGCATTCTGGCCCAGCCCGCTGGCAGGGACAGTGAGGCCCTGGGTGGGCGCCCGGCCAGGCCAGCGGGAGGCCCTACCTGTGGTGGGCAGCGGCAATGCCAGGCACCCCCAGGAACCTGTCACGGGAGCGCGGGCCGAGGAGGGTGGTGCAGCCAGGGGCGGGGCCGGCGGCGACGCCTTGTGACGTGTCCCAGGGCGGCGTCAGATCCACCACTTGGGGAACCAGCTGCAGCTGAACCAGCACTGCCTGGACACGGCCTTCAACTTCTTCAAGATGGCCGTGAGCAAGCACCTGACCCGCGGCCGGAAGATGGCCCACGTGGTGGCCGCCTGCCTCTACCTGGTGTGCCGCACCGAGGGCACTCCGCGTATCCTTTGGGCTGCCCTAGCATGTGTCCAGATGACTGTCAGGCTTCATCCACTTAAGTCACAACTAGTGTGGCTGGTGGCGCCCTGGCCCTGACAGCCTAGCCAAGTGGGCCAGGGCACCGGTGCCCTCCGGGGTGCGGGCCCGGGGGGGCGGTGGGTGGCGACCAGGGCGGAGGCTGCAGCCAGCCCCCCTGCATGGGAAGGGGCCTGCCCCCATCTGTCTCCTGGGCTTCCAGGCCCTTCACAGGCCCCATCTGTCTGCACCTGCCCCGTGGCCACACCCAAGGGTGGCCTGGCCTCTGTCCCCCCGAGCCCGATGCCTGCGGGGTTCTGCTTGGTCTTGAGCAGGGCTGACTCCCGTCCACACTGGCCTAGCTGAAGCCACCTGGGGGCAGCGGCCGCCTGACCTGCTGGCCCACGACTGTGAGATCCTGCATCTGCCCCGGGGCCCGGCAGCACTCCGGGGCCCCTGGGAGGGCTTGGCGCAGGGCCCTGCCGCGCCTGCTGTGGGAGGTGCCCAGTGCACGTGCTCCTTGACCCCTTGCAGACATGCTCCTGGACCTCAGTGACCTGCTCCAGGTGGGGGATGTGGGAAGCTGGGAAACCCCCAGGGGTGCAGTGGACACAGGTGCGGGGTCGTCCTGTGGCCGGGCAGTCCTGCCTGCAAGGAGAGGCCAGGCGCCCTCCCCCCGGGCCGCCAGCCTCCCCCCACAGCCTGGGCCCTGCGGCTTTACAGGCGCCTCCATGGGGCTGCTCCTTTCTAGGTGGCTGAGCCGGGGGGTGCCTGGTTGGAGGGGCACCTGGAGGTCCCCTGGGCAGTGATGGCAGACATGACCCAGCATGCGAACCCCCCAGCTCTCAGCATCTGGTGGGGGGGTAGCAGGGTCCTCTCAGCACCTGATCGGACAGTTTCAAGTGGGGAGCCTGGTGCCCAGAGACGTCCCAGGAAGGCCCTGGCGGCTTGGAAGGGAGTAGGGGAGCTTCCTACCTCTTCACACCCCTTGCTGCTTGGTGTCTAGCCAAGGGGACAGGCCTGTGACCAGAGGCCCAAGGAGTGCTGGCCAGAGCCCCCAGCTCAGGCTGGACACAGTGGCTTTGACCTCCAACCAGGTGGGTGCCTGGCCAGCTGGGGTTGGGTGAGGCCCCAGCAGGAGCTGGAAAAAACGGTGGGCCCTCCCGCAAGAGGGGGTCCCCTTCTCACCCAGCACAGCTGACTCAGGTGCCGGCCACCACAGGGCAGGGTGTGGCCCACAGGCTGAGCCAGGGGCCAGGTCTGGGGTCTTATGGCCCTGAGGCTGGGGTGCCCTGCTGTGGGCCCTGGGTGGGTGGGGTGGGGCACTGGTGGGCCAGGGAAGGGAGAGGTGCTGGTGTGTCCGGGCATCTCCCTGGGCTCTTTGAGGGTTGGGGAAGAGCAGGTTTCCCTGAACCCGAGCACCACCACGCCCGTCCCTCCTGACAGGTGAACGTATACGTGCTGGGGAAGACCTTCCTGCTCCTGGCCCGAGAGCTGTGCATCAACGCGCCTGCCATAGGTGAGGGTCCTCTGCACGCCCCCAGGCCAGCCCCCACAGCGCACCTGCAGGCCAGGGAGCAGCAGCCTGCTGGACCCAGTAGTGACCCTGCCCGCTGCACAGGCTGCTCCTAGCTCTTCGGGGCACCAGAGCCAGGGAGCTGGCGGGCAGACGTAGGGCTCGGCTCTCCCACAGCTGGGCCTCTCTGTGGGTGAAGGGGCTCCCCGCTCAGGGTGCTGCAGCCAGTCAGCCGTCCGCAGGCCCTCACTGAGGAAAACTTTATTATGAAACCCCCTGAAACAGCACAGGGGCCAGGGCGTCTCCTTACCAGATGCTGAGGGGAGGTCTCCAGAGCAGGGGGCCGGAGGGCAGTAGGGCTGCTACTGCGTGGGATGGCCTGCCTTGCACCCTGTATCTCAGCGTCCTGCGCCCCATGTGCCCAGCTCAGCCCTGGCTGCCAGAGCGCTGGCCAGGGCCTGCCCACGGTGCCCCTGCTGGGCTCAGGCATAGAAGATGAGTTCGGGGATCTGCCCACCCTGCACCCCAGTGCCGTTGGTGCTGTCTGAGGAGCACTGGAACTGGAAGGTCACCTTCCCGCACTGCACCTCTGTCATGCCCTCCTGCCCGAAGTAGCTGAGCTCACTGCCGTCCAGCACAGCGCTGGCCGTGTAGAAGGCGTCCTGCTCCACCTGAACCGGGTGCTCGAACCACACGGGGAAGGTGCTGCTGGACCCGTCCGACACGAAGCCGGTCAGGTTCTGCGCTAGCACCGCGCCCAGGCGCTTGAGCTCGATCTTGACGCGGTACTCAGCCGGGCCCGCGCTGGACCCGTACAGGCCCAGCCCGGCGATGAACACGCGGCGGTCAGCGGCGAACTGGATGCTGTCGCAGCGGCCGCGGTAGCGCCACTGGTTGCTGCGGTAGGCGGACGCCTGGAAGCGGCGGCAGCGCTGGGGAGCCAGGCCCTTGCGCTTGGCCAGGGGAAAGTCCAGCAGGGGCTTGTTGGCGGCTGTGAACCACAGGAAGATGCTGTGCGTCTCCTCCAGCGTCAGCACGTCCGACTGGGCGGGGCCGTTGGCGAACTCCTCCAGGGTCATGGTGGGGATGCGCACCAAGTAGAGGGCCGGCCCCAGGACTCGCCGCTGGTTGCGCGGCGTGACCGGCAGGCCCTGGCGCTTGCACTCGGCCCCGGCCCAGCTCAGGACGGCCTCGAAAACCACCGCCTCCGTGGTGTTGAGTGCCTCCCTGCGCACAATGATTTCCAGCGTCTGCCAGTCAATTTCGCAGAAGCCCTCGGACCGCAGCGCCATCTCGGCCTGCGCATCGATGACCTCCCAGCAGCGCTGGGTCAGCTCCGGCTCCTCGAACAGCCGGCTCTGGGACAGCAGGACACAGGCATTTTTGGCTTCCAGGCTGGTCTCGAGGAAGGTGACGCAGGCCTTGGCGAGCGCAGGGACGATGTACTTCTTGGCCGCGTACAGTGTGGCCAGCACTGTGTCAGCCTCCAGGTCGATCTCATCGCTGTACATGTACCTGGCAGGTGGGGACCCATCAGGGCCATGCGGCCGCGCGCGCGCGCATTCTCGACAGGGTCTCCCGCCCGCGCCTGCAGCGCCACGCCACTTACTTCAGCAAGATCAGGAAGGCCGCTGGCTCCACGTCGGGAATGTGGATTTCTGACTTGACTTCCGCGAGGTCGCCGTAAAACATGGCGTAGAAGACGGAGCTCCCCACGGCCAGGACGTACTGCGGGCGAGAAAGCTGCCCTGAGCCGGGCCCTCCCGCCTAAAGCCGCTGCCGCACCCGGCAGAGGTCAGGCCGTCCTCGGCAGCGACCAGTGTCTACCGACCTTGTGCGCAGGCACCCTGCGGGCTGCGCCCAGAGGGCCCACGACGAAGTGGACGTCGGCCATGAGCTCGCTGTTGAACATCAGCGCGTTCCTGC
>NW_004567114.1:105915-123109 GCF_000260355.1 Condylura cristata
GCGGGCCCGGCGCGTCTCTCGGGCTGGCGCCCCGAGTCCCTGGTGGCCCGTAGTGCGCGCTGCCTCGCCTTCGTCCCGTAGAAACCGGTCCCTTCCGGCCCATGGCTCCCTTTGGACCCCACGCTGCTCCGTGCTGTGGCGGCCCTTCTGCGGCGAGCGTGGCCCGTTCCTGTAGTCCGGTGGGGCGGCCCCCGCCCCCGCGGGGGGCCTGCTCTCCTCTTCCTCTCAGGCTCTGAGGTCCGTGCGCGTGGCTCTGTCCCGAGGGGTGTGTGCACCGGCCTGGTTCTCGGGTGGCGGCTGTGCCCGCGGTCATCCAGCAGCCGCCCCCCTCCTGCGCTTCCCCACGCGGCCGCGCCAAGCCCTGGTTCTTTCCTAGGGTTGGGCGCCGAGTCCTCACCCTCCTCACGGCGCTGTCACGCCAGGTCACCTAGCTTTGTTAGATTTAAACTTGTACCTGAGCACCAAGCTCTGACTTTTTTTCCAGTTCCAGCTGCAGCTAGGTCTAAGAATGAGGACAAAGGCTGCTTTTCAAGCCGCGACCCCTTGTCAGGCTGGGGGGCCACCTCGGCAGCAGCTGCTCGTGGCTGCTCCGGGGCCAAGTTCAGAGCCCCGCTGGGTCTGCCCCACAGAGGCCTCGGGGCGCCGCCTGCCGCTGCACGGTCGGGCATCCTCATCGCCCAACGGTGCAGGTCCCTCTCCTGCCCGCTGGAGCCTGCAAGGGCGCCCTGCCTGTCCCGGCACAGGCCAGCCCTGGGATGTTGAAGAGCACCTCCCCGCGCCTGGGCTGGGCCGCCCCCTGCCGGTCTGAAGCTGTCTGGCTCCCCCCCCTAGGTCTTCTCCACCTGAAAAGCCGCCTTTCCTTCAGCCCCCCATTCCCCAACTACCAGGGCGGCCTCCTCCATCTCTCTCCCTCCCACACCCCACCCTCCCCCTGCTGTGCCCGCAGCAGCCTGTTTCCTCCCCCCACGGGCCCCATGTGGCAGCTGGGTGCCCGGCTGCTAGGACTGGCTCCGGCGTGACTGCTGACGGTGTGTTTGATTGAAACAGTCTCGAAGAGTTTTCTTATTTGTGCATGGAAGAGCTGGCTGCAGGCTACAGACGGGGGTGTGTGTGTGGGAGGGGGGCTGTGTGTGTTAGGACGCCCCAGAGACAGTGGGGAGCCGAACAGGCTGGGCCCCTGAGACCCACCAGCAGGGGTCTCAGCGGGGAGATGGGAGGGGTCTGCTGTGCCCAGGGTCCCTCCCTGCCTGGGGTCCCACTCAGGCTGCCGTGGCCGGAACAGCAGGGACTGACTCCAGGCCATCAGGAGACCAGGTGCAGTTTGGTGTTCTACAGACACCTTTTTCAAGCAGACCTCTGGGAGACATTGAGCTGCCTGGAGGGGCCTTGCAGGGAGAGCCTGGGCCTACTGTGGCATCGCTGTGGGGCTGCTGCGCGGTGGCTCTCCTGCCCCTGGTGGCCAGATGGTGACCCGTGGTCAGGCCTGGCCCAGCCACCACCTGCACAGGTCCTCGCCATCCCTCCAGGCCAAACCCACCTGTGCCTCAGAAGAGGCCCAGGGTCCTTGGTTCCAGCCAGCCCTTCCCTGGGCACTCTCCGCTTGGGGGCGGGGCCTGCCGCAGGAGGGTGTGAGCTCACAGCTCCAGTGGGCAGCGCAGGGAGGGACGCGCCTGCCTGTCGGGGGCAGGGCTGCTGGTTGGGGCACGAACTGAGGCCTGTGTCTGCCGCAGACCCTTGCCTGTACATCCCTCGCTTCGCCCACCTGCTGGAGTTCGGGGACAAGAACCACGAGGTGTCCATGACGGCCCTGCGGCTCCTGCAGAGGATGAAGAGGGACTGGATGCATACTGGGCGCCGGCCCTCGGGCCTCTGCGGGGCAGGTCGGCCTGGCATGGGTGCGGCTGATCTCCAGAGCCGCGGCCCGGCCCCCTGCTGCCCTCGTGGCCTGCACAGCCCTGGGGGTGGGGAGAAGCAGGGCCTCAGAGGCCAGGTTCCTGGCTGGGCTCCGGGGTTGCTGTGCTGAGTGGTGACCACGTGTGGCTGGGTCCCACACTAGCGTGACCCCTCCTGGCCAACCACCAACAGGCAGTGCCCCTGGAACCTCATGCCAGCATCCCTGCCCAGAGCCTTCCGGGTGTCCTGAGTGCTGCCCACTCCCCATCTGTCCACACATCCTGAGTCCTGGGGTTTCGTGCGCCCTCACCCCCGCCCCACCCCTGCAGCGCTCCTGGTGGCTGCCCGGATGCACGACTTCCGCAGGACAGTCAGAGAGGTGGTCAGCGTGGTCAAGGTGTGTGAGTCCACCCTGCGGAAGAGGTGAGCCGGGCTCCTGGGTCCCCGCTTGCTGCCCCACAGCCTGGCCGCTCCCAGTGTGCTCTGGCGGCTGCATGTGGTTTCCTGGGCCGCGCTGGGGCCTGGGCTCTGGCTCCGGAGCCTTACGGCCAGGGCTGTTGCTGTGCAGGCGCTTTCCCATGGGCCCCCAGGGTGGACGGGAGCCTCCTGGCCACTTAAAGCCTGTGCTGGCTCCTGCTCGCTCCTGGGTGTGGTGCTGCGCCCCACCTGGCGTAGTAGAGTCGGGGACCCCTGTCCGGCCCCCCACCCCGGGGCTGGCTGCTGTCCAGCAGAGGGGCGTGCCGGGAGGCCGGTCTCAGGCCGCGCCCCCTGCTGTCCTGCGCAGGCTCACGGAGTTCGAGGACACGCCCACCAGCCAGCTGACCGTGGACGAGTTCATGAAGATTGACCTGGAGGAGGAGTGCGACCCACCGTCCTACACCGCCGGGCAGAGGAAGCTGCGCCTGAAGCAGGTGGGTGGCCGGGCCGGGCAGGCTGGGGCCAGGCCTAGCCCCGCTCACGGCCGCCTCTCTTTCAGCTGGAGCAGGTCCTGTCTAAGAAGCTGGAGGAGGTGGAAGGTGAGTCCCTGGGGGCACGCGCAGCCGGGCCCCAGGGTGTCTCAGCTGACCCGCTCCTGACCCTGCAGGGGAGATCTCCAGCTACCAGGACGCCATCGAGAGCGAGCTGGAGAGCAGCCGGCCGCGGGCCAAAGGGGCCCTGGCCAGCCTGGCCAAGGAGGGTGAGTCCACCTGCCCCACCTTCTCTGCTCCTCAGCCTCTAGGTGTGTGCTGGCCCTGGTGCCCGGGTGCCCCGTGGGCCGTGGCCCCCTCTGTGCTGATGGCGCCTCTCTCACTTGCCATTTCCTGTGGGCGTGGTGCTGCCAGGACCTGGACCCTGCGTCTACCGGGTCATCCTGCCGCCGACTCAGCGGGCTTCCTGCTCTCACGGGGCTCCCGTGGGTAGAGCTGTTTTCCGCCACATGGTGGGGTGTAACGCCAGGCCCTGCTTCTGGCTGGCACCCCGGGCTGTCGGCACCTCCTGCCTGAGCACCTCTGCGCACCCCTCCACCCCCCACCTGGGGCCTCCTGCAGCCACAGGTGGGTGGGGCCCGTGCTTGCGGCTCCAGGAGCGCCCCCTGGCGGGCTCCCGCGACAGGTCTCGCACAGCAGTGGGGAGCTGCGTGGCCTCCATGTGCCTCTGGGGGGGCCTGGCGAGGCCTCCATGTGCCTCTGGGGGCAGGGCAGTGGAGGGGCCTGACGGAGCCTGTGGACCCCGTGCAAGCGTCCCGCCACCCCGGTCACTGCCTGCGGCGAGAGTGGCTCTGCGCCACTCTCATGCAGACGGCGCCCCACGCCCTGCGGCACAGGCGCCCAAGAGGGCACTGGGGGGCCCGGCGGCGCAGAGTGGGGCAGCTCGTTCAGCAGCCTGTGAGGTGCCCGCCTGGCCTGCAGGGCTCGGCCATTTCCCACTGAGCCGGCCCTTCCTGCCCGTCCCGTGGTCGGGTGCACCCTGTGGGCCTGTCTCGAGCTCAGCCCTGTGGCCTGTGGGGTGGCCCTCTCCTTCTCTACCCGTGCTGTGGCCAAGGGTGGCGAGGGTGCTGGTGCTCAGCCCACCCCCCACCGCCTGGAATCGTGACCTCTGAGTAGCAAGGTGTGGCCGAGCCAGGCCGACTGCCACTGGCGCTGTGCCTCACCCACCTTCCTGGGGCACCAGTCTGGCCTCTGCCGGAAGCTGCTGCTCGCATTCTGGGGGTGCCTTTGGCCTCAGTCTCGGGGGCTGATGCTCCCAGGCCCAGCGACTCTGTTACGGGTTCCGGAAGTCCCGTGTGTCCAGGCAGCCCTGGGCGGACAAGGCCCCGCTGTCTGTCCAGATGGGCTTGACGCCCACAGGCTCACCGGCCTGGTGCTGTGGCCCTGCGTCCTAGGCTCCGCCGACGACCCCACAGCCAGTATCTTTGGTGACGAGGACGCCGAGGACGAAGAGCTCGAGGTCGCTGCCAGCCACCTGAACAAGGACTTCTACCGGGAGCTCTGCGGCCTTCCAGGGGGCTCAGAGGCGGCGGGCGGCCCTGACGGGGATGGAAGGCCCCCTGCCCTGGAGGCCCTGCTGGGGCCCCTGCCCACGGCAGCCAGCCTGGGCATCTCAGACTCCATCCGGGAGTGCATCTCTTCCCCGGGCAGGGAATCCCGTGAGTGTGGGGCACGCGGGCTGGGGCTGGCCACTCGTCCTCCTCCAAGGGGCTGTTGTCCCGGGAGGCTCAGGATGGAGCCCTGTTTGGCTGGGGTGGCCATGACATCTGGGGGTGTGCGCTGCCCTTCACGTCCAGGGGCGTCTGGAGGCTCCCCAGGCGAGTGTCGGCCCACCCCGCGTGGGCAGCCCTGTGCCGAGGGGTGGAGCCGCACCAGGCTGTGAGGTTCCCCATGGGCCTCTGTGCCCAGGCGCTGCGCCTACACAGGAGGCATCAGGTCTGGCGCCAGAGCCAGCCAGGCAGACCTGGGCATGGGGCTGGCGGGAGCCCGGCGGGCTTGTACCCCACTGGCCGAGCAGCCCGAGGGCTGACGCAGCCCTTCCTCTAGAAGGTGCCCCGGGGGACGGTGAGCTGGACCTGAGCGGGATTGACGACCTGGAGATCGACAGGGTAGGCACCCTCCCTCTCTCCCCCGCCCCCCGCTCCTGCCCACACCCCACCCTTGCCCATCCATGCTGTCCCCATGTGGCCGGGTGTCCCCAGCGTGATGCTGGCTCCCCCGACGGGTGTCCTGTCACCAGCACCCATCACCCTGCATTGCCCGGCTCCTGCCAACCCAAGCATGGGCCTCGGAGCCTCGGCACTGGGCAGGGCCTGGCGTGCGTCTTCTAGGGCCTCTGGCCTCCCTGGCCCCTGCCTTAGGCGGGACCGTCCCTGTGTGCGGCGGCCCTGCCTGTGGCGGGAGGGGTGGGGCGGGCCCTCCCTGAGCAGTGCTGTGCCCGCACAGTACATCCTGGACGAGGCCGAAGCCCGCGTGAAGGCCGAGCTGTGGATGCGGGAGAACGCGGAGTACCTGCGGGAGCAGAGGGGTGAGCCGCGCCCGCCCGGGCAGCCCGCTCTCGGCCGGGCCTCTCTGACCCGCCTCCTCGGCTTTCAGAGAAAGAAGCCCGGATCGCCAAGGAGAAGGAGCTGGGCATCTACAAGGAGCACAAGGTAGGCGGCCGCGGGGCTGCCCGGCGCCATCGTGGCTCAGGTGGGCAGGCCTGTTGGGCGTGTGGCCCTGTCCGGGTGTGGTCGAGCCCCGACCCCGCTGGTGAAGAGCCAGCATCAGATGGTTGCGGGCAGCGACCCGGCTGCCCAAGAGGCCCTGTCTTCCCACAGCATTTGGGGTGCCGGGCACAGGGGCCGGCGGTAGGGGCAGGCACCAGGTGGTGCACGGGCTAGGGACGGGCCCGCCAGCGGGCCGGGAGGGCCGCTTGCCCTGGGCTGCACAGGCCCCTGGGCCCGTGGGCGTGGCAGGGCCGCATGGCAGGCTCTGGGGCGGTGGGCAGCAGATCGGGCCCCCTGCGACCCTGGGCCCGTGTGCCCAGCCTCTGAGATCCCTTTGCTGTTGCCGCCCAGCCCAAGAAGCCCTGCCGGCGCCGGGAGCCCATCCAGGCCAGCACGGCGGGTGAGGCCATCGAGAAGATGCTGGAGCAGAAGAGGATCTCCAGCAAAATCAACTACAGCGTGCTCCGCGGCCTGGACAGTGCGGGCGCCGGCCTGCAGGGCGGGGCCCCCGGGGCCCTGCAGCCCGCTGGCGTCCGCAGGCTGCCCCGGAAGACGCCGGCCCGGCCGGGGTCTGAGCGCGCAGCCAGTGTGGGGAAGAGGTGGGTGGGTGTGGAGCGGGTGAGGGGCGGTCGGACGTCGGCTGCTGCCCCTGCCTCCACCTGCCGGCCCTGAGGTCCCAGCCACCTCAGTGGCCGGAGCTTGTGAGGGCCCACGCGGGCAGCTCCTGCTGTCGGGAGAAGGGCAGCCCCGTCTGCACCCCTGCAGCTGCCCTCCGGCACCAGGGTGGGCGCCACTGGATGGGGTTGCCCATCTCCCTTGTTCTGGCCCTGAGGAGACCCTGGTCATCTGTCCCAGAGGAGAGCTGTGTCTTACCCCAGACTGTTTGCCCTGTCTCCAGCGAGGGCCCGAGCAGCTTGTCACCCTCCAGGAGCCCCACACCCTGTCCCTGCTTCCCCCAGTGTCAGCACGGAAGTGGCCGCTGCAGGCTGGCAGCCCCATCTGCCTCCTCCCTCTGGCCTGGCGAGGACTGGGGTCCCTGGGTGGCTCCGGGGGGCCTGGCAACCACCTTCTTCTGCTCAGGCGGCCAGCCTGCCCCTTGTGAGTGCACCTGTGGCCTGAGCACCCGCCTGTTGGGATCGTCCAGGCCCTGGCTTCATCGCATAGGCCTTGAGGGCTTGGCTGGGTCACCTGCAGCACCCTCTCGCCCCTGGGCCTGCAATGTGGTCCCCGCCTCCCCAGGGGACTCTTCCTGCCCAGGTGGGCTGGCAGCATCTTGGAAGAGCCACTGTGCCCTTGAAGGCACTGGGAGACAGCAGGCCCAGCAGAAGGGAGTGGCTGGTGCTGTGGACCCGAGGGGGAGGGCGTGGCAGGCACGGGGCTTGGAGCACTCCCAGCCTTGCCAGCCCCGTCCCCTGCCCGTCCCGCCTCTGGCCTGCCACAAGTTGGAGGGGTTGTAGGTCACCCAGTGGAGGCACTGCAAGGTCCTCCCATAGTGACCACAGCAAGGAGGCCCTTGTCTCGGCAGGTCAGGGGCGGTGGCACCTGGAGCACAGCGCTCAGGCCTGGCAGCCTCGCCCCAAGGACACTAGAACTGCTGCTCTGCCGGGCAGAGCTGGGCCAGCTGCAGGGCACGTGGCCACCAGGAGGGCGCAAGGCCACCTTGGCGGTGCAGACCCAGGGTGGTGGGGCGGGGTGTGGGAGCCCAGCCTGGCGGGGCTGCTCATGGCCGCCTGCTTCCAGGTTACGGCCCTTGGTGTCCTCGCAGCCCCCCGAGAAGCCAGCTGCGCCAGAGGTGCGTTGTGGGCGGGCCCAGTGCCTGCAGCGGGCAGCCGGGCCCAGTCCAGCCCTGTGGGTGCCTGGATGGGTGCTGGTGGAGGGCGGCCCCCTTGGGCAGTCCAGGCCCTGGCGGGCACAGGAAGGGGACCCCATGGCGGTGGTTGGGGGTGGGTCTGGGGCTCGCGCCGGACCAACGTTGGCTGGCCAGGCCAGGGGCCCCAGGAGCCCTGGTGGTGCCCATGGTGGCAGCCTACCCCTCTGCAGGCAGGGTCCCCCCTGAGCGCCCCCACCCTTGGGGCCAGGCCGCCCCAGCCCGCGGCGGTGGTGGAGAGCGGGCCCGTGTCCTACCACCCGGAGGAGGAGGCCGAGGAGGAGGAGGCCGAGGAGGAGGACGGGGAGCCCTGCGTCAGCGCTCTGCAGATGATGGGCCGCGACGGTGAGCACCCCCACTCCCGCCCCGCCCCTGCCCCGCCCCCACCCCACGGCGGTCTCACCCTCCCCTGTGCCCACAGATTATGGCTGTGAGGGGGACGACGAGGACGGCTACTGAGGTCAAGCACAGAGGGCCTCGCGCCCGCCTCAGCGGCAAGGAGACACTGCCGGCCGCCGCCCGCGGGCTGCTGGGAAGTCGGGGCCCCGGGGCGCAGTGCGTCCGTGCTCTGCCCCTTGCTGGTGCGTACTGGCCAGAGGTGGCAGCTCCGAGGAGCCCCGTGGGCCTGCGCTCTCCCACTCGGCCGGACCCCAGCCCCTCCCAAGGCAGGCGCCCCAGCCTGCATCCTGACTGGCGCTGGCCCGGAGCCAGCCTGGCTTGTTGTGTGGGAGCAGCCGGGCCCCTCGGCGCCCCGCTTGCCGGTGGCTGGTGATGGGGCCAGGAGACTTGGGTCAGCCCCGGTTTGGCCTCTCCGTGAAGGCCAGGGCCCACCATCGGGTCCTGGCCGCTCGGGACGTGGTCACGTGGGCAGCGGAGCCCCTGCCCAGGAGCGGGCACGAGGCTGCCGCAGCCGGTTTCGAGGCAGGTGGGAACAAGACGTGACTTGAGCTCCAGTGTGGTCTGTGGTCTGTGTGGTGCCCCCTTCCCTGCCTTGGGGGCCCAGGCAAGCAGGGCTGGGGGTAGGGGGAGTGGCCCTGGCTGGCAGGCTGATGCCCCCGGGCCAGGGCTGTCCCAGGGGAGCTCATGCCATCCCAGGGCCCAAACCGCTGCCCCTCCGACGGAGCTGTGGACGCAGCGGGCCGCAGCCTTGTCCTCAGGCCAGGGTGGCCTCCCCCTGCCTTCCGTCCGGGCCAGCGTGACCAGGGTTACCCCGCGGGGGTGGAGGCCCAGCTTCCCACGTGGGCCGGGAAGGGCAGGCGCCCCACGGCCCCAGCAGGCCGAGAGGGTGTCGGGCCACAGGGCCCCCACGACTGTGCTGGGTGGTGAGGCAAAGCCAGCTGGGGGCCGCCCCCCTCCTCTGCCAGCTGCCCCTCCTGGGGCAGAGTCCCTGGGAGGGGGTGGAGCAGGCAGCCTGGAGGGGATGGTGGGTTCTGGGGCCTTCAGGCACCCCCATTGGCTAGGGCCTCAGGGCAGGCAGGTCTGGGGTCTCAGGCAAGGGGGCTTTCCTTCTGAGCTGAGGCCTCATCTGTCACCCCACCGAGGGGCCCCAGCCCATAGGCTGAGGGGGGCAGGAGCCATGCCACGATGCCGGGTGTCCCGGCTGAGGGAGCTGTCCCTGGCTGTGAGGGATGGGGTGCCTGGGCCCAGCCACACCTGCACAGCAGGCCACGGGCACACGGGGGCCTCAGGCCGTATGTGGGGCAGGGGCTCCACCCACTGCCTTGTAGTCTGGCGGAGGGATCCCAACGGGGCCTCCTGCTGCTGCTGCACTGTGGGCAGCAGGGGGCGCCCCAGGCGCAGCTGAGTGACCTGCGGTCCCCTGTCTGGGGAGCACCAGCATCCCGCTCCGGGCCTCTGTCCAGGCCCAGCGCCAGGAGAGGCAGAGGGGCCATGGTCCTATAGCAAGGGCCCAGCGCTAGGCCTGGGGAGCTCTGGGCTCCAGCCGGGGGGCAGGCGGGGCGGGCTCCCCTGCTGCGGTCCACCCCCAGCTGGCTTGGCCAGCCCACCCAGGGGCCATGGCGCACGGGGCTTGGGGGCCTGAGGCCCCTGCCGGGGAACCGCGGCCTGCACCAAGGCCCCTGGAGGCCCACCAACTCCTCTGACCCACCCTGGCCCTGATGGGTCCCCCGCATGCCTGTTTGTCACCACAGCCACCCCACACTGCTGGCCCTCTCTGCACCCCAAGCTTCCACGTGGGTAGGGGCTGAGCTGAGGCTGAGCAGCAGCAGCCCTGCACCAGGTCAGCTGCCAGGGCTGCGACGCGGCCAGAGCCCTGCCGCCCAGGTGGAAGCGGCCCTGCGTGTCAGGGCCGCCTGGGGGCGGGGCCTCCGCTGGCCGCTGAGCAGGGTCATGGCGATCGGTGGCTGCCAGGCCCCTGCCTTGGCCTCAGCCGCAGAGGTGGGCCGAGCAGGCAGCCGGGTGCCGCGGTGGGCAGGCGCGGGTGGGTGGGGCCTGTGTGTTGCCCGGCGCCCTGAAGGCCACACGCGTGCCCACCCGCTCCAGCACCAGGCCTCGCGGGGTCACACGGGCGATGAGGGGGTGGCTGCTCCTCCTGAGGGGTCGGGAGCTGGGCAGGGCAGGGACTGGGGGTGGCTGAGATGCACCCCTGTGCTCACTGTCCCTGGGCCCTCGGAGGGTGGGGGCCATGATGACCACGGGGCTGGGCCCTGGACCCCAGTTGGAGCGCAGGCTCTGGGGTTTCAAAGGCAGGCTGGCGGGGTGCTTGCCCGCTCGGAGCTGAGCCAGTGGTGGCAGACGCAGGATAGCTGTGTGACGCGGCAGCTGGAGGACCTCTGGGTGGGGGTTCAGGAAGGCCTGGAGGGAGGGGAGCTGCAGGTCAGCCACAGGGACCGGGGAGGCCCCAGCACATGGGAGCAAAGCTGCATCCTGCCGTGCTGATGACGTGCAGGGTGGTGGCGCCCCGCGCGTGGGCTGGGGGCCCGGGGCGGGCTGCTGGCCAGGTGCAGGCAGGAGCTCTGCAGCCAGTGGGGGCTGAGCTGCAGGGGCAGGGGCAGCGCGGGGGGCCGGGCGTCCAGGCGAGGCCTCAGTGAGTCACAGCTGACCCGGCGCCACAGGGCCAGGCGTGCTGGCCACAGGAAGCGGTGTGGACTGATAAAGGGCCACGCAGAGGCTGCCCAGCCTCCCGCTTCCTGCAGCCTGTGCACTGGGCTTGGAGCGGGGAGGCCCACGTGGGCAGCCGCGAGCATCGGCAGCTGAGTGCCGGCAGGACAGAGCGGGCAGCCGTGAGCTGCCCACCGTGCCGTGGGGGCATAGGGAGTCCAGGGTCACTGGCGGGCGGGGTCGAGGCTGCAGGTGGAGGCGGTGGCCTGGGCAGTCAGAGCTGGTGGAGGGGCTGTGTGACGGGCCAGCCTGGATTCCTGAGGTCAAGCTGTGGGGGTCCGGCTCCCTGGGCCACCCGGGGAACGGGGGCAGGAGCCGCCAGGCGAGGTCAGTGCTCACGTGAGCCCTGCCAGCCCCGCCCAGGAGCGTCTCGCCATCTGGCCCACAGCCCCAGGGCTGCTCAGGCGCGGAGTGCACCTTCCCGCCCGCGCCCCTCTGAGAGGGCGCGGCCTCTCCTCATGCCCCTCCGGGCCTCAGCGCCAGCACACCTCCTCGGGGAGGCTCCCTGCCCACCCCTGGCTGCCAGAGACCTGCCCTGGGTCACCAGGAGCGACCCTCTGTGCCAACTGCCACCCTGTGTTCCTTGTCCCGGAGGTCTGCGCCTGTAGGGGGCCAAGGGAGGCGGCTCCGGGAGGCAGGTCTGGAGTGGGTGGGGGCCCCTGTTCCCCTTGAGCCCGTCAGTTCCCCCAGCCTGGGTCTGCCCACCCCTGCCCCTCGGCTTCCTGACTCCTCCTGTGGCCAGGAGCTGGGCTTCTCCCAGAAGACGGCGGCGCACATGGCCGCCCGCTGGCCGGCAGCGCGCAGGGGGGCCTCCCTGGGCCTCAGAGCTTGCGCCTCTCACACTGGCCTGTCTGAGCTGACCACATGCCCCTTTGGGGCCTGGTGGCCCGAGCCGCTGCTCAGCCAGAGACTCGCGAGGGGGGTAGTCCCCTGGCCCCACATCGTGAGCAGGGCTGGGCCTGAGGGCCGGCTGCCCACGCTGCAGAGGGGCAGGAGGCCCCGTGGTCCTCCCGCCACGGCAGGTGCACGGCGACGCCCGCGCGTGGACGCCTCGGCGTGTGGAGGAGAGTGCCAGTCTGCTGCCGTCCAAAGCGCACTTGGTCAGCTGCACAGTGCAGTTGGGGGCAGGGGGCGGGTTGGGGCGCGGCACGGGGGGTCAGGAGCAGGTGGAGCCAGAGGTGGGACCAGATAGTCAAGGGGGCAGGTGTGGGTGGGCCGGGTGGGGACGAAGCTGGACAGGCCAAACCAGCACCCCCAGGCTAGGGGCTGTCCCCAGACTCACAAAGACCCCTCAGGGCCTCTGGGTCTGCCCCGCCTGTGGGGGGCCGCCTCTGCCTGCAGCCTGGTGGGGTCCTGCAGAGGCCATGCCGTGGGGCAGGGTCTTATCAGCATGGGCAGCTGGTGGCCTGGCCCCGCGCGAGCGCCCAGGCCCAATTCAATGGCCATTGTCCGCCGGCCCCTTTGTTCAGGAGGCGGCCACTTCCTGCCGGCTGGGCTGGGGTGGGCGGCAGGAAACGCTCCGGCCGAGGCCCCGCAGCCTGGGTCAGAGGTGACGGCCACCTGCCTGGGTTCTGCTGGACCGCCTGGGGTCCTGGGCCCACCTACAGGATGGGGGGGCTGGCCCGGCCCGTGGTCCCTGGGCTGGATGGGGCAGGGCAGGAGGAGGCTTCCCCACAGACCGGGGCCCTTCCCCGTCTGCAGGGCGGCGGCCGGGATCACAGCAGCCGGCTGGGCCTGAGTCCTGGGACCTGGGACAGTACTGGCTGGCTGCTCGCCCAGCGGGGGCTCTGGCTCCCAGGCGGGGACAGGGCTGCGGTCTGGGGGGACCAGCACAGGCCCAGCCAGGGGTGGCCTGCCCCGTCGCCCCCCTCCAGGCTCCAAGCTGCTTCTCCCCAGGCCCTGGGGACAGCCTCTCGCAGTGCTCTGCTTGGCCAGGCTTGGGGGTGCTGGGAGGGGGGCCCAGGCCCGCCAGTCCGGGCTTCCGGCTGTGCAGGCACCTCCTTGGCAGGTCCCCGGAAGCCCCCTCCCCACACTGAGAAGGCTTTGCAGAGGGCCCGGCCCCTGTGGAAGGGGCTGGCGCAGGGCCCTTGGTCCCGGCCAGTCAGGGCCTGTGCCGGAGGTCCCGGAGGCAGGCCTGGGGTCATCCGCTGCAGAGGACACAGGGCGACACTGAGGCGGGAGGGAGGTGGCGCCTGCGGCACAGGACAGTCACCCCAGCTGACACTGGAGAACAGGGTGCTAAGACTCCTGGGGGCAGGGAGGGCCAGGCGTTGTGAGAAGGCGGGACGGTGGTCAGTCGGCACCTGGTCCAGAGGGCAGTGAGCTGGGGACAGCTGCAGTGGGGCCGGACCACGGGGCACCGCAGAGCTGGTGGGGCAGGGGCTTCCCTGGAGCCCCGGAAAGTGCAAGGGCCAGGCTGCCCCACCAAGCTGGGACCCATGTGGCTCCAGCCCAGGCTCTAGCCGCTACCTGAGAGCTGACCCTATGCCCACGTGTCACGCTGGGCTCCGGCCCTGCCCCTGCGAGGCCGCCTGGCAGCCCGGTGGGAGCCACAGCCTCCCTCCCTGTGCCACAAACGCAGGAAGCCGCTGGGCCCAGGAGTCCTCACTGGGGGTGGGGCTGTCACGCCAAACAGGCGCTTTCTGGGTGCGCTCTGGGCCCCCTCTCCGGGCAGGGGGCGGGCCTGGCCCTCACCCCCCCCCCATCCCCAGGAGCACCTCTGATTCCCCTGCCCCTGGGGCTAGCCCCCCACACCCCGCCTTGGGCCTGGGCTCTGCCCTGCTTGGGTCCTGCCCATGGCCTCCCAGGCTGAGCCCCCGGCCCACTGGGTCTGGGTGATTGTCACAGCCCGTGATGGCGGTGGGTGCGGTGTCTACCAGCAGCCTGGGGGAAGCAGGTGCAGCGGGGCGGGCCTGGGGAGCCAGAACGCAGTGTGTGTAGGGGGGTGCCCACTGTCCTCACCCCCTGGGCATCAGGGCCTGCAGGTCAGCGAGGAGGCCACAGGTCACAACCACAGTCAGGCCCACAGGCCCCGCGTGCCGGGGCCCACCCCCAGGGCTCGGATGCTGTGGGGTGCTGGGACAGCTGGAGCCCCCCCAGGTGTGATGAGCGGACGACAGGTGGGCTGGGCCAGGTGGAGGCGAAGCCTGTGGCTGAGGCCAGGCGGGGCCCTCCGAGAGGTGCTCAGGGTGGGCTGGGAGGAGGTGCCGGGAGAAGCTTGAGGCCTAAGAGCCTGGTCCAGGGCTGGCAGCGGGCTCGGTCGCCCATCTCTGCCGCCAGCCACTCGCCGTGCCCTCACCCAGCACCAACTGGCGTCCAAGGTGAACCTGGCTCAGTGGCTTACCCGGCTGGCATCTGGAGCTGGGACTGTCTAGCCAGCTGCCCATCCTAGTCTCTGGGGCCTGGCCCACCCTGGCCACTGCCCAGCACCCCACAGGGGTGCACACCCCTTTGGGTTTTTCTGTAGTGGCCAAACACACTGCAGCCTGGCGGAGCCAGGGCAGCTTTCCAGAAAGCAACCTGGGTCTGTCTGAATCACTGAGTCACGCTGGCCACCCACCGCCGTCCACCACCGGGGATAGCCTTGGGCAGGGCCCCCAAGGGGGTGTCCACGCGGGGGCAGGGCAGGGCCCATGGCAGGAAGGCACTGCCCAAGCGAGCTGCAGGGGGTCGGGCTTGGGAGGACAGGGACAAGTGCTGGTCACTCCCGGGGGGCCGAGTGGACAGAGAGCTGCTTATAAACAGGAGCGGGTCCTAAGAAACGGGGTATCAAGGCTGGGGGCCAGGGCGAAGGGTAACATCTTCCAAGACCCTGAGAAGGTCAGACATGCCAGTGAGTGCAAGGATCAGCCCGCGGGGCACCTGGGCCCTGGGCAGTTTGTGCCGGCCGCCGATGCGCTGCTGGGGATTCCTGTGAGGGAAGGGCTGAGCGGCAGCAGTGTCCACACAAGACACTGGATTACCACGGCCGCTTGGCCAAGTTTCTGATTCACAGCTGTGCCGGTCTGAGGAGGAACAGTTTGTTCTTAGGGTAGTTTAAGGGTGATCCGCAGCCTGGTGACCGATGCCCTCCACTGACCACAGGTGGCTCACTGCTGGCCAGCGTGGGCGGGGCTCGGGCAGGGCACCATGGTCCGCAGTCCCGGGCAGCTGGCGGCCAGCGGCATGCATGGCCTGACCACCTCTGGGGCAGAGGCTGGCGGGCCCGGTCCTCGCCCAGCTCCCCCTTCCACGCCGGGCACCTGGCCGCCCTAAGAGCAGGCTGCGTTCCCCAGGCTCGGGCCTAGCCGACATGGGTCAGCGTCCTCGACTAGCATGTGTGCTGGGTGGCCTGCTCTGGCCCAGGCTGCTCTGAGGGGCTCAGGGCCCCAGCCACACTGGCCGCAAGTGGGAGGGGGGGCTGGGCTTCCACGCGTCAGAGGACGTGGCGTTCCCTGGGGTCTGGCGCCCCTTGGGAGGAGGCCAGGACGCCCCCGGGCATGCAGGGGCCGCTGCCCCTCTGCGAGGTCTCAGCCGCAGCCTGAGTGCACTGCGCTGCCCGGAGCTGAGGCCTGCAAGGCCTCGAGAACAGACAGCCCTGTCGTCACCTCAGGTGGCAGTGGCACGAGGGTCGTGGGGCTGGCACTGCCCTGGCCGGACTGTGAGCTCTGGCCAGCCACAAGGACGGGGATGGCCCTGGCGGGCAGGAGTGGAGTGGGGCCGCGGCCGCCACCACCATACCCCAGAAAGCTAAGCGAACCTCGGGGGCCGTGGGGTGGGGAAAGGAGAGCCGTGGGGACCTGGAGGGGGCCCAGGGGCCCGTGCAGGCCAAGGCGAGCGGCCCCGGTGTGGGATGGCGGGGCACGGCCTTGAGGAGCAGAGGACCCCTGGCCTGGCCCTGGGGTCAGGGCGCGCCCTTCTCCTCTTCAGGCCCAGCGGCTGCACCCCTGGGGAGGCGCCCCACTGGCTCCTGAAGCCAAGTGGTCACCTGGAGAGGTGCCAACAGCCCCAGAACAGGTCTCAGGTTCCCGGCCCCGATGGCCACAGCGCATGTGCCAGGCGGCTCGCGTCCTTGGGGGTCCACGCACAAGCGTGTGGGCACAGGGGTGCCGGGCTCCTGGGCCTGGGCGCCTGCCCTCGGCGGGGGGAGGGGGCCCCTCAGGAGCTCTGTCCGCCTCCTTCGGCCGCTAAGGTGCCAAGCCCCTCGGGCTGCCCGTACCCCAGCCCGGGCCTGGAGGTCACTGCTCAGGATGGGGCACCTCCCCACTGCGTGCAGCCACCCTGGCTGACGCCACAGGGCCCGGGCAGGCGCTGTGCGCTGCCCAGGGCTGGTCCTGGCCTCTTTCTTTGCCTGTGTCATTTGGATAAAATTTAAATTATCTAAAAAATCAGCTAAAGCTCCAAACCTACCCACGAGCCACCCTCCCACCCAGGCACCAGCACCCCTAGCCCAGGCGAGGGCCAGCTGTGACGGGGTGGGGGGGGGCACCAGCCACATGCCCTGTGGGGGGTCCTAGGCCACCCACTGCTCTCACTGGGGGCTGCTGGCCCTGCCCAGGGTGCGACTGGCCTGGGCCCAGCTGCCGCACCAGGAAGGAGGCTCCCCTGGGGCCCTCCCTCTGGCATGGGCATGGGGGTCATCTGCTGGGACAGCCCTGGGGGTCTCAGCCGAGCAATCCAAGGACCTGGAGGCCAGGTCAAAGCCGGCAAGGCCAGTCTCCGTGGACAGTCCTGCTCCTGCCGGAGCCAGGCTGGTCCAGGACTCTGACCACAGGGCCAGTGGACAGCGTGCCTCCAGCACCCCGAGGCGGGGTGCAGTGGGAGGCTGGCTGCGGAGGAGGTCTGAGCACCCGGAGGCCACCGATCCAGAGTCTCCAGCCTGAAGCTCCCACTGATCCAGTTACCCTGCCAGAGATTGCATCGCACTGAAGGGGGGCCAACATGAAATCCTGGGGTGCTTGTCACACGGCAGTAGATAACAAGGGCTAGGGAATCTATTTCGAGGTCGCCCTGCCTGCCGTACCTGGGGCCGCAGTTCCTGGCACAGCTGCCGTAGGGCTCTGCCCGACGGCCTTCCCTTGCTTTCCCTGCACGGCCCCCAGCCCGGAGCCCATGGCCATCCTTGGGTTGCTGTGGGGGAGCGAGGGCCCCTTCTGGCCAGAGTGCAAGGGGTGCAAGGTGCTCCCCCTCGCCTGAGCCAGCGAGGCCTCAGGTGGACTGGAGGCCCGGGGCCCAGACCTGCCTTGGTGCTGGCGACTTCCCCTTCCTCCTCGCCTGTCCTTCCAGAGCCTTCTCTTCCCAAGGGAGAGATCCTATAGGTGCCAACACTGCCCCGCGAAGGGGGCGCCCACCTCTTCCTTCCTCCCAGGTGGGCAGTCGAGGCCGGCCTCTCCTGTCCCTTCGGAGACCTTCCTTTCCCTGGAGGCCCGCCACGCCCCTGGGCTGCCGCCTCTGGGGCTGCGCAATCCCCGACCGGGAGGCATCGGCTCGGCGCGTCCCCACCAGAGCTGCCCCAACCCCCGACCGGGAGGCATCCGCTCGGGGCGTCCCCACCAGAGCTGCCCCGTGGAACCCTCTCCCCGCACCGCGAGGTCCCCGGTGCCCCAGCCTCGCCACGGCTCCTCCTCGGGTTACGCCCGCCCCGCTGGCCCAGGTCCCAG
>NW_004567114.1:123542-130721 GCF_000260355.1 Condylura cristata
GGACCAGGCTTCGCCTCGGTCGGTGCCCGGCACGCGCACCCTGGAGGGTGTCGGTGCCCTGCGGCTCCCTCACCCTGCCGGAGGCCGCCCCGCCGCACCTCTCCTGCTGGCCGCCCACTGCTGGGTCAGGACTCCAGGGTAGGGCCGCCTCCCTGCAGTGCCCTCCACTCACCAGCCAGAGGCCCCTGGGCCCCACCCTCCTGTCCTGCTGCTGCGGCTCTGCCAGCGCCAGAGGACAGGAGTCCCGTGTCCCCAGAGACCAGGTCGGCAACACAGCTGGCAGGAGCCACAATGGGGTTAGCAGATAGGGACTGGGGGCCAGAGGTCGCCCTCTCCGTGCTGGCCATGCAGCCGGGGGCTGGGCCCGGGGCTGTCAGGGCCCAGGACTGCAGCCCTTCCCTCCCTTTTTGGGGAATCTTGGAGGCAGCCCACCTCTGGGGCTGTGGGTGGGGCGGGGCGGGGCTGGGGTGCCTGGACAGCAGCCCAGCGCGTGCCTGCCCTGGTGGTCAGCAGCCCTGGCTGGGGCGATGCAGTGGATGGACAGGCCAAAGGCAGCCTCCTAGCCCTCCTCCGACCCAGCCCCAGAGGGCCTGGGCCTGGGTCTCCCGTGCAGGCAGGGTCTCCAGAGGGCTGAGAACCCACCGGCCTGGGGCTACAGCCACCGGCAAAGGACGACCGTCTGTCCCCCAGGGCTCAGCAGCCTGTGGCCAGCCGGGGGCCGGGCGGCCGTCCTGGGTGGGGAGCCGGCCAACGCTGGTCTCAGGCAGGCCTGGGCTTGCCTCTGGGTGCGTTGCCTCACGACGGCCTCCTGGGCAGCCTGACCCTCGTACAGGACGCTGGTCTCCCTCCCCGTGGAAACTGACTGCCACTTGGCCAGACACCCCTGCCCCGGGCACCCCTGCCCAGGTGTGGGGCTCTGCCTGAGAACCCCCGCCCCAAAGGCCCGGCCCCGCTGTGGGCCTGGAGCCTGCCGCCTCCTGCAAGGGCTCAGGGACGGGCAGCCCTCGCGCCCTGTCCTCTGCTGCCTTGTCCCCGGCTCAGCTCCAGGCCCCTTGCACAGCTCGGGGTGGGCTGAGCGGTGGGGCGAGGCCGAGGGGCGAGTGTGCTGGCGGTGGGAGCCGCAGCGCCGGCCCAGCGCTCCACCTGAGACCTGGGGCCAGCCCTGCGTGCCTGCCGGGATACCAGCCACTGTGCCCTTGAGCCCTGAGGGCCGGAGCTGCCTCGCTGGTGTCCAGATGGCCAGGCTCTGGGTCCCTCCTGCCCCTGCCTGCCAGAGCCCATCACCATCAGCTCAGTGGCCCCAGGGACCAGTGCGCTGCCACTGGCATGGCTGCAGATGGCCTGACGTTCGGGGGCCGTGGAATAGCAGAGTAGCAGGACCAGGTGCAGGGGGGGGCAGGGGCCACGCCAGTGTCCAGTTATCTTGCCTGCACCGTCTGCCCTGCAGAGCCCCCAGCCACCTGTCCCTCCTGCCTGCCCTTGTCCATGGCCTGAGAGCTTTGTCCGTGGCGGCCTCGTGGGCTGCTTCCTGGTGCCCTCATGGCCCGCCCCACACCTGGTGGCGGCTGCGGCTGCTCGGTCGTGACTTCCACCTGCCCCTGGGGTTTCTGCCCCGGAGGGCCCAGGCTGCCCGGCACCCCCCCGCCGGCCAGGGCTGCTCCCTCCCCCACTAGCTGCAGCTCTCACACCCCGTGGCCCGGCCCTGGCCCTGCCCGTCTGGCCTTCCCGCTTGCCCAGAGGACCCCGCCCCTCCCACCCCCCTGTCCCCGGCCCTGGGCCTGCTGACCTCCGCGCTGCCTCTTCCAGAATGGTGTCCAGAAGTCCTGGGACTTCATGAAGACGCATGACAGGTGAGGGACCTGCCTTGGCGGAAACCCCGGGAGGTGCCCCCAGGACACAGGGCCCAGTGCCCACTCCGCCCCCGTGTGTGCTCCCCGATTCCTGGGCGCTCCCACCAGCCGTGGCCTCCTGCAGCGAGGAGTCAGCCCGCGCCTGGTGGCCGAGCAGGCGGCCAGGCTACACCCGGGGGGGCCCGAGAGAGGCCGCTGTGTGTGGGCAGGACGGTGGCCTGCCAGCTGGACCAGGCAGCCTGGGCCCCATCCCCCTCTGAGCAAGGGCCCCCACTTCCCAGCGTGCTGGGAGCGGCAGGCAGGCCTGGCGCCCTGTCCTGAGTGAGTGTGGCCTGTCCACACAGCGTGGCCATTCTCCTGTTCAACTCCTCTCAGCGGAGCCTGGTGCTGGTCAAGCAGTTCCGGCCAGGTGAGGCCCCGGGCTCCTGGGGGGGACAGCAGGGCCCAGGGTGGAGGGCGGAGGGGAGAGGGCCCGCAGGGAAGGGGAGCCGTGGTCCCGGGGGCCGGCCTGGGTGGTCGGGGGGGCGCCTCAGCGCTGCGCGTGGCCCCCAGCTGTGTATGCCAGCGAGGTGGAGCGCCGCTGCCCGGGGGCGCTGGCCGCGGCGGACCAGGACGAGCCCCGGGAGCTGCCTGTGTCCCTGCCCGGGGCGGCGGGGGTGACGCACGAGCTGTGTGCCGGGCTGGTGGACCAGCCCGGGCTGTCGCTGGAGGAGGTGGCCTGCAAGGAGGCGTGGGAGGAGTGTGGCTACCGCCTGGGGCCCACAGACCTGCGGCGCGTGGCCTCCTACAGGTGAGTGGCCAGCGGGCCAGTGGCGCCGGGTCCCGTTTTCCACGCAGGGCCCAGGAAGGTTGGACGCGGTGCCTCTGTGGTGATCCCGGCAGGCGCTGGGGCTGGAGTGGCCAGCGTGGCCGCCTGGCCGGGCAGGGCGGGCCGGGCAGCTGCTGTGCCGACGCTGAGGCTTCCTGTGGGACTAGGCTGCGCGGGCCGCCCCCAGGCGGTGCTCGCGGGGGGACAGGAGGGTGGGGCCGGCCTGCTGGCCACAGAAGCCCAGGCCCTGCGGCCGCCCCCCCCCCGGGGGGCAGAGGATGTGGGTGCTGCCCACCCCTCCCCAGGAGCTCTTTGAGGGCCTCAGGCTGTGAGTGAGGGGCGGAAGAGGGCTTCTGGGGCCCCCGCGTACTACTTGGGGCTCTGCTTGGGAAAGGCTGGCCCTCGAGCCCTGCCCGGCCTGGGGCCTTGTGCTGGGCCTTGGCCGCCCAGGCCTGGGGCGGGGCAGCGGCTGCCTCTGTGCGGGGTGGTCAAGGAGGGGCGGTGTGGGGAGACACCTTGGGAGGGCCGGGTCCTCCAGCCACAGCCTGGAGGCCAGGTGTGGCTGGGCGGGGGGGGGGGGTCAGCGCGTCCTGGTGGCCTGCAGTGGTAGTGACGGTGGTGGGGACAGGGCCAGGCAGGCCCAGCCTGGTGTGGACGGGCCTGGGTGGGAGGCCGAAGCTGTGGGGCTGGGGCTGGTGGCCGGCGGCTGGGCCCGTCCTCCCGCCACGGAGATGGCCTGCGAGCCGCAGTGCCCTGGGGGAGGGTCAGGGCCAGGGAGGTGGGGCTGCGAGGAGGCAGCGGCGGCCCAGTCAGGGTGTCCTGGAGGAGAGGCCCTGAGCGCCATGTCCCGATGCCCTTGGGCTGCCGCCCCTGCCCTTGCCCCCGCTCCTGCAAGTCTCCACTGTCCCCAGCCGGGTGGCACCTTGGAACCCTGTGGGTGGGGCCCTGGAGCCCTGGGCCTCTCCCGGCAGCTGGGCGGGGCAGGTCCAGCAGGGACTGAGCAGCCTGGCGGGACTGAGCTGGCCCAGTAGAGTGTAGTGGACAGAGGGAGGCCTTGTGAGCTGGGGGGTGGGGGTGGGGGGGCGTGGTGATGCAGCCTCCGCCACCCTGCAGCCCCCAGCACCCTCTGAGCATGGGGCCATCTGGCAGGGTCCTGAGTTACCCTCTCAGGAGCGTCCACCCTCCTTGGGACCTGACTGCCCAGGGCGGGCAGGACCCCGAGGCTCCACGAGCTCAGCGGCGTCTCCCCAAAGGGCCGGCGTGGGACTGACCGGCTCCAGCCAGACCCTGTTCTACGCGGAGGTGACCGACGCCCAGCGTGAGGGCCCAGGCGGGGGCCTGGCGGAGGAGGGCGAGCTCATCGGGGTCCTGCACCTGCCCCTGGAGGCCGCCCAGGCCTTCTCCGACGACCCAGCGGTGCCCAAGACGCTCGGCGTTATCTTTGGCATCACGTGGTTCCTGCACTGTGTAGCCCCCGGCCTGGGTCCTCAGTGACCCTCGGTGGTCAGTGCTGGCCCTGGCCCTGCACCCGCAGACCCAATAAAGCCCATGCAGCCCAAGTCCGTGTCCTCCGCCGTGACTGTGACGGGCGGGGCGGGGCGGCCTGGCTGGCGCTCTGCACATGGGACACAGGGGCTGCAGAGTGTTCAGATGACACTGACGCTGCCCGCCCTGGGCCCCCGGGCCCCCAGAGCCCTCCGCCCCCCAACCCGGGCTCAGCCGCCTGCCCGCGGTGGGCCCTGCAGGGCCTGTCCAGGAGGGCAGGGCTGGCTGGAGCCCAGGACTCAGCACCCTGCAGGGCCTGAGCCGTGGGCATGCCCCTGTGCCCAGTACAGCGCTCTGGCCGCTGCCCACCCTTCGGGCCAGGGGCCAGCCCAGGGGCCAGGAGGGTGCCTGGCTCGCCCCCCCCAGAGGCCAGCTCTTGGCCAGCACCCTTGGGGGTGGACGGGGTACCCTTTGGTGCTGGCCCCGGGGCCCTGGGCAGGGTGAGGGCTACAGGTGAGGTCTGGGGAGCGCGAGGGGCCAGGAGCTTTGCTGGACTGACTGGCCTCTGAGGGTGGGGGTTGGGGGGGTGGACTGGAGGGTACGTTCCCCCTGGGGCCCCTGTTCCACCCCGCCCAAGCCGACCCCACCTTGACCCCAGGTGGCACTCCAAGCACAGCACTCCCTTCCTGTCTGGCTGGGGCCAGGCAGCAGCACCACCTGTATGCAAATGCTCCCAGGCCAGCAGGCCAGGTGAGCCCAGGTGGGTGGGGTGGGACGGGGCCCGTGGGTCCTACGCTGGCAACACGGGCCTGCCCTGGGTCCGGTATGGCTGGGAATGTCGGGCCACTGGGCCTGCCGGGACCTACAGCCCCTCCCTCATGCCCCTGGCCCTGCCGCCTGTGGGCCCCCTGCCGCCCAGGAGGGGCAGGCGGGCAGAGCGATGGAGCCCTGGGGAGCGCGGCCCGCAGGAGGTGGGCGCCCCCCCCGCCCCCCACAGCCCAGCAGGGCTGGCGGTCAGCAGGCCCGGCTGGCCTAATGGAGCTGGCATCGATTTCCCAGCGCTGGGGGGGCTGTAACCGGAAACTCCCCTCCTGTCCGCTATATTTAGCCGCACAGAGCACCAGCGGAAGCTCAGCCGGCCCCAGCCCCGCCGCGGCCCGGTCCCGAAGCCCCTCGGCCAGGCCCAGCAGCCCACGCCAGCAGTGCTGGGTCCTGCACCAGCGAGCGCCCTCCAAGCTACCTGAGAGCACCTCTGGGGCTGGGCTGGGGGAGCCCCACATGGAGGCCGGCAGAGCTGGGGCTGGCAGGCGGAGGCCTGGTGACCTCCGAGAGGCAGCAGCTTCCCGGAGAGGCGGGAGCCCTTCCCCAGGGGCTCTCACCCGGCCGAGGGCCCGGGGCCCCAGCGCAGGCCCGGTGAGGACCTCCCCGAAGCAGCCGCCGTCCCGCCTGGCCAAGGCAGCTCTCTGCTCCTGGCTCCCGGTCTGGAGGGCAGTGCCCTGGGGTTGTGTCCCGGGGCTCATCCCAGGGTGGGGAGCTGGGTGCCCCCACTGCGTGACGCCCCCACCTGGCCGTGTGGCCTGGCAGCAGTGCTCTGGGCGGAGGGGACCCAAGTTGCCCCCATGGGCCTGGAGGGAGGCAGGTGGAGCCAGCCCACTGCCCCCCCAGCTGTGCAGGACAGAGGGGCTCTGCACCCCAGGAGGCCAGGCCAGCCGGGAGGGCCCCGGGAAGCCGGGCTCCGTCAGGAGAGGGTGGGCACCCTCACCAAGGCCGCGACAACAGGGCAGCGCCCGGCCGGAGGGCCTGCGGAAGGGCCCTGGGCGCCGGCCTGCGTCAGCCCTGGGCCGGGACTGGCCCGGCCACCCTTTCCTCCCACGCTGCCCGCCACCGGCAGGAAGCTCCAGAGGTGGACGAGGGAGGGGCCCTCGGGATTGTTCTCCGATTCCGCCCCGCCTGCCTGGGATTCCCCCTCCTTGGCTCTCCACGGCCCGCCGGCCTCTCGTGGGCTCTGGGGCTGGGCCCGTGGCCTCCTGGGGACCTGGCCTCTGCTCCCCTCCCCCGCTGCCAGGCCCCCTGCACAGGCAGGTCGCCACCGTGCAGCCCAGCTCCGCCGCTTCCTGCGACTTCCCGTCCCGGCCTGGGCAGGAAGGCGGCAGCCAGAGAGGCCCAGGCCCAGCCTCACCTAGGGCCGCGCCCTCGCCCCAGGGCGGTCCTCTGCCTGGCTCATCCTGATGGCCTGTCCCTTGGCCTGCTCTGTCCACTCCAGCTGGGAGCCCCGAGGGTGGGCAGGGTCTCTGGACAGAAGCATCCAGGCAGTGGAAGGCGGGCTCCCTGGCTGTGGGGTGTGGGCAGGGATGGACCCTGGGGCTCCCAACTGGGGGTATCCCGTGTCCTCTTGGGGCCTGCCCCTGCATCTGAGCAAAAAGGAGGCGGCATGTCCACAGCAGCCCTCCCCCGGTAGGCGCTGGCCACTGCCCGCCCATGGGAGGTCGTGCTAGGGAGCCAGGGGCTCTCGTCCACCTTCGCCGACTTGGCTGCATGTGGTGGGCGAGTCCTGCCCATCCTACCTGCAGAGGGCCCAGGGGAGTGGCGGCGTTGGGGGGTGGCGGCAGTTGCAGAGTGGCCACCCGCTTGCTGCTGCCCCTGCTGGGGGTCTGCTCCAGGTAGAGGGCTGTAGGCCCCGGAGTCTGCTGGGCACATCCTGGCACAGAGAGGGCAGTACCACCCTCCCAGGCCCTGGGCCTGGCTCAAGTTCTTTTTCCAGAAATCTTCCTGGCTGCCACCCCAGTGGAGACAGTTGTCAGCCCCCGCAAGGGCTGCAAGCACCCCCCCATCCAGCCCAGAGTGATTGTGTGCTTGATGGGGGGGGGACCCAGCTCCCTTCCCCTAACTGCCCAGGTGCTGGGAGGCGGGGTTCGCGTTTGGAGAAGAGCCCCTGGCCTCCACTGCCGGGGACCGCGGCTCCCCGTCGTCCAGGCACGGGTGGGATGCTCGGCTGGGGCCGCCGGGACGGCGGGCGGAGCCTCGATGGGCCGGGAC
>NW_004567114.1:133902-135329 GCF_000260355.1 Condylura cristata
CCGTGCGCCTGGCGGGCGGTGATGCCAGCGGCCTGGTATTTCCGCTGGGCCGGCTCAGCCCTGCGGCCATGTGGCCGTGGCGGCTGCAAGTCCAGCTCTGTCCCGTGAGTCGGGGCGTGTTTGGAACGCAGGGTGCCCACCAGGCTGCTGGACGGCGGGGCAGCAGCGCTCCTGGGGACCACAAAGGGGCTTTGGGGGCCCGGGATGACTGGGCCTGGACCCCCCCACCCCTTGAGCACCCTCACTAGCCTGGTCCCCCTGCCCTGCCCTCTGCTGGGAACCAGCTCTGTCCTGGACAACCGTGTGCTGGACTGGTCACTTGGGCTGGCGTCTGAGTGGACCCTGAGGTGCTTGGTCTTGGCCTCCGCTGCCCGGGAGGGGCGCCCCAGGCCGCGGAGGCAGGGAGCCTGCCAGCGGCGGCTGCCTGCCGGTCGCATGTTTGCCATGGGCAGGCGTGTGTGTGCACGTGTGTCCAGTACTCGGGCAGCTGCTGGCAGGTGAAGGCCTGGAGGGCCGGGCGCCTTCTCATCGCCTGCTGGGCAGCCGCCTCGGAGGACTAGCAATGGCCCTGCAGTGGCCATGTCCTGTGGCTGCAGGCCTAGCCTGGGGGGACCGGCCACCCAGCTGGGGGTCACCCCATGGGGCGCAGGGGACTCTACTGACCACCAGGTGCCTTGTGTGTCCGGGACGACTGTGTCCTGAACAGGCTCAGCCAGGGGGAGGGCCTGGTGGCCGGCCCTGGCGCTGCCCGCCCCTTCCAGTGGGACACAGGCTGTCCTCTCTGCCTCGGGCCATGGGACGGCCCAAGGCTGGGGGGGGTGGCTAGGCCTGGTGGCCCTGACACAGTGGGGTCCAGGAAGTAGCACCAGCCAGCAGAGGCCCAGAAATGAATGGGGGACGGTTCCAGGACCTGGAGGGATGGATTGGGGGCTCTGGCCACAGCCAGGGGGAAGAACCGGCTAGACCATCAGGGGACAGGCTTCCTTAGGCCTTCCTGAGGTCTGGGGAGGAAGCCAGGGGGGGCCTGAGCTGGAGATAATGGTGGGGAGAAAGCGTTTGCAACCCCCCTGAACTGGGGTCTTTCTCTCCAGAACCCCTGGTGGGCAGGTGTGCCTGAAATAGGGACGGGGCGCTGAAGACCCCAACTCTGGCCACTGGTCTCCCACCTGGAGGCACCTGTAGGGGTGGCTGGGAGTTGGGCCCCCAGCCCTGGGGGTCCCTGACTGCTCTCTGGTGTGGTGGCGTGTGGCATCCGGACACACGGTGGGCATGCAGCCCCCTCTCCTGGGGGGAGTGAGGCGGGAGCCCTGGCCCTCTGCAGGCCGGGCCCAGGATGCACCTGTACCAGCTCCTGCCCCATCGCTCTGCCTCTGCCTGGGCTGCCGCTGGGGGCTTGGGGTGCCCAGAGCCAGGAGCCCTGGCCGCAG
>NW_004567114.1:137702-139476 GCF_000260355.1 Condylura cristata
CTGCCCGCCGCGGGCTGGCTCATGAGGGCCAAGGAGCCCCCAGGCCAGGGTGGCGCCAGTCGCCAGGAGCGGACTGGACAGAGGGGCAGCGGGCAGAGGAGCCAGGAGGGGCCTCAGTGCCACCCGATGGGGACAGTAAGCCCTAGGGCCCTGGGAGGGGCGAGGGCACCGTGGGCGGGGGCAGTGGCTGTGCAGGCCGGGCACAGGGCCCGAGCGTGGGGCACTGGGGGTTGAGGCGTGAGGTGCAGGAGGAGTGGGGCGCAACCCGGGGTCGTGTCACCCCAGGACCCGCTCTAGGGTGTGGGCCCCACCGGGCACCCTAGCTTAGAGGGGTTAAGGGGCGAGCAAGCCAGGGAGGGCCCAGCCGAGCCCCGCGGTGTGGGTGGGGCCCTGGGCAGGTCCTGGCCTTTGTGGTGGGCACCTGAGCACCGCGAGGGACCCCCAGCTGGCACCACGCCCTCACACTGTGCCAGGGTCCTGGTGGTGAGAATGCAGCGGGCGGGCAGGCAGTGCCGGGAAGGGAGGGCGGCCGGTGGCCACCTCCTCTGGGTGCTGTCGCCCAGGTCCAGGACTCAGCGCCCAGCCAGGCCGGGCAGTGGGCTGACGCCTGGGCGTGGCCTCCCTGCCCAGGCGGAGAGGATGCCCTTGGGGCCAGGGTCGGGCGTCAAGCCTGGTGGTGCCCGGCGCCGCCCTGAGCCTTGGGTGCTGGGTGGGGACACTGCGCAGGGGCCGGCCTGCTCAGCCTCACCCCGTGCCTCAGTTTCCCTGTGCTTGCACGTTGCCCGAGTGTCCTGCCGGCGCCAGGGGTTCAGTGTGGGTCTGGGCGGGTCTGCTGGGCCTGGCCCCCGGGGCAGCCTGGGCTGGCCCACCCGGGCACCCTGTGTCCCTGCTGCCGGCCCTTCCTCCCAGCAGGGACGTGGGCAGCTGCGCTGGGCAGCACCAGGCCTCGGCTCCGGGCCTCGGGGCCAAGAAGCCGCCCCAGGTTGTCCTCCGGGGTGTGGCGGCGGCTCCTCCTGGCACAGGACCCGCGGGGTCTGGCCCCGAGCCTGGCTTCCTCCCCACCTGCGGGGCGGGCAGAGAGCTTCCTGCCCTTGAGCTCCAGGCCAGCTCAGGCCATGCCCCGGGTGGCCCAGGCTGGGGGGCCAGCACCCCGATGTCCGGCCGCGCCCCGCCCCGCCCCGCCGCACCTGTCCGAGCTGCCGCTCTGGTTCCGGGTCCGGCAGGGCCTCCGTTTCCGGGCCCGGCTCTTGGGGCCCCTCTCGGGTGAGTCCCAAAATAGCCCCCGTAGGAGTGACTGGACAGCTGCGTGGCCGTCCCAGCCAGCGCCGGTGCAGCGCCGCGACTGCACTGGCCACGGGGCCGTCACCTCTGCCGCCCGGCCGGCCGGTCGGTTCCAAGCGAGCCCGGCCGCGCAGAGGGCCGCCCTCCACCGCGGCCTCACGCCTGCGCCCCAGGTGCAGCTACGGCTGGCAGGGGAGATTCTGCGACGAGTGCGTCCCGTACCCCGGCTGCGTCCACGGCAGCTGCGTGCAGCCCTGGCAGTGCAACTGCGAGACCAACTGGGGCGGCCTGCTCTGCAACAAAGGTGGGGCGGCGCGCCCTCGCGGGGTCGGGCCGCGGGGGGCTGGCCCTGAGCGCCCGACCCCCCCCAGACCTGAACTACTGCGGCAGCCACCACCCCTGCGTCAACGGGGGCACCTGCATCAACGCGGAGCCGGACCAGTACCGCTGCGCCTGCCCCGAGGGCTACTCGGGCCAGAACTGCGAACGGGGT
>NW_004567114.1:139803-140229 GCF_000260355.1 Condylura cristata
CTCTCCCCGCAGCTACAATGGCGGCGTCTGTGTGGATAGCCCGTGCGCGGCGGGGGGCACCTGCGTGGACCAGGTGGACGGCTTCGAGTGCATCTGCCCCGAGCAGTGGGTGGGGGCCACCTGCCAGCTGGGTGAGGCCCGCGCCGGTGTGCGTGGACGCTGGTGGTGCATGTGGCTGCGGCTGCGCTGGGCTGCGGGCGCCAGGTTCGGCTGGGCGGGACCGAGCCCCCTTGTCTCGTTCACAGACGCCAATGAGTGCGAAGGGCAGCCGTGCCTTAATGCTTTTTCTTGCAAAAACCTGATTGGTGGCTATTACTGTGATTGCGTCCCGGGCTGGACGGGCGTCAACTGCCAGATCAGTCAGTACGGGGGGCGGGGCAGGCGGGGGCGGGCCAGCGTGCGGGCCGGCGTGACCCCCCCCCTCTG
>NW_004567114.1:140407-141872 GCF_000260355.1 Condylura cristata
GGCTTCGGCGGCCGGCACTGCGAGCTGGAGACGGACGAGTGCGCCAGCAGCCCCTGCCGTGCCGGCGGGCTGTGTGAGGACCTGGTGGGCGCCTTCCGCTGCCACTGCCCCAGGGGCTTCTCCGGGCCGCTCTGCGAGGTGAGGGCCAGGCCTGGGTGGCCGGGAGCCTCAGGGCCGGCCTCGGCCCCTCCCCCAACCCCCTACTCCAGACGGAGGCGAGTGGCCTGGGAGACCCCAAGTGGGGTGCCTGCTGTTGCACCCCTTCCTGCTGACCCATGGCCCGCGGTTCTGCCCTGGCCGTTGAGGGAAAGGAGGAGCCGCTGGGTGCAGATCCAGGTCTCCCCACTGGGGGCTGGCGGTGGTGTGCTGCCCGAGGGCGCAGGCCTGGTACTTGGGCGGGTGGCAGGGGAGCGTCGGGGCCTTCCCGCAGGCAGGGGGTAGGGGCACGCGTGGCCTGGGGGAGGCGGAGGCCAGAGTGGGAGCAGCCCCGTGGCCACGGGTCTCTGTCCTGCCAATGGCCTGGACGTTCCGGAGATGGGTCCTTGAGGCTCACCTGGGGAGGGGGGCGTGGCCAGGTGAGCCGGCCCAGGTTAGTGCCCCTGGTGCGAACGCCAGGGGCTGGCTGTCCCCGCGCTCCGCTGGGGCCTCACATGCCCGGCCCAGCAGGTGGATGTGGACTTCTGCGAGCCCAGCCCCTGCCAGAACGGCGCCCGCTGCTACAACCTGGAGGGCGACTACTACTGCGCATGCCCGGAGGAGATGGGCGGCAAGAACTGCTCGGTGCCCCGGGAGCCGTGTCCCGGCGGGGGCTGCGAAGGTGGGCCCGCGGGCAGGGCGGGCAGGGCTGCGGCACGCGCTCGGTGAGGACAGCCTGACCTCCCTGTCCCCCAGTGATCGACGGCTGTGGCGGGGTCGAGGCCGGGCCCAGGGTGGCCGGCGTGTGTGGCCCCCACGGACACTGCATCAGCCTGCCGGGGGGCAACTTCTCCTGTGTCTGTGACAGCGGCTTCACCGGCACCTACTGCCACGAGAGTGAGCCCCCGCGGGGGCGGGGGAGGGGTGGGCCGGGGCTGGGGGCGGCCCTCACCTGGCGCTCACCGCTGCCTCCCTGCAGACATCGACGACTGCCTGGGCCAGCCCTGCCGCAACGGGGGCACGTGCATCGACGAGGTGGGCGCCTTCCGCTGCTTCTGCCCCAGCGGCTGGGAGGGCGAGCTGTGCGACACCAGTGAGTGGCCGGCGCCGCGCCCCACCCGGTTCACCCAACCCCAGCCCTGGAGCCCGGCCCGGCTCCGGTGCCTCCTCCCTGCCGTCGGTGACCCCCCCGCTGACCGGCGTCCTCGCCCCCAGATCCCAACGACTGCCTCCCCGATCCCTGCCATAGCCGCGGCCGCTGCTACGACCTGGTCAACGACTTCTACTGTGCCTGCGACGACGGCTGGAAGGGCAAGACCTGCCACTCTCG
>NW_004567114.1:142222-143147 GCF_000260355.1 Condylura cristata
GGAGGGGGCGGCCTGGGCCTCTCGGCTGAGCACCTGCCTCCCTGCAGGCGAGTTCCAGTGTGATGCCTACACCTGCAGCAACGGTGGCACCTGCTATGACAGCGGGGACTCCTTCCGCTGCGCCTGTCCCCCTGGCTGGAAGGGCAGTACCTGCACCATCGGTGAGGGGCTTGTGTCCAGGGCTGGCCGGAGGTGGCCTGGGCCCTCTGGACTGGCCAGGCTGGTGAAAAGGCATTTTGTCTCCTTTGCAGCCAAGAACAGCAGCTGTCTGCCCAACCCCTGCGTGAACGGGGGCACCTGCGTGGGCAGCGGTGACTCCTTCTCCTGCATCTGCCGTGACGGCTGGGAGGGCCGCACCTGCACACACAGTGAGCGGCGTGGGCCGGCGGTGGGCGGGCAGGGCTGTCTGCCCTGTCTCTGCTTCCTGGGGCTGCCCAGCTCCTGTTTGCACAAATCCCACCGTGCCCAAAGCGGCACTGGCCACGGGCAGTGCCGCCTCCGCCCTGCGTGTCTTCCCGCCGGCCCAGCCCATGCCCTGCCCAGCCCACGCCACGCCCGGGCTCCAGCAGGCACCCTCAGCCAGCACCCTCGGGGTAGCCAGTCTGGCCCGTGCCCGGCCACCCCTGTGCCCGCCCCTGCCCCGCTGGGCACGGCATACCTGCGGCTCTGCGCACTGGGGGCGCCCCAGCGGGCGGGCGGCAGGGCCGAGGCGGTGCTGACGCGTCTCTCCTCCAACGCAGACACCAACGACTGCAACCCCTTGCCCTGGTGAGTGACCCCTGAGACGGCTGGCCCAGCGCGCCTGGGGCGCCCTGTGCCCCTGACCCCCACTCTCCCCGCAGCTACAATGGCGGCGTCTGTGTGGATGGCGTCAACTGGTTCCGCTGCGAGTGTGCAGCCGGCTTCGCGGGCCCCGACTGCCGCA
>NW_004567114.1:143886-145078 GCF_000260355.1 Condylura cristata
GGTCCCGCTGACGCCTGCCGCGCCGCACGCGTGTCCTCCAGGTGTGGTGTGGGCGGAAGCCGTGCCTGCTGACCGGCCGGCTCTCTGCTGTGGGCGCCCAGTGCCCACCGGGGCAGCGGTGCCTGGAGAGGGCCCCTGGCCAGTGCCTGCAGCCTCCCTGCGCCGCCTGGGGGGAGTGTGGGGCCCAGGAGCCCCCACTGCCCAGCACCCCCTGCCGGCCACGCTCCGGTCACCTGGACAACAACTGTGCCCGCCTCACCTTGCGCTTCAACCACGAGCAGGTGCCCCAGGTGGGTGCTTCCCCGGGAGGCTCAGGCACCTGCGGGTCTGGGGTCAGATGCGAGGTGCCCGGGCCTGCCCCGTCAGAGGGCGGTCACCCACTCGGCCCCTGTCCTCACGGGGCAGGTCTGCCCCCCACCCCCGCGTTTGACAGGCTGAGCCCAGGTGGGGTGCAGTTGGGGGACCCACGGGCGCTGGCCAGGCCTCACCTGGGCTTACGCCGCCCAGGGCACCACCGTGGGCGCCATCTGCTCAGGCATCCGTGCCCTGCCGGCCACGAGGGCTGTGGCCCGGGACCGTCTGCTGGTGCTGCTCTGTGACCGGCCGGCCTCGGGGGCCAGCGCCGTGGAGGTGGCCATGGTGAGTGCTGGGGCGGGCAGCTGCAGGGTGCCGGGCCAGCAGCCATGAGGGCCCAGTGGTGGTGCCTCCCGGGGTCCTGGGCACTGGTGCCAGCCGGCTGTGGGGTCACTCCTGTGGGCGCAGAGGGAGGATGCGCCAGCCGGGGAGCAGGGGTGCTCAAGGGCCCCGGTGGGCGGGCCACAAGGCTGAGCGGCTGCCAGGAGATGTGGCCTCGGGCGGGGTGGGCTCAGCGCCCGCAGACCCCGGCCCCTGCCCCAGCCCCCCACGGGCCCTGGGGACCCCTGAGCCCCAGCTCAGGGCTCTCCTCCCACCCCCTGCTGGTGGAGGGCCTTGGGGGGGGGCGGCGGTGGGGCTGGCCTGGCAGCCCGTCTCTGCGCAGTCCTTCAGCCCCGCGCGGGACCTGCCGGACAGCACCTTGATCCAGAACGCGGCCCACGCCATCGTGGCCGCCATTACGCAGCGCGCGAACAGCTCCCTGCTGCTGGCCGTCACCGAGGTCAAGGTGGAGACCGTCATCGTGGGCGGCCCCTCGGAAGGTGAGTGGGGCCTCCAG
>NW_004567114.1:147323-148904 GCF_000260355.1 Condylura cristata
GGCCCCCGGGACCACACCCGCCGGCTCTGCCTGGCGACAGCCCTGTCTGCCGCGTCTCCGAAGACACCGGCTGGCCCCGGGGAGCGGGGAGCAGGCCGCAGGCCCCGGAGGCTGGGCCTTAACCCCTGCGGGCCAGGCCTCGGGGCGCTGTTGGCATGGGATGGCCTCGGCCGCCACAGAGGCCCAGGGAGGTCCAGTGTTGGCTGGCGGAACACCAGGATGCCGGGGGCTCGGGGGCCACGCTCAGAGGGGAAACTGAGGCCCTGGCGGACTGGATCCCCCGCAGGCTTGCGGCCTGGAGGTGGGGCCCGGTCTGAGTGTGGGTGCCGGGGTGGGGCCAGCAGATGGGAGCTGCTCCAGGTGCCGTGCACCCAGAAGCTGGGTGGCGGCAGCCCTGGGCAGGGCCACGGGGTCCGGGGGGCATGGCCCACCCTGCTCAGCTGCGGGGTGTTTAGCTGGTGCCGACGTGACGGGGTGCCCTAGCTCCCCAGGGCAGGCTGGGCTCAGGGCAGCGAGAGGCCCCGCAGCCCCGGGGCTGGGCACCACGGTCTCTCGTTGTGGGGTCCCGGGCTCCAGGGCGGGGGCCAGGACCTGGTTGGAGCGCGGGGTCGCTCCTGGGGTGGCTGGGGTGGCAGGTCCAGCAGGGCTGTGCGCCCAGGCCGCCGGCTAGACATGCATGGGGGCGGACAGCAAGTCCTCCGCCCAAACCCCTGGCCCCAGGTCCCGCCGCTGGCCACAGCCAGGCCTGGGACCCCAGCCGGAAGACCAGGTGGGCTGCGGCGCCAGAGCCGGGCACACCGAGGCCACCCCGCCACGGGCAGCTACACGGGCAGCGCCCGGCCTCCAGCCAAGACGAGACGCGGCGGCGCCCTCCCGGGGAGGAGACCAAGGTCACCCCAAAGGCGTCCGTGCGGAAGCTCAGCGGAATGAACGAGCGTGCAGAGGAAGAGAGACGCCAGCCTCCGGGCTGGAGACAGAGACTCGCCCCGTTTCTCAGGGGCGCCCTCTCCCCGAAGGAAAGAATGACCCGAAAGGGCGAAGACTCTCACCACCCACCTGGCACGCAGAACCTCCGTGGGCGGGGTGGGGTCAACCCTGTCCCCATCCCCAGCCCATCCGGCCCTCCCCAAGGCCAGGGTGGCCCCCAGACCCAGGCCAGGGGGCACCGCCCAGCGGGTGGTGCGGCTGACCGACGCGCGGGCAAGAAGCCACGCGTTCAGATGAAGAAACCGACCAACTCTTCGGGGACTCGCCGCGGGCCCCACGCAGCTGTTGGGGGCCCTGGACAGCCCTCACTGGCCTGCGAGCTGCGCGGGCTGGCGGGCCCCCCGCTGCCTAGAGCCCCAGCTGGGAGGCGGGGCCAGTCCACTCTGCCCACCGGCCGGCCCCCCCAGCCCCGCGCCAGCCTCGGGGCCCAGAAGGTGCCGGTCCCATGGGGCCGGGCGGCTCCAGGCACCCACAGTGTGGCTCTGGGGTGGGCTCCCGGGGCCCCGGCAACCCCAGACACTCGGGCAGCGTGGCCTCCCCGGCCTGGGCCCGAGGGGCTGGCGAGGCCTGCCCGGGCTCCCCAGCTGCGGGGCA
>NW_004567114.1:149269-149922 GCF_000260355.1 Condylura cristata
GTCCAGTCACCCCTGGGCCCCCACTGCTCCTAGGGCCCCTTCCTGCTCCTCTTGGGGCTCAGCCCCCACTTCCCAGCCCCACGCCATTTCCAGGTCACCCCCTGCCCTCTGGTCCCCGGGGTTGTTGGTATGGCCTGGCTGGACCTGGGGGCAGGGACGCACAGGTGGCCATGGGGGGGCCCAGAGCCCCGAACAGCCCAGCCAGCACCTGTCCCACGGCCCTTCTGGCTGGCGTTAGGCAGCAGCCCAGCCTGCCGGGGAGCCGCCGGGCTGGCCAGAGGCCGGATTGCCCTGGAGGTGGCCTTTGGAGGCTGCGCGCAGACACACGCTGGCCCCAGGAGGGCGCAGGCCCCGCTCCCCAACAGGCAGCCGAGCTCTGGCTGCAGCTCCCGCGCGGCCGCGACCCCTGGAGACCGCTCGGCTCTGGGGCCACACAGTTCAGGCCATCGCGGCCCGCCGCTCGGGCCCAGCCCCAATGGTGGCAGGGCCCCTGGCCCCCAGTCTGCGCTGGTCACCCTCAGCCCAGGAGCCTGGGCCAGCGGACAGGTGCCACCTCTGTCCTCAGTCCTCCGTCCTCCCGCCTCGGCAGCGCTTTGGCTGGACACGGCTCTGCCCGTCCACCGCTGCCTGCGCGCTGGGCCCTGAGGCTCAGG
>NW_004567114.1:150427-157566 GCF_000260355.1 Condylura cristata
GGCGCAGACCCGGGGGTGGGGGCCGCGGGCGGGCTGCCGGGGTCCAGCGGGCAGGGGCTCTGGTCACCCAGACGGTGCGTGTGCACGCACCCACCCCCCACACGGTCATGCACACACGGGAACACGCACACAGGCTGGCGCACGCACACACGCTCACGCACATGTGCACACGTCCACACACGCACACACGTGTCCACAGAGACACACACGCTCACAGTGGTGGTCACACACGCGTGCACACCTGTGGTGCACACCTGTGCACACACGCCCGCACGCTCCTGCTCACACGTGTGTGTCCACACAGGCACACAGACGATCAGTGCACGCTCGGGCCCACACTGCATTGCACACACGGACACACTCACGCGCGGGCGCTCTCCCACGTGCACAGACACGTGACACTCACACGCGTGCACGCACACACGCTCGGCTCCTGGCATGCCGGAGCCTGGGCCCCCGAGGCCCGGCCCTGCTGGCAGCCCCACCCCACCCACCTGGCGGCTTGGGGGCGCCGCCCTGGGCCGGCCCTGTATGGTCCGCGCAGGGCCAAGGCCGCCCACCTCACTTACAGCGGGGAGCCAGCCAGAGAGGTGCGGCGGCCCAGCCAGCTCACACAGCCAGGGGGACACCGCACAGGGGCGGAGGTGCGCCCGGAGCCGGCTCCAGAGGCCAGGTGGGCACCTCCTTCTCTGGCACTTCCTCACCCCGGGAGCAGGCCTGCGGGCCACCTGGCTGAGTGCTGAAGAAGCTCAGAGTGGGGAGCAGCGCCTCCGGGCACCCTAAGGCCTCATCTGAAGCATGGCGCCCCCTGGTGGCCATCAGGGGCATGACCTGGCCTGGCGGGGGCCTAGGCTGTCCAGCAGGCAGGTGAGGTGGCTGGCGTGGGAGTGGGTGGGCAGCCGCTGGGGGCCACCAGGAGAGGGCTGCTCGGCTGGAGCAGGGTCCTGGGGGCACACAGGGATCCTGCTGGGGTGTCTGAAGCAAGCTGCCGTGCCAAGCGGGAGCTGCAGACCTGATGCCCAGGGCCTGTGCCCTGGGCAGGTGGCCCAGGCAGGGAAGGTTGGGATGAGGGTCTGGTCAGTTGGGCACTGGGGTGCCAGGCAGGAGGAGGCCCCCCTGGGATCTTGGCAGCCCCCCTTTCAGGATGGAGGGTGCTGGCTTCTTAGGGTCTCCCTGCACCCCTCTTCCCTCAAGCCCACTTTCCCCCCGCTCACCCCTGCAGAGCCAGCACGGAGGAACCATCTGGGGCTGAGGCACAGGAAGGCCATGGGCAGGGCTGGAGCCCAGGTGGCAGAGGTCATTTGTGGGGGCCACGGGGGCCTGCTGGCCGCCAGGCCTGGGACTCTGGCGGGGTCTGGGCCACCAACAAGTGTTGGCCTGCCGCCCGCCCGCTATGAGGGCAGTGGCTGGGGCAGGAACAGGCTGAGCAGCAGGGGACCTGGCAGGGGCAGCCTAGGGCCTGGCTTGGACACTCCTGACACCCAGGGGGCTGCACCTGCTCCCTCCCCAGCACCCAACTACCCTGGGCTTTTCAGGGTGCAGGTGTTGTCAGGAGTGGCCGCCCTCTGAGCCTCACTGGGCCGCAGGACGGGCGGACTGGACACTGGGCACCATAGGGCAAAGGTGTCCTGGTGGGTGGTGGGAAGACCACCCCGGCGGAGCAGACGCCGAGTGTGACCGCTCCCAGGAGCACACAGCAGCCACACTCAGCGCTGGGCAGCTGGGGGGGGAGCTGAGGTGTGGCCTGTAGGCAGAGGCCGGGGAGCAGGGAGGGGCCTGGGGCCGCAGGGGGAGGCCGCACCTGCAGGGCACCGCAGCAGCTGCGCACCTGGGGCAGGTGGAGGGGCGGGGCCGGGGAGGGGCCGTGGGGCCTCTGTCGCTGGCGGGCGGGAGTCATCCCCAGGGCGGAGGGGTCACCTGCCAACGCCCCCAGAATTCCAGAGGGCTGTGTCAGGCACCCCGCCTCGCCCCCGGCGCCCCATCTGGAGGCTGTGAGAGCCGGTGCTCAGGGCTGCAGGCGGGGTGTCCCCCTCCCGGGGCCTCCCCTCCTCCCCCCTCCCCTGCCCCTAAGGGCTCTGGGGGGGGCGCTCCCCTCCGCTGCTGGCCCAGGAGGAGAAGGGGCCGGGCTGGAGGGGCCGGGCACGCTGAGACGGGGTTCGGGGTGCAGCCCCACTGCCATGATTTCAGACCTGGAGAACGGGACCCGCGGGACCCACTCAGTGCGGATAAGACAGAGTGGACACTGCTTGCGCCGGAAGGAGCTGGGGTCCCCGCGTGCCTCCCCGCAGTGCGCAAGGGCCAGGTCGGCTGCTTGGCCACGAGGGCTCGGCGGAAGCCCCCAGGCTCACCGGCTCCCGGCAGCCCCAAGCCCGTGGGGCGCTGCCTGGCTGGGGACCAACCCCCCCCCCCAGGCCAGGCAGCCCCGCTTGACTCTCCTGGTTGGGCCCCCCCGCCCCGCCCCCACAGGCCAGAGCCAACCGAAGCGCAGGGGCAGGGGGCAGGGACTGGCCGCGGGGAGCTGAGAGGGGGGCGGGGGTAGGAGACCCGCGGGTGGCCGAGGGGCAGCGCCCTGCCGGTCAGGGGCGGGGCCTCCAGCCCGCCGCCTGCGTGGGCAGCCCTGGGCGGGGGGTGCGCGCTGCACGAGAGGAAGCGCGGGCCTGGGGGACAGGTCTTCACAGCCAGCTTCCTAGTACAGTCGCCCACGTGACCCCAATCTCCCCGTTCCCTCCTCCCTGTCCTGGGCAAATGTACTGCCCATCTGGGCCACTGAGGCTGGACAGCAGTCTGGGCTGGGGGCGCGGGACAGAGTGAAGGAGAGGACACCCCTCCCCCAGGAGCCCCCCTTCCTCGCCGCCTCCCCCCACCTCCCGGATGCCCCGCCCTAAAAGCAAGGCCAGGAGCTCACCTTCCCCCAGTCGCCCCCCAGCCCCCCAGCTCTCCTCCAGCTCTCCTGGGATGCGGGGACCAGGGCGGGGGCGGGGCCTGCTGGGAGCCGGCTCAGCGCCCACAGGCGCCTGCGGGCTGGGGCCTTGCCCGACTGTTGGGTCGTAGGAGCTGCAACTGTCCTGGGGTGCCTACGGCCCCCAGAGTGGGTGGGGGGATGGGCTGCAGAGAGAAGCAGGCCCCCCACGCAGCTGGGGCCCAGGGTCCCCCAGGATGCAGTGCCAGCAGCGGTCAGTAGGCGGCAGGCCAGCGCTGCGCTGGGCGCCCAGGGGCTCCTTCCCAGAACCTCGCTCCTGCCGGGCCTTGGATTTCCTGCAGGGGGACAGGGGTGCTATCCTGAGGGGAAACCTGAGCTCCCAGCTCTGCCATGGCGAAGCACCTGGCATCTTTCACCTGCTCCCTGTGCCTTCGCTGCCGCTGCGAAAGTGGGGGTGGAGGAGCATCCGCAGGCCCTGGAGGGAGCAAGCCTGGCCGGGAGGACGAGGCTGGCACGGAGGGGGCACCGCCCGGGCCCTGAGCCCCTTCCCCTGGGGCACCGCTGAGCCGATGTGCCTGCACCTCTCTGGGCCTGGCTGGGAAGAGCTGGGGGCCAGTTCTGGGTCCTCCACTGGCTTCCCGCCGACAGGCCGGAGACACTGATGGGGCCCAGGAGCCCCCAGCACGCGCCCCGCGTGTGGGGAGAGGCTCTGTCTGAGGCCGTCGGCCTACTTGCTGCAGCTGGGGCATCGAGGCCCGAGGCCACTCAGGCGGAGACCCCTCCTGAAGCCCGCCCCAGGCCCCCTCTCCAGTCGGCTGGAGACCCCCAGATGTCTGCTGGTGCCTGTGGGCTCACGAGACTGTTCCCTCCTGTCCGTAGGGCAGTGCCAGGCAGCATGCCCAGAGGGAGGGGTCGTCTGGGCACCTCAGTACTGGCTCCCCTTTTCCTGCTGGAGTTCTTGGAGGGGGTGCCAGGGCGGGGGGAGGCGGCTAGGGGCGAGGGAGATGAGGCCAGGCCAGAGCATCGCTGGCTCGCTGCTGTGGGGGGCGGGCAGTGAGTGGATGGGGCGGGCCTGTGTCCCCGGGAGGCCCTGCCTGCCCCAGGCCCCTGCTGTCTGCTTGCCGGGCAAGGAGCAGTGTCCCTGACCTTGGCAGACTCATCAGGGCTACAGGGCTACGTCCGGCCTTGGTGACGGCATCACACCATGCGGTGGGCGGACGCTGCCGCCCTCCACTCCCGCGGACGACTGGACATGGGGCTCGAGCTGCCCTGGGCTCCTACGGTGGCCAGACGGGCCCGCACCCAGGCCCCAGGCCTTTCCTGAGGCCTCCGCTCTCCTAAGCAAGGGACGCCTTGAGCCCGAGTGGGGCACCCGTGTCGGGGCGGGCGCCAGGGAGCCGACCTGGGTCCTGGCATGAGCCTTGGAAGACCGTGAGTGGGTGCGCGGCGGGCGGGTGGCCAGGCCCGGGTCATCAGGCCTTTCCCGCGGTCTCCCTTCATCAGGACACGACCTGGAAGCAGTGCTCCCAACGGGAGCCAGCCCCCGAGACGAGAAAGTGGGAAAAACGGGGTAGAATGGATGGCCGGGCGGGTGGGTGGGGCGGGTGAAGGGGCAGGCGGCTGGGGTCACCCACACTCCGCTGTGGGGAACAGCGCGGGAAGGGGCCCCTTTTGCGGGTCGTGGGGGCCCGTCGGGCGCCAGCTGTGGCTGGTTGGCGCTGGTCTGACCAGCCACAGGACTGAAAATGGCCCTGCCAGGTGTCGGTGGAGACCTGGAGAGAGAAGCCAGGCCAGAGGCAGCCGTGAGGACTCTGTTCCTGGCCTGGGGAGAAACAGGAAGGACAGTGGCCGACCTCAGAGGGGACTGGCAAAGGCCGCCGGCCGCGTGGGGCCTGCCCGCGCCCCAAAGGGCGCAGGTGCGGCCCCGCCTGGCGGCCCGGGGGCTGCTGCTGGTGGTGTCTCTGGCTCCGGTGACCGGTGGTGACCAGCTCTACCGGCCCGCGCTGTCCGGCACTGTGGACGGGTGACGCCCTCTGCCGACAAGGCCCAGCCCGGACGTGGCCGGACCAGCTAGCCGGCCGCGCGCCTTCCTGGCCATCCCTCCATCGGGCCGATGGTCGCCCCCTGAGCCCAGCAGCTGTGCGGGTGAGGGCCAGGCCGGTCCCCCGGCCAGCCGAGCCCAGCCCTGGGGACCTGCAGGCCAGCCCTGGCCCCACGCTCTCCTCCGCGGGAAGACGCCAGGCTGAGCGACGGCCACGCCATCTGCTCAGGGCTCTCCGGGAAAGGCACCGTCCAGGAAAAGCAGCGAGTCGGGCGTGGACACCGAAGGGCAGGAGGGCAGTGCGGATGGCCTCCACCGGGCCGGAGCCCCGCGCCTGCCGGCCGGACACCACAGGGAACGCTGTCTGCACGGGGACGCTCTCGGTGCCCAAAGCCCCGCCGAGGGCAGGACGCCGCAGGACGGCAGGGTGACGCTTGCGAAGGGCCTGGCAGGCCAGCAGCTGCCCGGGGAGAGGATGAACCAGAGTGACTGGTGACGCCCGGTCACCTGCGCAGCGGCTTCGGCGTCCGAGGGGCCCCGCGGCCCCGCGCAGGTGGGCTCCCGCCCCCTGGGCCGCCAAGGTCAGCACCTGCGGGCAGTGAGGGTCAGCTGAGCTGGACCCACCGCCCATGGGGTGACACCTGCGCCCGGAGACGCAGCCCTTGTTGGTGGGCCCCGCCGGCCGGAGCGGCACCGGCGGCCGCAGCTGGGCAGCCGCAGCTGGCCGCCCGTGCGGTGTGGGCCGGCCTCGCCGCAGCCTCCAGCCCCACCCAGGGGTTATCTTGCCAACGCTGGAAGGAAGAAACAAAACGATGCTGCAGATGCCGCGAACTCCCGTGTGCAGACCTGGAGGCGCAGAGAGGGCCGACCCGGCCGGCCGGGGCTGCCGCCAGCGGTCTCCAGGCGCAAGGCCGCTCGTCGGCAGGGGCCGGTCCGCAGTGCGGTCACTGTGTGGGCGGCCTTACCCGGAGGGCTCCGCGGGCCTTGCGGCTTAGAAGCTCCCTAAGATTCACGGGGACTCAAGCGCCCCCAAGTGGCTGAGGGAATCGCCCTCCGCCTGCAGAGATGACCGGCCTGCTTCCTCCGGCCGGCAGATGAGGAGGCAGGGGCAGGACGGCGCTGAGGTGCCCGGCCGCCCTCCCCACAGCCCACCTCACCCAGGCCTGCCCAGAGAGGCAGGCGGCCGGCCCGAGGCCCGGGCAGCCCGGCGACCCCGGAGGCGTGGGGGCGACGTCCTGCAGCCCGCGGCCAGCGCCTGCCCCTGGAGGTGAGAGCGCCGGCCCCTGCACACACGGGGCCCTTGCCGGGAGGTGACAGGCGGGCAGGAAGTGGGAGCTCCTGCGGCCGGACGCGGGCTGGCCTGGACGTGGCCTCGCAGCCGCCCGCTCGCCGGCCCCCACGGGGCAGGGCAGCTCACCCCCGGCCTCCCGCCCCAGGCCGCGGCCCCGTGAGGTCCTGCTGTCCGCTGGCCAGCTCCTTCCCTGGCCTCTGCCCACTTCCTCTCCTCACTGCAGAAGGCAGCGCCCCCCGCTGGGTGCAGAGAGGGGGCTCTGTGGCAGGGAAGCGGCTGCCCCAGGCCGTGGGGGCCTCACCCCTCACTCCCTCGGTGTCAAGCCTCGTGTCAAGCCTCGTGTCTCCTGGGGGCGACGCCCGGGGGAGACCCGACAGGGAGCCCCACTCCTTGCAGGCAGGCGTGGGGCTCCCAGAGCCAGAGGCCAGGCGCGACCTCTGTTGATGGGAAACCGGGGAGGAGAGGAGGGCAGCCCGGGGTCCCCTGGCTGGGCAGCGCCGCAAGTGGGGGGCCGCGGGGCTCCCGCAGGCGCCCTGGGGTCTGGGGGCCTGGCCTCGCCCTGCTGCCGAGGGCCCCGGCGCCAGCACACTCGCAGGTGCATGGGGCCCGGCTCGGCCGCGCCCGTGGGAGGGGGCGCCAGGCCCCAGGAGTGGGGGGCAGGGGAGCAGGCCCTGGAGCGGGGCGGAGACCTGTCGGGTCTGGCCGCCTGGTCCGGGTCTGTCTCCTGCGGTGACTTTGGGTCTCTGGGTCCCTGCCTGTCCTTCCACGGCCTTGACAGGCTCTGCCAGGACCCTCTGGCCGCGTGGCCACCCGCCATTCTGCAGCCAGGGCCCTGCTGCCCCCCACCCGGCCTCTCGGACCACCCCACGCCCGGCACCGCAGACAGG
>NW_004567114.1:157894-159707 GCF_000260355.1 Condylura cristata
GCAGATGCATCCTGCCAGGGAAGGGGGAGGTGTGTCCAGGGCCGGAGCCCCCACGTTCCGGTTCTGCCCAGAGGCGGCCAGAGGCTGGGGCCGGCCACGCCCGCCTCCTTCTCGGGCCCCAGGGCTCTCCCTCCTCTTCCCAGCTTACCCCCGGGGCGTGTTTCCTCAGAGGCCAGTTTTATCCCTGGGCCCACACATGCCCCTGACCCACCACCGGTCCCTCAGGTGGGACACACAGGGGCGTGGGCGCCCTCTCTGGGCAGAGACCTGGAACGCTGGGCTGCCCCCGGGCCCCTGCAGGAAGCACCCCAGGCCCAGAGGCAGGCGGGGTGGGCGCCGCTGCACCGGGATGCAGCTGCGAAGGCCGGCGCTCAGCAGCCCTGGCCAGCGTGGAGGCACGGGCGTCGGAGGCCGGGGGCCGGTGGGGCGGGGGCCTGGGCCACACAGCCTCTGGGCCTCACAGACACCCGGACCTGCTCAGCCCGGGCCTGACTCAGCCAGCGTATCAGGAACTCGAGGGTAGGGGCCCTAGTTTCAGAATCACTGCGCCCTGGGGTGACACTTCCTGACGGCCCCCACCCCCCCACCTCCTCCCTCCACACTGCCCCACAGGCCCTTTCCTGAGCGAGGCGCTGGGTCCTGACTGCGTCCTCCTGACTGCGTCCTGCGCCTCCCCTCCGCAGCCACGGCTCTGGCCAGGAGCCCCGGGGCGGGAGAGGCAGCTGGGAGGGAGCGCTGGTCGGTCATGCCGCCAGGCCCAGGACCTGCAGCCCGGACGTGGCCTCCTGGCCACCCATGGAACAAGCCGGGCCACGTGGACACCCCATGGAGTTGGGGCCAGCTGGGGTGTCCTGGGAACACGGAGGACTGTTTCACTGACACGGTGCTCTGGAGGCCAGCCCCTGCCCGGCGGCTGACCATTCCCAGCAGCGTCCACACCGCAGGGCAACAGTGTGTGGCTGTCCACCCGCGTACGACCATGCCGTTAGGGAGAGGAGGGACGCCCCGACATCCCCATGACGCAGCAAACCTGAGGGGACCGTGGGGATGGGGCCAGGGGGCCAGGCCGCAGGGGGGCTCTGCAGCCGGTGGGCCCCGGGGTGCGGGGGGAGGCGCCTCCCCAGCCGCACCTAAAAGCAGGCAAGCTGCAGTGCTGGATGGCAGGTGGTGAGCAATTAATACCCTTCCAAGAAGTGTGAGCTCACCCCAAGAGCTGCGGAAGCCGTTTGGGGTCACACACCCGCCCCAGGAAGCGACACCGCTGCCTCTGGGGGCGCCAGGCCCTGCGCTGAGGACAGCTGCAGCCGGGCCACACCCCAGGGCCGCCCCCCACACCCTTCCAGGACCCCGTCGCTCGGCTGGGGGGACCCCTCCCCTCAGCTCCAGACCGCAGGGACGTGGGAGGGGCCCTGCAGACACGAGCCGTGGGGGGTGCAGGGCCTGACTGGCAGAGCTGGGGCTGGCGGGACAATCCTGAAAGTGTTGGGGCCCCAGCCCGCCCCTGGGCTGAAAGAACTGGGGCCAGTCAGGCTGTGTGGGGAGCTGCGGGGCCCCCACGGCCCCTCTGGATCACTGAAGCTCAAGAGCAGCTGTTGGGCGGGTGAGGTGCGAGCCAGTGGCCTCCCTATCGGGCCCCAGGCAGGTGTGGGGGGGCAGCACCCCCAAAGGGCAGTGCTGCCCGGCCTAAGGCTGTGGAGAGCGTGACGGGGACCCCATGCAGGGACACCCCCGCCCAGGCTCAGAGGCTCAGAGCCCACGCTCCCAGCAGGGTGCAGCCAAGCAGAGTTGGGAGCGACGCTGCCCGGGGCAGGGC
>NW_004567114.1:161119-171016 GCF_000260355.1 Condylura cristata
GGCCGGGTCGTCCTGGTGGGCCACGACCTGCCCTCCTGGGCCGGTGTGGCGACAGCTCCTCGGGGCCCCAGCCCGCCTCCCACTCTGTCCTGCCAGACCCCTGGCGCGGGGTGGGGGGCCGGCCAGCCGCTGGCACCCACCCGCGGGGCGCCTGAGCTCACGCAGCCGTTAGCCTGCTCTGCTTCCTCTGCTTTTGCAGAAGTTCCTCCCAGACACCAGCCGGTGCCACTCTGCGCTTTGGTCTGGGCGAGCAGGCTGTCCCCCAGGAGGGGCACCCCCCATCTTTCCAAAAGCCAAAGTGATGCTGGACGCGGGCTGTGGTGCCCCCCACACTCCAGGAGGGGCACCCCCGCAGCCTGCACCCCGGGGCCTGGACGTGAGGCCTCCTCCCCATGCAGGGTTAGGGTCTGGATCTCACGCCAGGCCCGTCCAGCTCAGGGTCAGGGCCCAGGCAGCTTCCTCCTGGCTGGCCGGCAGGGACCTCCCCACCCCAGGGGCCGGCTGCCCCACCCGCCGGGGCCGGCCTGGGATGGACGGTGCCTGCGGCAGGGCAGGGGGTGGCCGTCACCTGAAGCCCTTCCTCAGGGGCGGGGGCGCTTGGGAAGGGGGCTGGCACGCTGGCACTGTGTCCCAGGGGTCGGCAGCCCCGGGCTCCCTGCCGGCGGGGGCGGTCTCAGGCACCGCCCAGGCGCTCTGAGGGCACAGAGCCCTGCCCGGCCCGCAACGGCCAGGCGGGGCGTGCTGCGGGGAGCTGCGGAAGGGCCGGAGCGGGCCAGGACGCCCGTGCCCGGCTGGTGCCCTGTGAGGCGCGCCTCGCTCTGGGTCCCGCCCCGTCGGAGCGGGCGGCAGGCACACGCGGCCCAGCCGAGGGTGGCTGCTTCACGGGGGGCTCGCGCCAGCACCCCGGCACCTGGGCGCGGCAGAGGGGGAGCGGAGCGCTTCTGGATCTCGACCGGCGAATGTCCCCTTCCGGGGGGTTTCTGCCACCGGCGCCAGGTCATGCAGCCTGGGGGAGCCCGCGCCCCCGCCCGCGCCCCAGTGCCCAGGCCTGCCGGCCCAGGTCATCTCGCTCTTCCTGCAGGTCACCTGGACCCTGGACCCTGCAGTCGCGTGCTGGGAGACTCCTGTGGCTCCGCGACACAGACACAACATGGGAGGTAGGGGGGGCCAGCAGCCTGGGGGGGCCGGGCGCTTTGCCCCGGGAGCTCAGTCTCACCATCACTTCAAAACTGGGTGTCTGAAAGGAGAATTCTCAAAATAAAACGGAGCCAGAAACACCAGCCCGGGGCTCCTAGCTCCTGGCACACTCGAAAGGCCACGCCCAGGCCGACGGGACCGCGAGGCTCCGGCCCGGGAGGCCCCCGTGGCCCGGGGACCCTCGCGTCTCCCGCCCTGAGCTCACCTGCCCCTTCCTGGCAGCGGGGGGCGCTGTGCGACGGGGCAGACCCTCAGCCTGGTGGAGCCCTCCTCCAGCGCTGCCCGGACGTCGAGTGTGGACGATCACAGTGTCCTTTGTGCGGGAGATGCTGACCGGCCTGAAGGAGCACTCAGTGGATGGGTCAGGGAAAACAGAAAGCAAACCCGAGGGCGACTGCAGACACAGACGGTCCCACGAACTCAGGCCGGGGAACACAGACGATAGGCCGCCCGACCAGTCTGGCCCCCTCCCACCCCGGAGCCTGGCAAGCGGGGGGGTGTTTGACCCCCCATGAGTCCACACCCCTGTCCCTTTCACCTTCCCTCTTGCACTCATCAGAACTCATCATTTCGGAGTCAGCCTGGACGTGCCATGGCCTCCTCCCTGTCGTCCTGCCGTCAGCTCGTTATCGACAACTAAGCCAGACGGTTCTCCTGGGGCCTTAACTCCCTTTACCTGTGACCTGTGTTGCCCGCATCTGGGGTAGGGCATGGAGCCCTGGGGCGGGGGCTCTGGTGTGTGCCACAGACATTATGAGACAAGGTCATTTCACACAACTGTTTTAAACTCATAAGCACCAATTAACAGTAGCTGTAGATATATAAAGCAAACTTTGAGAGAGCGGCACAAGATGTGGACAGTCCACTAGTACGTGGGGGTAGTTTTCTTCATAACTGCTGGCGGGCAGTCAGGCTGTGGCTGTACCATGCAGGATGGGGGCGGGGGCCGGCCATGAGCTGCTTGAGGAGCACAAGAGAGCCCTTGCTCTGCCAGCAGGGAGCACTTCCAGCATAGGGGTGTGTTTGAGAATAGACCCCGGTGCGTCATGAGGACTCTGGTCAGAGCTCTGTGTCCACCCACCCACCGACTGGGTAGAGGGCAGTGACCGCTCGGAGTCACTCGCAGAAACCCAGTGGTGGGCGCGTCCTGGCTGCAGTTGTACGTCTTCTCCCTTCTTAGCACCGTCAAGGCTCTCCCAGCCCAGGTGGTTCCAGGACCTCGTTCTCCTCTTCACTCTCATCTGTCCCGCAGGGCTCGCCAATGAGTGCGGGGAATGGTGCTTCATGCCCTACAACAACAGCAGGCTGTTCCTGGTGACCATGTACAGCTCCGTGTCCGTGCTGGCGCTGCCGGCCAACTTCCTCACTCTGTGGCTGACGCTGCTGCAGGTGCGCAAGGGCAACGTGCTGGCCATCTACATGTTCTGCCTGGCTCTGTGCGAGCTCTTGTACGCCAGCACCCTGCCGCTCTGGGTCATGTACATCTGGAACAACCACCACTGGGCCCTGGGCGACTGGGGCTGCAGGGTGGCTGCCTACGTCTTCTTCTGCAACATCTACGTCAGCATCCTCTTCCTGTGCTGCATCTCCTGTGACCGCTTCATGGCCGTGGTGTACCCGCTGCAGAGCCGGGCACACTGCCACCAGAAGGTGGCCATCTTCGTCTCTGCCACGGTCTTCGTGCTGGTTGGCACCATTTTCCTGCCAGTGTTCCGGGACAAAACCAACAACACCTGCTTTGAGTCGGTGCCGGTCAACCAAAGGACCGCTGGCTACTACTACTCACGCTTCACCTTGGGCTTTGCGCTGCCGCTGTCCATCATCACCTTCACCAACCTGCAGGTCTTCAGGAGAATCAGGCAGAGCATAAGCTTGAGCAGTGCCCAGAAGGCCCGGATAAAGCGCCTGCTCGTGGCAGTGGTGACCATCTTCCTGATCTGCTTCACGCCCTACCACCTGGTGCTGCTGGCCAGGGCCATCACCTTCTCCTACTACCAAGATAACGTGACGGCCCTGTGCCAGCGGGAGTGTGAGTTCTACACGCCCTACATGGTCTTCCTGTGCCTGTGCACGGTCAACAGCGTGGCCGACCCCATCTTCTTCTCCCTGGCCATGGACTCCTGGCTGCGGCAGAACGCCAGACGCCTCCGCTGGAGCCCCAGGCACGGCCGGACTAAGACTACCCAGCTTACGGCTTCCAAGGACGTGGAGGAGCCGCGGCTGCCCACGGACAGCTGCACGCTCCCCACGATTGTGGCCCCCCCGGGGGCCCCGCAGGGCACACGGGCCTTGCAGAGAACCCTGCACGAGGAGCCCTGCTGAGATGCATGCCTGGGCTGCGGGACCTGAGGGAGCTCAGCCTCAAGGGGTGCCCTGGGCTGAGCAGGTCCGCAGGGGCCCACTGCCATGGAGCCCTGTGCTACGCTGGATGTGCTGGGGAGCCCAGGGCGGGTGAGCCTGCTCAGGAGCCTGGACCACGCTTATTCCTCCCCCTCGCCCGGGTTGACACACAGCAGCCCCTTGGCCTCCGGCCCTCACTGAGGCGGGCAGAGACCACCCAGGGCTTCCTGGTGGCCGAGGGGAAAGCCCCCCGAGACCCTTGACCCCACGGGGGCAGCTCCCTGCCACTGCCTGGGGGTCCCCACTCCCCTTCTCTAGAGCCCGAGACACCTCCCTCAGCGGGTGGCGGGGGGAGCTGACCCTGTACCCCAGTGCTTCTCTCGCACTCCGGGCGTGGCAGCCCGGGAAGCCTGCTCAGCGCGTGCACCTCGCCCAGCTGCACGAAGCCGCATGCTCCTTTCTGCCAGATTTTTGTTCACCGTGAGGTGCACGTTCAAGATATGCTCGTCGTTAGGAAATAAAAGCACAGACACCCTCCAGGTGAGAGGCTCTGCCTCCCCGAGCGTCCTGCCACATGTCCTGGAAGGCCCAGCGAGGGGGCTTCTCGCCGGAACAGTGTCCAGGGAGGAAAGGCGATGGGCCAGGGTTCTGGGGACAGACATTTGGGGTCCGAGGGGACCCTTGGCTTTTCCCCTGGTAGAGTGCTACTGAGTGGTCAGGACTCGGCCAGCCCGAGGGACACCAAGGAGGCTGCCCAGGGCTGGCAGGGGAGGGGTTGTGGGTGCCTGGGACCAGTGCTTGCCCACCCTCCTCCCCAATGACCAGACGACTGGGCCACCTCCCCAGGGCATCTGGTCCTGCTGCTGGTGGGAACCTCCCAGGTCAGCACAGTCACAGAGTGGGGAGTGACTCCCAGGGGCCACATCCGCCCCTCCTGTGCACACACAGCTGTGAGCCGGGGTCCGGGCAGGAGGGGCTGCCCATGGAGGCCCACAGCCCTGCCCCCAGGCCGCTGGGGAGAGGAAGGGACCCAAGGGGTCACTGCCCGCTCCCGCTCTAGGGACACGCCACAGACCTGCACTGCCTGCTGCTGGGTGGCCGGATGCATCTGGAGTGGTGGGGAGGGGCCGCAGGCGCCACCTTGCTGGCCAGCAGGGCCCGCTCTGGGCCCGGCTCAGCCTGGCAGCAGCTGTCCTAGCACCGGCCTGGCCCAGGCACTGTCATGGCTGCCCCAGGGACCTTGCAGGGGACGGTGCCTGAGGGGTGGCCAAGGCTGTGCACCCCTGTGGCCACCAGGGGCAGCATGTCCCGGGCACACCTGAGTAGGACCCCACCGCCCCAGGGGCACTCCAGCTGTCAGGGTCACTGCCGCCAAACCCTGGCCAAGGCTGGGTCTGAGAGGAAGGGAGGACAGTGCGGGCTCAGGCCCAGCCCAGCAGCAGGGCAGGCAGCCACGGCCTTAGTGTGGGGAAACCTGGGCCAGCAGAGGCATCAGGGTAGCGCACAGGGGGCAGGGAATCCCTCTAGAGTGGGGTGCAGGAGGCAGGGCTGAGCCCAGTCTGTGACCACTGCCACAGGGCACAGGCCGTCACCCCAGGCTCCTAGGGGACATGGTGCAGACAGGCAGGGGTGACCACAGCCCCGCGGGGGTGAAAGGCAATACTGCCCACATGCGCAGACGCTACTGAGCTGTTTTGCAGACATCAGGTCCACAGGGCCCCTCTTCTGTCTGGCACCCCCAGAGCATGTTACAGCACGTTCACAAGCTACACCCCCGTTAAAGACCAAGTTCTTTGGAAACAAAATTAGAGGCAGTCAGGGCAGGAGGCCGGAGGGGAGGACGAAGCAGCCGCCCACCTGTCCGACTGCCAAAAAGCCCCCTAAGGCCACAAACCGAGCCAGGGGCTGGGGCAGCACAGCACCCAGAGGGGCCTGTGGCTGGGCTGACCGCGGGGCAGGGCCCGGCGTGGACAGGCCCCTCTGGGGGTCTCACCCGCGTAACTGCCCCACTGGGGTTTATCCTACAAATATAGGGGACACAAAGAGCCCAGAGCAGCCACACTTGGTGGCCGCCTCACCCAGACGGCATCAGTGACAGTCACCACTGGTGACCAATGGACAGCACTGACCCGTGTGAGGGTCCCCACTGGCCCCAGAGGCAATGTCAGGACACTCAGTGTCCACAGCTCTGAGAGTTGTTGGTGACACCAGCAACAGCATCTCTGTGAGATGCCAGTGGGGGCCTTGAGCTCCCTTCAGGGGGTGGACAGACAGAATGAGGCCCAGACCCTGGCCCTAGCCTGGTCTGCGGCTCCTCCCTTCAGAGGGCGGCCATTGGACACTGCTTTTCTCCCTTCTTCAGAGCAGGAGCACGCTTCCTTCTAAGGCTGCAATCCCCTCCTGCAGGCTGAGCCGCCACCTGGCTTATATCCCCTCTCAGGAGCCCCGCCCACAAGCCTGACTGGCCCATTTTTCAATCCTGTGGCTGATTGGACCCTTTAGCCCCAATCAGCTCATAGCTCCCCCCTGATTGGTCCACTACATGATCCCGGAAGCACACAGTTACATAAAGGGCTCTGGGGCACAACTGCCACAAATGACTTGTGGAGCCTCAGGGGGAACCCAGCCTGCTGCCGCTGCTCCCCCAGAGGCCACTGGGTTCGGGTAACACCTGAGGAGGAAACACAAGGACCTGGTAAGCAACTGAGGCAGCCAGGCCACCAGCAGCTCCTGTGAAACTGACAGACATGACGTGTGGCCAGGTGACGGTCCCCAAAGGTGGCACATCACACTGACCAAGCCTCCGGCGTGCAGGCGGAGCCTCCGCAGGCCCCCACGGCCAGCCCAGGCCACGAGCCACGCCCAGGGCCACCCAGGGCGCTCAACGCCCCTACCCGGCGCCCGGTGCCTGGGCCCGGGCCCTACCCCCCACAGGTGCAGGGACGCCTGCCCGACCCATCCTTTCCCAGTGGGTATCTGCAGGTCCAGGGGTGTATCCTCAGTGCTGATGCTTTCGGGGTACAGCACTAACTTTTGTTTACTGCCTGTTGAGGTGACTATCCCGTGGTGAGTTTGCATAGTGGCCTTGTCAGTCTGCACGAACCCCGCCTGCCCCTCCCCCCCTCCAGAGGTTTGGATGGACAAACTATGACCCTGCCAGAGTCCTTTGTTTTGGTTTCTTTTCAAAGATTTATTTATTTATGCACACAGAACTGGGTGTAGGCCAGAGGTGCAGGGGTGAGAGCACTCCCCAGAGACAGAGCTGGCAGCAGCACAGGCGTATCCACTGAAACCCACTGCTGAGGGAGCAGCAGAGGACAGGAGAGGTCTGTCCTATGGTCATTCCCTGGCCGGGGATGGAACCCCAGCCTCACAGTTCTGCGCTGTAACCCCTGCGCCACCAGGGAGGGCCTGCTCCTGCAGTTCTTAAGCTTGAAGCCCCAAGTGCAACCGATGGGGATTTTCCAGGGAATTAGGGGTAACATCGTCTGGAGGGTGGGGGTCCGGCCTGCAGGAACAGGAAGGCCGCCAGGACAAAGCTAGCCACTGAAGGCAGGAACAACGCACCCCAGAATCCCGCCCCGTTGGAACTTTGGTCCGGGCTTGCTGCTGTAGGGAAGCGAAAGCTGCCCCACAAGTAGGAATTTTTGGATGAAGCTTGATCTCTGGATGGGGCTCCACAGGCGGGCTGAAGTCTGCTCCGTCCCGGGCTCCACCCTCGGCTCAGCGGGTGCAGAGGCTCCCTGACCCTGCAGCTCCCTGCTGAGCCAGGTGGCCATCCCTGCGGCAGGCGGGAGGGCGAACCTGCCCCTATGGTCCACCCGGCTCTAGGTGGGGCTGATGCACCTGCTTGGTTCCTTGCCAGCCTCAAGGGCCCAGAGTCTGGGGGCCCTCTTTGGAGGGGCGAGAAGCCGACAAGACTCGCTGTCTGCATTCACACCGACGAGACCTTTCCTCACCCTATCCTTTCATTTCTTTCCTGCCTTCTTTGAGCTGGGCCCCCGCTTCCTCCTGTCCTGACCACAGGAGAAAGCGTTCAAGTTTTTGCCTTCTGCTATTTCATACAACAGCTCCGACATGGCCAGCAGCTGTGGCAGGTGGGCGGCCGCGGTGTGGGGTGGACACCAACGTGGCTGGTGGCAGCCCCTATATAGGCAGCGCAGGAGGGGCGGGGCCGCCCCAGACGAGCTCATTGGAGGAGAGCCAGCGGTGCTCGCGCCTGATTGGTGGAGCAGTTGCTCGGCAGCGCCAAGGCTCGCTCTAGGGAGCCAGGGAGACACTTGGGCAAGGACGTCGGGCGAGAGGGCGCGAGCGCGCCCCCTGCAGGTCGCTGCTTGCTTGGCACGATCCCCCCTGGGTGACCGCCCCTCGTCAGGGCGGGGTTCCCTATAAGGTTTTGGGCCCGCCCTCACTGTCTGGGTTGAGGGAGACGCCTTGGCATGGCGGCCCGTCGCAGGAATGCACCCACAGAGGGGGCCCCAGGGTACCTGCTCCTTCCCAGCAGGAGCCCAAGCCGGTGCAGCCCCTCCTGAGTGCTGAGCCCTTGGAGGAGTGACCGCCGCGGACTTGGGGCCAGCGTGCAGCTCGTGCCGGCCATGGGGGCCGCGCCCTGCCTCCCGCTTGGGCATCTGCTCGCCCAGCATTCCATTGTGCTCATCTGCTTTATGGGATGGTGCTGCCCCACCTGTTGAGGTTTCGAGACTTGATACTCCATCGTGTTGATGTGGTGGATTTGGGAGTTAAATCAACTTTCCTTCCTGGAATAAACCTAGTGTGGTTGCGATGTGTTTTTAATGTCATTGCATTTGATTTGATAGTTATATTGGAATTTATTTTAAAGATTTATTTATTTATGCATACAGAAGGGGAGGCAGGCCAGAGGTGCAGGGGGTGAGAGGCTTCACCAGAGACAGAGTGAGGAGCAGAACAGGCAGATGGACGAGCACACTACTGAGGAGAACAGCGGACAGTCAGGAGAGGTCTGCTGCGCCCTGTGGGTCACCTCTGGGAGGGGGGTCCTTCACGGAGGCGGCAGCCAGCCCCAGCCTGCAGTGCTGTGTCCTCATTCGCTGCGCCATCAGGGAGGACCTATTTCGGAAATTTAAAGTACGTTCCCGACAGACTAGCCCGTGTGTCGCCGGGTCATCAAAGTCCACGCAGGCTTGGCTGCAAGGTCACGCCGGCCTCAGAACAGGTGTGGAGCGGTCCGCCTGGGTACGTGGAATGCGTCCAGCAAGGTCGGTGCTGCTTCTTCCAGGGCGTCTTCTCTGCAGGTTTCCTTCTCTGTTCCTAGACTCTCCTGAATACTCTTATTTTCAAACGATGGCTGTGATAGCGCATCACCCTGAGCCTGTTTCCATGGCCCACACCCTCGCTTTCCTGCCACTACTGGCCTTCTGCTGCCAGTTGGGTGTCTGGTGCTGGACATTTCAGGTGACAGGGCTGCAGCCTGCCCGGCGTCCTGCAGGGCAGATCTCGGGCTTTGGACCTGCTAGGGGCGTTCTCCCTCCTTTGCTGGGCACTGCATCTCTGTTCTACCCACCCTAGGGCGGCACGAGCTGGTGTCTCCTTATGGGACATCGAAATCCAGTCTGTGGGAGGCGGCTGGGATGCCCCCGCCATTCTTTAGCAGGGGCACACTCGTGTAAGTGCTCTCACACCTGCACAGTGTGGCCTCTCACCTGCAGGTGCCGGGACCTAGGTGGTTTTTCCACACCCCCAGTGAGTCCAGTTCAGGACCTGTCCGTCTGCTGTGGACCTTCCAGGGGCTTCCGCCTCGCGAGGCAGAAGCGCAGGGCTCTTGCCTCGACTGTCTGGGGCCGAAGGCCTTCTCCCAAGCGCGCCCTCCACCCACTGCTCAGCCCCCACTCCTCCACTTCTTCTGGTTGCGCGGTCTTCTCAGACCCTATTCCATCTGGGACCCCACCTTAGCCTGCTTTTGCTGACAGCACCTGCCGCATGTGGGTACCCCACTGTAGTCCTCAGGACCCCTGTCACCACAGGGGCTGGGGGTGCACAGACTGCTGTCCCGCCAGCCGTGCATGCACAGGCGCTTGCCATGGTGCTAGAACGAAAAATTCAGGGTCTGTGTGCTCTTTAAGACATTCTCCACTAAAAAGGGATTATTTTCGAATATATTCCCAGCTTTCTGCTGCCATGGTAAGCGCTACCCTGGACGCGCCCTGCCCGGCCTCCTCGGGGCCCCGCCCACGACCCGCCCATTACCGGGCCCCGCCCATTATCCTGCTCCGCCTCCCGCGGCTGGCGCAAGCGCGCTGGTGCCGCGCGGGGAGACCTGGGAGCTGGGCGAGCGCGGCTCCAACGGCCAGCGCGGCGGCGCGGGAACTACGGCGAGGCCCC
>NW_004567114.1:171337-178477 GCF_000260355.1 Condylura cristata
GCGCCCTGTGTAGGGCGCTGGAAAGCGCTTCCCGCGGCTTCCCCGCGGTGGCGACGCCCCTTTCTCCGCGAGGACAGTGTCGGGGATTGTTGAGCCGCGGCGAGGGGAGGCCGGAACTAGGCAGCGCGGCACCTCCGGCCGCCCCGGGGCACACCGGGCCCACCCGCACGCCTGGGGGCGCCCGGCCTGCAGCCTCTGCCGGCAGGGGTGGGCAGCCCTCGCGGCCGCCTCACTCGTCCTCCCGCCGGGCGCAGCTGGTGTCCGGGGACCACTGCCCCTCGCAGCGCTGGAATTTTCGGTCTTTTAGCGAGAGGGTTTGGCTGGTGGCCCTCGCAGAAGGGCCAGCAGGGCTGCCGTGCCAGGAGCCCCGGGGGCTGGAGATTGGGGGGCGCTGGGGCTTGGGGCCCGCCGGGGATTGGGGCCCGCCTCCTCAGCAGCTGGCAGGGGAGCAGGACCCCCCTCGAATGGCTTTGAGGACCGTGACCGCATCTTGCTGCGCCCTCCCTGCCGCACAGTGACCGGCTTCTCCATCAGCTCAGCAGGGAGCAAGTGCCCACCTGGGCAGAAGCTGGGGGGCGCTGCCCGGGCCAGGGCAGGCTGACATCACGATAGATGTGGGCAGAGGAGGAGCTGGCCGGTGCCATCAGCTGCCAGGGATCACTGAGCTGGACATTTCTAAAGCTCACTGTCCCCAAAAGAGGACCACCAGGGAAACGTCCTGCTGGACAGTTTGCCAGGACAGGCCTCCTCCTGCCCCTCTTCTGGTGCTGGGCACCCAGGGCACGCAGGTAGCACCGGGGGCAAGGCTGGTGATGGCCCTTTCAGAGTGGTCAGCGCTGGCACACCTGCCCTGCAGGGTGGGGTTGGTGCCTTCCCACGGAGGCGCCTCCTGCCCTTGGCCTCTCTCGGAAGCGCAGTTTGTCTGGGCCCCAGGGCTGCAGCCTGCCTTGGCAGTAGGGGCAGGTGACAGCACCTCGGGCGCTGCTCCCCCACCCCCAGTGTGGCCGCTTGCTGGGGTCCCACACGGCACACCAGGGTGGCGGCAGAAGGCTGCTGGGGCGCCTGGCAGTGGCCTCCAGTCCCCAGGCTCACCCGTGCCACGCCAGGTCGGTGTGGGAGGGGCGGGCCTGCCCCGGGTGGGCAGCCGGGCCACGAGACCCGAGAACTCTTGTTGAGAGCCTGGCAGGGACCCTGCGGGTCACGGGCCGCGGTACCACCTCAGGCCTGGCCCCCCAGGGGGTCTGTGTCCCCCTCTGTACAGCGTCCCTGGCCCTTGCACGCCCATCGAGCTGGCCCGCCCCTCCTGCGGGCAGAGGGAGGTGGCCTCGGGGTGTCCGCCAGGCCTGGCACTAACAGCGCCTCTTTGGTTCCAGCGACGCGATGCTGGCGCGAGGGCTGAAGAGGAAGAGCCGGGACCGCGAGGGCGAGGCGGGGGGCGGCCTGGCCTATGGCCTGCAGCGGCAGTCGCTCCTGGACATGTCTCTGGTCAAGCTGCAGCTGTGCCACATGCTGGCGGAGCCCAGCCTGTGCCGCTCCGTGCTCATCGCCAACACGGTCCGGCAGCTTCGGGAGGAGATGGCCCATGACGGCGTGGGGTGGCCAGGGGCACCCCCCAGCTTGGGGCAGACACCCCCTGACCGCCTGCTGTCCACGGACCTCCTGTGTCGCCCTGCACGGGAGGGGCCCGGCCATGAGCAGGACCTGGCTCCGAGGGGCCTGCCCAGCAGCCTCCAGGAGGTGGACAGCCCTCTGGAAAGCAGAGGAAGCTTCCAGAAGTCGCTGGACCAGATATTTGAAACATTGGGGAGTAAAGGCCCCGGTTCCGTGGGGGACCTGTTCGCAGATGTGGACGGTGCCTACTACAGCCTGGATGCCGTGCTGACCGGGGTGGCCGGCGGCCCCACGGGCTCTGGAGAAGAGCTGGAGGCCTTTGCCGCAGTGGCCTCCTCGCCCCCTGGCTGCAGCTGCCCGCCGGACCTGGGGGAGCTGGAGCACGTGGCGGGCGTCCTGGTGGGGGCCTGACCTGCGCGCCAGCGCCCAGCCCTTGCCCAGCTGCCTGCGTCCCTGCCGGCGGTCACGCCGCCCCATTGGGGCGTGTTGGGGACCCCGCTGTGTGCTGTGTCAGCACCTGTGTGTCCCGCTTGTGTCCTCAGGGGTGTCGGACACTAGCATGTTGGGAACCCCACTATGTCTGAGCTTTATTTTGTAAACGTTTCATACTCGGATCTCTGGATTTTTGAGCTTTTCCCGTGGACGGCCTGCCGCACGGGCTCGTGGCCTTTCCCTCTTCAGCGTGGGTGCCGCCCCAAGAGTCGCGAGCGCTGGGCGGCCCCTGAGCGCTGCGTCCACACCTCTCTCGTGCTGGACCAGCCGCCCCGTGTGCCCCGGCTGGCCGGGAAGGCGCGTGGGACCCCCTGCGCCCCCATGTCACCGCCTCCATTAAACTGTCCCTGCAGAGTGGGGTGTGTGGCCCTCGTCTCCGTACTGGGGCCTGAGGTGCCCCCCACTCTCGGGTGGGATTTGGGGGCAGGTGCGGCCGCCCCTCCCCTCACTGCCTCCCGAGGGGACCTCTCTCCTGTGGCTGTGGCTCATGCGCCCGACACTGCCCCGTGGAAGACGCTCCTCGAGGCGGGGGCTCCGCCAGGCGGGCGCGAGGCAGAGCCCCAGGCTCCCCCGCCCCACGGCACATGCTGGGCCAGGCCGCCCTCCTTGCTTTGGGGGCCCCGCCGGGGGCTGGTGTCCTGAGTCCCAGGCAGTACGAGGCTGGGTCTCAGCTGAGCGCCCGAAGGACTGCGGCTGCTGACTGGTGTCCGGCCACCGGCGTCCAGGCCACGTGGCTCACGTCACGTGGGCGTGTGGACAGGCCCAGGGTGCAGGGCCCAGGTGTGCATGGAGGCAGAGGCTTCCCCGCGGCTGGGCGAGGGCCGCCCGCGAGCGGGGAGAGCGGCTGCCCGCACTGAGGCCTCGAGCCGCAGGGGACACGGCTCCCCCCTCGCTGTGGACTGAGCCGCGCCCTCCCAGGTCCCTTCGCTTCTCGGCGTCTCAGCCTCTTGTTGTGGGGCCCGTCCTGTGGCTCACCGCCCCTCCCAACTTGGGTGCAGACCCCCAGGTCTGCGGCCTGGTCCTGCCTCCCAACCCTGCGCCCGCTGACCGGACGCAAGGCCGCGGTCCCACCTGCCCTCCCTCCCCCACTGCACATCTCTCGGGGCCACTTCCTCCCGACCGCCCTCTGCTGCCGCCTGGCCCCAACGGCGGCCTTCCCACAGCCTCCGACCCGCCCGGCTGCGGGCCGTGTGCCTGGCAGCCTGCCCCTGGGCGGCAGCCTGCCAGGGCGGCTCTGGGGCTGTCCCCGCTGCCTGCCGGGGCTGGCCGCTGCCCCTGACCCCCACCCGGGCTTCCAGGGCAGCTGCCTGTCACGGGACCCTGCAGGGCAGGTTGGGGTTTCCTTGTAGCCCCTGTCCCAGGCCCGGCGTGTCTGGGGCCTGCCCAGTTCTTGGCAGGCGGGCTCACAGGGCACAAGTCAGAACTTGGGCTCTGCCGAACCCACACTGGCGCCCACCGCCGGGCTCTGCCTGGCCCGCCGGCTGTTCCGGATGGCCCTCGGGACCATGGGCAGCCCCAGGCTCCTGGCAGCACTCCCCGCCCTGCTGCTGAGGGGGCTACCCAGGACCCCAAAACTCCACACAGCAGTCTTTCCAGATGGGGCGCAGATGGAGCAAAGTGCCCATTCCTCAGGAGGGTGCAGGGTCCTGTCCCTGTCTGGTGAGCAAGGGAGGAGGCCCAGGCCCCCTCCTCCCTGGGACGGTGGGGAGCTGTCCCTTTCCCAGGGGCCTCCAGAACGAGGCCGCCGGAGGTTGGGTCCCCTGCTGCTGCCCAGCGTCCCTGACAGCTGAGGGAACAGAAGGGGCTGTTTGGCCACAGGACCTGCCTGCCCGGGGCTGGCTCTGGTGGTTCCTGGGATTCGCCGCCTGGAGCCCTCAGCAGCCCGGGTGCTGTGCTCACCTGGTCCAGGACATGCGGGGGCCGGGGCACAGCCCCTCTGACCCATCGCCAGGCCAGAGGATGCCCTGTTCCTCGCAGGCCCAGGAGCTGGACGGGGGCAGAAGAGTGGGGAGCTGAGGCCCAGGCCCCAAGTCTGCACGCAGGAGCATGTTGCTGGGGTGGAACCAGCTGCCTGGAGGCTGCCTGGGGGTGGGGCTGAGGGCCCCTGCAGGTGCAGCACAGGGCGCCACCTGCTGCCCTGCTGCCCGCCTGCTGCCCTGCTGCCCGCCTACGAGGCCCTTCAGGCCTCGAGCTTCGGTGGCAAGCAGGGGAGAGGGGGTCTGCTTCTCTTGTGGGCCTGGTATGATTTCGAGGGGCCTGACAGGGGATGGCCCACAAGCCAAGGACTTCAGGTATCTCTGGACACAGGAAAGAAGGTACCAGGCCCTCGAGGAGTGCATGTGTGGGCACAGCGCGGCTGCGTGGTTGTGGGTGTCCGGATAGGTGCCTGGAGGGTGGCGCAGGGCCTGCTCCAGGGGCCATGACGGGCACGCTGGGCCGGCAGGCTGCCGCCAAGGCCGCCTCCAGGTGGGCAGGCAGGCTGCACACAGGCAGCTTCACCCACGGGGGCAGACCAGCCGAGGGGCCGGTCCCTGTTGAAGGGGGTGCGTGGCGCCGCCAGCTGTGACCCCATAGGGACTGGGAGCAATGTGGTCAGGAGACAGCGCCCGCCACCTCCCAGTCTCCCCTTGGGCCCCTGTGACGGGGGAGCTGCTCCCCTGACCCCCACCCGCCTAGAGCACCACAGCACCCCCACACATATGACGAGTGGCAGGGAAGGGTCCCTGGCCCCACAGGAAGCACCAGTGTTCTGCCTCTCTGGGGTTCTCAGTTCCTGGGGTGAGAGAGAATACCAGTCCCCGGGCCAGGATCAGTCCCTCTGCTGGGGGGGAAGTAGTACTGGAGTCTGCCCCTCATCTCCATGCAAAGGGCTTGGGGGGCAGTGGCAGCTGAGGTACCCCTGGAGCACCCCAGTTCTTCATGTCTTCTTGCAGGGAACCTAGTTCTGGGTGGCTGGGCTTCCCCACTCACTGGAGAGGCTGTGGGGGAGTCTGTGAGCCCACAGAGAGGGTCTGTTGCTGCCTGCACCCCAAGCCCCAGTGCCCAGCTTCCAGCTCAGTCAGACTGAGAGCAGGCCTGAGACCCCTGAGCAGGGCCAGGGCCGAGGGGCAGTGCAGGGTAGAGCGGCAGCCTGCGGCTGCCACCCGCTTCCACAGGAGAGGCCGGTATGCAGCCGGGCCCCCATGCCCCGGGCACGTTCTCTGGCCCCACCCTGGGGTCTGGGGGCTAGGCCTGGGCTCCAGACCCTTTTGGCCAGGGAGGATTAGGCTGGAAGGCGGGACCACACCGCTGTGGGGGTGCTGCCCAGGCCAGGCCTCCAGTTATGACGGTGTGGGGGTGGGCACAGCAGGTGGACCCTGAGCTGGGGAGCTCTCCCTGCCCATCGAGACACGCAGGCTCACTCCAACCTACAGGAGGGCTTCTGGGAGGCATCAACTGCAGCCCTGCCCAGGGCCAAGTGGGAGGGCCCAGCAGGCCTCGATGTGCTGACGGGGGGGATGCCAGGCCTCCGCTTGGGGAGAGGGCAGCCTGCTGCCAAGCCTCTCCTTTTGGGAGCCGAGCCAGCCAGCACACGGCAGCCCCTGCTGCAAGACCCCAGCCTGTCAGTGTCAGCCCACCCAGTCCTCCCGAGACCAAGGGCAGTGGTGGCCAGGGAGTCCCTCCCAGCCTCTGCTGGCCCTAGCCAACCAGGGGCCCAGTGGAACCCCAGTTGTACAGGGGTGGGCTATGAAGACCCCCTTTCCCGGCTCCCCCACTACTGGTACCCCACTACTGGGTGTGTCCCGATGGGCGGTGAGGCTATTTGCCTCCTAGGGTCCACATCGCCGTACCTGGCTCAATGCGGTGGGGTGCAGCTGGGTCTATGCCAGAGTCCCCTAGGTCTCCCTCCCATCGCTGCCCCCAGCCAACACAGAGGGCAGGGTTCTGGCCCCCCCCCCCCACTCAGCTCCAGAGGAGGGTGCTGCTACCACAGCGGACAGGTGTGCTCCCAGGACAAGGTGCCCCTGGCCGCGTGGGGCTCTTCCGGGCAGCAGGGCTGACCTGCTCTTCCTGGAAGGCTGCCCACTGCGGCCCGGCTGCCGGGAATCCGGCGGCTTCACTCCCCGGCTGTGCGTGCGCGCGCCCGCGGCCTGTGCACTGATTCAGTGCGCGCGTCACTGTGGCTCTGCAGGTCTCGGCACTGGCCGAGGGGGGCTGTGCATGTGCGTGTCTCGGGTGCAGGGCCGGGCCCAAGTCGGTGTTGTGAGCTGACCGACCTCTCCAGCAGCTTGTGTGTGAGTGCGTGTTGCATGTGTGCACGCACCCGGTGCGTCCATGCACGTGTGCTGTGGCCTGCTGTGTGTGCAATGTGCGTGACCATGTCCATGCAAACTCGCATCCCTCTGCAGCCCCAGGAACGATACTCCCAAGCTCACGTGCTATCTGGGTCTTGGGGTCCCCAGCAGCAAGCCCCCACCGCGTTCTTTCTCTCCTGCACCAGGTTGGCTCCCTGGGGCACCGCTGTCACCACACCAAGCAGAGCCCACGATGGCCTCCACCCTGCCCTCAGCCAGCACGGCCCTGGGAACCGCCCCATCTCGCGGTGCCAGTCTAGGGCCTGCCCAGCCATCCCAGGGGTCTTTCCTTTGCTCCCCAGGTGATTCTGCCATTCCCACTCCATAGGTTCTTCAGGACCCAACCCAAGGTGCCCCCACATGCCCTAACCCTGGAGCCCTGGGCAGAGCGGGGAGTCTCCTCCAGGGGGGCCTGCCACAGCAGGGTGCCGCACTCCAGCTGTGACTGGCAGTCCATCTTCCAAGATGGAGAAGGGCATGCAGGTAAAGTTGGGCCCCGGGGGACCCCTTACTGGTGGGGACCCAGAGTCAACTCGTTGGACCCAGGAAGGCCAGCTGGAGGCAGGGGCAGGGCAGCTCGGGGCCTGGGTTGGGGGTCCACCCTGGGTGGGAGGCAGCGGTGCGGGCAGGTGGGCGGGGTGACGTGTGGTTTGGGGCGGGGCCCGGTAGGGGAGGGGCCGGCCGGGTTGGGGCGGAGTCCGGG
>NW_004567114.1:179030-183424 GCF_000260355.1 Condylura cristata
CGGGCTGCTTAGGGGCTGCACCCCTCCTGCTACCTGTCCCTGTCACCGCTGCTCGCTATGTCGCTTGCGCCTGTCCCTCTATCACTGACTCCGGAGTGCTCTGGGACTTGAGATTTGTCTTGGCCCTAGCTGGGGCCATCTGGGGAAGTCAGCAGGTGCAACTGGACCCCCAGGGCCTGCTGCCTGGCCTGACCTGGCCTCCGACCTGTTTGGGGGGCAGTAGCTGGCTGTACCATGAGGTAGGGCTGCTCCTCTTGGCCAGAGGCTGCCAGGCTGGTCTGGGCTGCGTCCATGGTGTGGCTGGGTCTGTGGCTAGGTGGTGCCTTTGGTGGGACTGGACCTTGGGTCTCGGGCTTGATCAGGGGCTAGGCTGGGGAGGGCAAGGTGGGTCTTGTCTGCGGGTGGGCCCCCAGGAGCATCAGGGCCCCTCCCTCGGCCTCTGACCTTTGGGTGGGAAGCAGGCCCTCCCCACTGTCTGCCCCTGCACTGGGCCTGTTCTGGGGCCTGTCTCAGCCTCGGGGGGCCGGGCAGGGCAGGGCAGGCTTTGCAGCAGGTCAGTACTGCCGCAGCCTGGCCACGCCCTGACATCTGGCCAGCTGCCCGCAGGGGGAGGGGCCTTGCTGCATTGGCGCAGACTGGACCCTGCTCCTTGGGGAAGAGTGACCGATGGCTGAGGTGCCGCCCCGGTGCAGCAGGTTGAGTGTCTGGGCTGGGCCGGGCTCCCCGCCGCCGCCGCCCCATGCCCTCCTGTTGCCCATTGTCCATCCAGCGCCAAAGCCAAACGTGCGGTGTGGAGAGCCCCGTGGTCTGGCTGGCCACCCTCACCCAGCTGTGGGGCATGTGCCCTGCCCCACCTGGGCAGCCAGCAGAAGAATGGGGCCACAGGGCTGGCCCCCCCCTCCCTGCGGCTGGCCATCTCCCATCCACTATGCTGCAGGGGCCTGCAGGGCTTGGGGCCCCTTACTCTGCCTCCAGCTCCCCACATGACACCTTGCTGGCTCGGGGCCGCCCACCCAGAGGCGCAGGGCCCAGCCTCATCACCCCTGCCGGAAGCCTGTGCGATGCCCACCACCTCCCCCCCCCGCCCTCCCCCCTGCAACACCCCGCCCAGCCACTGGGCTGCTCTCAAGGAACAGGGTCAGGGGCCTGGGCTTTCGCAGGAGACTGCAGAGAGCCCCTGGGCTGTGGCCCAGGCTCCACAGTGCCATTGCAGGCAGGCAGGCAGGGCGCTGAGACCCGGCTCTCCAGCCTTGTCCCTCCTAAGCCACCCAAAGGGGGCAGGCCCCACCCTGCCTGGGGGTCTCAGCACAGCTGGCAGCCCCAGGGGCTCCTGCCCAGGCCAGAGAGGACGCGCACCGGCCCACCATGCAGGAGCCTGTGCCGGGGACAGGCCCCGTGCCACCAGCCTCCCTCCCCCCCGCCCCAGCACCCCAGTCGGGCCCTGTGTTCCAGCGTGGGAAGGAGGCTCGCCCTGCATGTCCCCCACATTGGGCCAGCTGTTTTGCCTGACAGCATGGCCCTCGGGCAGCCGCAGGGAAGCAGGTGCTCCCAGACCGCAGGGCCCGCGTGGGGCGGTGGTGGGCCACCCGCAGCTGCGAGCCCTTGGCTTGGCAAGGACTCCAAGGCCCCCCAGATCCACGGAGATACCAGAGTGGAGCGAGGAGTTGGGGGCTCCCCAGTGGAGTCCAGGCTCCACAGGGCCTTTCCCAACAGGGGCAGGGGTGGTGACCCCCTCTGCCGAGCTGGGGCCACATGGAGCCCTGGGGAAGCCTGGGTCCGGCGGGATGAGCATGGCGGCCCGGTACGGCAGGCTCGGAGGGCGCCGCCTGGTGGGGTGGACAGACCTGGGAGCCCTCTGGGCCCGGCCGCCGCCCTGGGGATGGGTCTGCAGGCTCTGCCTCTGCAGGTGCCCGAGTGGCCCTCTCGGCCCAGCAGTGTCAGGGCAGCGGGGCCCAGCCACCCTCTGTCCTGGCCCCGAGGACGCACATCTGCACGCACAGAGCAGGGGCCACCACGTCCCCCCAACAGGGACAGGGTGGACTCAGGGAGCTGCAGGGAGCATGGGCTGACCCCTCCCCACAGAGCTTAGGCAGAACTTAGCAGGCGCCTGGGAGCCATGGCGGATGAGGGGCTTCTGGGGCAGTGAGATGGGGTGTCACCGTGCCTGGGGGAGTCTGGGGGTGGGGGTGGAGCTGGGGCAGAGGCCTGTGAGGGCCATGTTCCAAGGGCATGGGGAGGGAGCCCTAAGGCGCTCAGGGGAGCCCCAGGGGCGAGGACAGGGTGGGGGTGAGGGGCTGAGGTCTGAGGGAGGCAGGCAGCCTCAGCTGCGCCCCAAGACAACCTTCCCACGCAGGGGCAGACCCGTGGCGCCCACCGCGGTTCCCTCAGGGGCTCTGTTTTTCTTTCTGTGGAAGCCACAGAAGCCGGGCCAAAAGCCCGCCCTGCAGGGATAAATATTTAATAATCAGACACTTTCTAAAATGGGAAATGGAGCTGGCCCAGGAGGGCAGCGCGCGGGGGTGGGCAAGCCCAGGGCCCTCTAGCACCGTTGGAGGAGGGGAGAAGGTGGGAGGCCCCGCCCTCCCCGGAGGCCCACACTGCGCCAGGCCCGCGGGTGGGGGGCGCTGGAGCAGGGTCAGGCTGAGGGCTGCTGTCCCTCTCGCCCTATGCCCAGGCCCCCGCGGGGTCTGCACTTCCAGACCGGCTGGCCCGAGGCCGCCCCCTGCAGTCCTGCGCCCCCCTGCAGTCCTGTGCCCCCCTGCAGTCCTGCGCCCCCCTGCAGTCCTGCCCTGGAAGCACCAACCGCAGCTCTGACTGAGGCATATCCTGAGATCGCACCGCCCCGCCCCGCCCCACAGAGGTGCCCACAGGACCCCTGGGGCCAGCTTCCACAGCCCGTGTCCCTCGGTCCCCAGCCCTGGCCTGGGCACAGGGAGGCGCGCAGGGGCCAGAAGCAGGCTGGCGGGCAGTGCCTGCCTGAGCCCCGCTGCCCGGAGTCTGGGCGCCCCTGCAGGACTCCACCCCAGCGAGGGCGCCCCGGCCCAAGTGTGGCAGTCTCCCCTTGGCTGTGGTGCCCCCCATGGGCGGGGCCCATGCACCCACCCTCCCCGCAGATGGACTGGGGCACTGGCTGCAGCGTATGGGAGAAAGTGAGGGTCCAGGTCGCCTGTCAGAGCCCTGGGGGGCAGGGCGGAGCCCAGGATGGGGGCCCAGCTGCAGCACAGGCCGCTGCAGGTGTGGCCTTGTGAGCTCTTCCCTCACGTTGCCAGAAGGGGGGACCTGGCCAAGGGCCAGGGTACCCGGGAGCTGGTGGGTGACGAGGCAGCACTCAGCAGAGTGGCTGTCTGGTCCCCAAGCTCTCCAGCAGTGGGGTGCAGCGGCCCTGCTCCTGCCAGCACCTCCTCAGGCTGGGCGCAGCAGAGCCAGGTGACCACCCCAGGACTGGTGGTCCTCCAGGGCTTCTGATCCCTTGTTCTGGGCAGGTCCCCCAGCCCCTCACCCTGAGCCCACTGGGGTCCTTGTGCTGCCCCCCCCCGGCTACTCCCAGCTTCTCGAATGGGGGACGCCTGCCAGGACTCCCTCTGTGGCATAGTCCCCACCCCCTGGAGTGGACCCTGACCCCCAACTCGCCCTGGAAAGGGCAGGCCTCCCCGTCCCCACCCAAGCCTGCCCAGGCCTGCCATGGGGTGCAGGTGTCACAACCAGCTGCCACAACCAGCTGCCTGCCCTCAGCTGAGGTGCAGGGTGGGGCGGGAGGTCTGCAGTTGGCCAGGTCACACCTGAGGGCCTGTCCCGGCCTGTGTACCCACAGAGCGGGAGCTGCTGGGAGCTGCGGCCACGCCACTGCCCCGAGGGGCCAGTCCCCGACAAGGGTCAGCTGAGGTGACCACGGCAGCCGGAGCTCTGGGAACAGGGGGCCTTGCAGGTTTTGAGCTTTGAGGGGTGGAGGCTGCCAAGAGTCAGCCCAGGGGCTGGAGGGTGGTGGGGTCAGCTGTCCTGGCAGGGCATGGGACTGTGGGCCGGCCGGCCTGCTTGTCCCTGGCTGCCTCTGCTTGGACAGCCGCATGAGTCAGCTGACTCAGTGGAACTAAGGGGCCCAGGTGAGGCAGGTGTGTGTGAAGGGTACCTGGGACCCTCTGCAGCCTGGCCCAGGCCCTGTGCCTCCTGCCCCCAGGAGCCCCTGGCCCCTCCTCCCAGGCCCCCCCAGTTGGCCCACCTGTCAGCTGGGCGGGGAGTCGGAGTCGGAGGCAGCCAGGGGCGTTTTCTCCCTACCCTGTCCCTGTCCTGGGGCACTTGGGGTGGGGCAGGGTCCCCAGAGCCAAGAAGCTGAGGGGGCGGGGCCTGCCCTGCCGGGCCCTGAGACCCCGCCCACCCCGCGGGCCGGCGCCTGCGGT
>NW_004567114.1:183579-186703 GCF_000260355.1 Condylura cristata
AGCAGGCCAGCAGGCGCTCGCCTCGGTGCCTGCCTGCCCACCTCACCAGAGCCCTCGGCCCAGCGAGGCGCCGCCCTTCTCCCTCCCAGCAGGTCTGTGGGCTGGGGTGGGCGGCAAGGGACGGTAGGCCACGAGGGCACAGAGCTGAATGGCATCTCCTGGACTGGCGGCGCTGCCTAGCTGGGCTACCAGTGGCGGCCTGTGTGCGTGCCCAGGGCACCGGTGCTTTCTCCCACTGGGCCAGGCGGCCCCAAGCAGGCTGACCCCTGGAGGGGCGCCTGAACGCTGAAGGCTGCTGACAGCAGGGCCTCCAGGCCGCAAGGGCTGCCACACCCCGAGCCGGGCAGGCCAGGCTGCACCCACAGTAGGGGCACGGGCGTCGTCTGGGGAGCCACTGGACAGAGTGCTGGCCTCCAGCGCAGAGGCCAGGTGGGGACTGGCCCTGCAGCTCTGGCCCTCTCCGTCTGCCCCTGTGTGAGCATTTACGTGTGCCACTGTTTACGGGCATTCCGTGCCCAGAGAGATGAGCAAGTGTCTGGGCCAGGGGCCAGGCTGGCTGGCCGACCACAGGACCAGGCTGGGTCAGGGACGTTACCGGCAGGGGAGAGGACGTGGAGGAGGCTGGCTGGTGCTCACTTTCAGGCCGGAGCCCCGGGCCCTGGCAGTGGCTGGGGGCGGGGAGGCTGCGCTGGGCTCAGGCAGCTTCCAGCGGCCCCCGGGGGCTGTGGAGGGTTGAGGAGGGGTAATGGGGGACACCCTGGTGTAGAGGCTGGAGGGTATGGAAACCCCCACCTCCAGGCCCAGGCAGACAGGGGTCCCCTGGACTCGGGGCCGTGGCAGACGGGTAGGACAGCTTCTGTGCAGGCGGAGCTCCCGGAGACGCCCAGGGAGGCTGTGGCTGTTGTTGGAATGTCCTCCAGTCTCATGATCAGTGAGGCTCCAGCACTGAGCTGCCCTTGTGTGCCCACGTGGGCACCGGCCCCAGGGCCAGCCTGTACCCCACTCCAGCCCCTCCAAGGGCGTGCCCTGCAGCAGCAGCCCCTGGGGGAGTGTCAGCCCCCAGGCTCCTCTGCAGAGTCCTACCCGGCCCCTGCATGTGCCCCCCAGACCTGGCTCAATTGCACCTGACAGCAGCTTGGTGCAAACTTGGCTTTTGCACCCCAGAGGCCTCCGCTGGACGCTCACAGAGCCCCCCTCAGTGCCAGCCCTTGGGGCCCACCCTGGGCAAACACCCCTCTGGCTGGCCCCCATGCAGCCTCCGCTCTCCGCCGGCAGGCCAGGTCCTGCAGGTCCAGCTGCTGTGGCGGGCGACCCCGCCTGCCAAGGACCCAGCGGGCTCCTGCAGCCCCAGCCTGTCCTGGGTCCTCCCCACTGGCCAGCCGGGGCGGGGCGTCCTAGCTGTGAAAGGGAAGGCTGTAGGGGCCGCCCCAGGCGCTGAGCCCCTCTGTGAAGTGGGGCTACCTGCTGTTGCACCCTCCTGCTCCTGTCCAGGGAGCTGGGGGCGCCCAGTGGCCGGCCAGCCCGGCAGAGAGCCTGTCCACTGCACTCAGGGCTGAGCTGGGGGCTCCTCAGGACCTGGGGCCCCCTAGGAAGGTGCTTCAAGGGGCAGGGGTGCCTCCTGCTCCCCAGCAGCCAGCTCACATCCCACACCAGAGCCCCTCCTGTTGTTTGGGCAGCTCCGGCCACTGGCTAGCCTGACTTCTGGTGAGGGGTGCGGAGGGACGCCAGCGGCTACCACCTGGCACCTCCCCAGCTGTCCATCCCAGGGCCACAGCCTGCCCTCCCTGCCAGTCCTGGGCAGTGCCTCGTCCCCGTGGGCCTGTGGCTGCAGCTGGCCTCTGGCTGCCTGGGCCCCCCTGGTTCCCAGCTTGGGGTGTGTCTGCTCTCCCAGTTGATGACGCCTGTCCTCACCCAGTTCTTGACACCCACGAGGTGCCCTGGAGGAGATTTGGGGTGCAGCCTTTGATACATATGAGGTTGCCATGGAACAGATTAGGGGTGCAGCTTCTCAAAGATGAGGGTTCCTGCCCTCCTAAGGGAACTGCTACTCAGGGGTCTCCCAACATGCTGTGTCCAGCACAGGCCCTGCTGGCCTGGAGCCTGCACCCTCTTCCTGGGGCCCCTCGCCCAGTGGCTGTGCTCCAGGTTCTTTCGGGCCTGTCTGACCCGGCGCCTGCCCGGCCAGGGAGTCACCCAACCCTGCAGGACAGCTCCAGTGTCCTGTGACTTGAGGTGGGGGGGGGACCTGGTCTGTGGGGGAGGGGCGCTGCGTTTCTGAGCCCCTAGAGCTTCTCAGGACTCCTGACCCTGCTTGGGGGGAGCCTGAGCACCCCGCAGGGCCGAGGACCAGCTCCCAGCCGGCAGTACCCTCCGCTGGCCACTTCAGGAGTCAAGGGGGCCGCTGGTGGCGGGGTGCCCCTTGCCCAGCCCCTCCCTCCCCCAGCCTCAGGCCCCTCACAGGTGACCCGCAGGGCATTCACTCTGAGGATGGGGAGTGAGGGTCTGGGGAGCAGGGGGAAGCTGAGGCCCAGGAGAGTGGGCTCAGCTGCCACTGACCCTCACTGCCAGGCAGGGCCGCCCGCCCCGCCCCTCGCGCCCCGCCCCTCGCGCCCCGCCCCTCAAGCCCCGCCCCTCAAGCCCCGCCCCTCAAGCCGGCTCAGTTGCCCCAGCACCAGCCAGGCTCCAGGCTCCCAGCAAGAGGCCTGGCGGCCACTGGCGCAACATCCATCATCTCTGGCGCTTTGGGGCCAGTTCACTGTCCACCCAAAGGCGGCCACTCCCCGCTGTACCCCTCTAGGGCTGGGCTTAGAGACTTCGAGTTTATCTGAAGTTTCAGATTTATGTTGCCTTTCGATATTTTTTCCCTCGAAAAAGCACAAATCTTGAGTGTGGACACGCTGGTCCTGGGGCAGCGGCCCCCCCCCCCCCCCAGGCCCCTGACCCGCTGTCCAGCGCTGGGGTTCAGCACCCCCTACTGCCTCCTGCCCTGACCGGGAGCTGGACGCTGCGCGGTGCCCGGCACCCACTGCCCTGGAGCGACGCCCGTTTCTGCCACCAAAGACGCCTGCCCAGCGGGGCAGGGACACCAGGGAAGCCTCGCCACGGGCTCTGCCGCGTGGGGTCA
>NW_004567114.1:187720-200932 GCF_000260355.1 Condylura cristata
CTCGGCAGGGCCTGGCCGGCAGCTGCAGCCAGAAGAGCCAGACGCGGACACGGAGGACGACCGCTCTGTAAGTGGGGGGCGCCCTCCCCGCCGGGCCGGGTGGGGCCGAGGCTGAGGACCGCCTGCTTCTCCCCGGCAGGTGACCGCAGGGGCCGAGCTGGTGCGGCCACAGCCCCAGGGGTCCTCTCCCGTCTACGAGTGCGTGACCGAGGCCGGCTCAGGACTCCTGGTAAGGCCGCAGCCCCAGGGGCTGGGTGTGCAGCGGGTCTCCAGCGCCCTGGGCCGACGCCCCCGGGCCGGACTGACGGGCAGTGTGTGGGGCGGCCCGTGCTGGTGTGCTGCCCCCCTCGCACCGCCCTCTGCTGCCCTCCAGAGCTGTGCCCGGGCAATGCAGCGGCAGGGGGCGGGCTGAGCCCTGCCAGCGGCCCGAGGCCAGTGCCCGCCCCAGGGCTCCGCTCCCGGCCTGGCGGCCTGCAGAGTTGGGACCGGCGGGCGCCAGGCTCTGGGCTGCCGTATCCGGGCCTCCCAGAGTCCCCCACGCGGGGCAGGTGAGTGACCCCCTGTCTGTGGCCGCAGGGGGACGCTCCAGGCAGGCCAGCCTCCTCGGGGAGACGGAGATCCTGGTGGCGACGGGATTCGGGGGAGTCGCGGGCCTCGCCCAGGATGAGCAGCCCAGAGGTGGGTGTGGCGCGGGAGCCGGGCCAGACGGCAGCACCCTCCCCACGCCCGTGCCCAGGAGCCAGAGCCCGGCCAGGTGCACCCACTGCCCAGAGGGGCTCTCTTGGCTGACCGGGGCCGGTGGCTAGCCGCCCGCTCAGGCCATGGAAGCCTCTAGACGGCGTGGACACCTGACGGTGGCCGCACTGCCCCCAGGCTGCCAGGTCTGCTCCCACCGAGCCTTCCCAGACGGGCGGCTCAGGCCCGCCCCCCGCACTGCTAGCCTCAGGCCCAGCTGCCCCCAGCCCGCGCTGGGGGGCGAGCAGGGGACCCCGAGGGCGGGCCTGCCGACGGCCCTGCGCCTGCTGGCCTGGACCTGGACGCTGGGGCCTGGCTGCTCCGGTGACCGCCGGCGGGGCGGGGCGTGCGGTGCAGCTCCAGGCGGGCTCCTCCTGAGTGCCCTCCCCGTGCGGCGGGGCAGGCGCTCTCCGTGGGGACGGCCTTCCGCGGCGCCCGGCCGGCCGGCCCATGGCCTCTGCTCTGCAGGACGCGCCGGAGGTGACGCTGGAGACCAAGGCCGAGGCGGGCGCCAGCGGCTACAGTGTCGCGGGCGGCGGGAGCCAGGGGCTGTTTGTCAAGCACGTGCTGAAGGCGTCCTCCGCGGCCAAGCTCTTCAACCTGAGGCCAGGTGCCAGACGCCCCGTCCCGGCTAGGCCACCCGGAGGGAGGCGGGGGGTGCGCGGGGCGGGGGCTGGCAGTGACCGAGGCTCTGGGAAAACGAAGGATTCTCACCGACCCGGGCGACCCGCGCCTGGCCCCCAGGGTGGCACTGGGAACGCTGGGCCCCGCCCGCCAGGCGCCTGGAGGCCCCAGCCACAGAGCGGGGAGGCGAGTGGGCTCACCGGGGCTCGTCCCGTGGCAGGAGACCAGCTGCTCAGCGCGACCATATTCTTCGATGACATCAAATATGAAGACGCTCTCAAGATCCTCCAGTACTCGGAGCCCTACAGGGTCCAGTTCCAGATCAGACGGAAACTCCCTGCCAGGCAGGACGAGGACTGGCCGCCCAAGGGTGACCAGCGGGCCCCCAGGGGCCCCAAGAGGCAGGTGAGGCCCGGGGCTCAGGGGCCCACGCCCGCGGCCTGCCTGGCTCTCGCCGCGGCGCCGAACCCTACCCTTGTGCTTCAGCTCCAGGAGGCCCCCGAAGGCGCCCCCGGGACGCCCGCGACGCCCGCGAAGACGCTGGACGCAGACTCGGACCAGGACAGGCTGCTGGGCCCGCCCGCGCGGGACCGGGGCCGGCAGCCCCAGAGGGAGCGGCTGTCCTGGCCCAAGTTCCAGGTGGGGAAGGGCAGGCGCCAGCCGGGGCCCCGGCGCTCCCGCAGCTCCTCGGAGGCCCAGGACCTGTCCCCCACGAGCACCGACCCAGGGCCCCCGCTGCCCCCCGAGAAGCAGCCCAGGGGCCGGCTCCGCAGCCTGAGGCTCAGGCTGGGCGCGGGGAAGGGCAGCGTGCCCCCGGGGGGAGCAGGCACAGGGGCTCGCACCCAGCTCCTGCAGGACCCAGGGCCCTGGGATGAGGGCTGGGGGGACCCCGGGGTGGACGGGGGAGCCGAGGCTGAGGGGGAGACGCCAGGGGCTCCCCAGGCCACAGCCACACCCGGCACACACGGGCAGACGGCACCCAGCAGCTGTGGCACCGGTGCCCAGGGGCGAGAGGCACCCGTAGCACCCACGTGGGCAGGGAAGGACAGGGGAGAGGACCGCCGGGGGGACACCCTGCCGGGAGGGCGCCCAGCAGAGGGCCCGGGCACGGGGCTGTGTGACCTGGAGGCCGGGATAGCCCGGCTGTCCCTGCAGGACACGCCCCGCCGGGCGGACACCACGGGGCACACGCAGGGCTCACACGGCCAGCTGCGCGGCCCAGAGGCCCGAACCAAGGGGGACAAGGGCCGGGGCAGAGGGGCCGAGGGGGCGCAGGGAGCGGGCCAGTACGCAGGGGACGCGGGGGCCGGCCGGCCGGGGGACCCCGCCCAGGGGGGCCCGGAGCCAGGAGCCGCGGACGGCAGGTTCAGCATCGTACGGCTGAGGGTGCCCGCCTTCGGCGTGCGGACTCCAGCGCAGGCCAGAGAAGAGGCCGGGGAGGAGGACGAGACCCAGCCCAGTGGGAGGGCTGACCAGGGCCTGCGCTCCAGCAGCAAAGGCCAAGAGACAGCCTGCCTCAGCCTCCAGCAGCCACCCACTGAGGCGGACATCGCGGCCAGCCAGGGCGGCCGGAAGCTGCCCGAGGCCCAGGAGCCCGAAGGAGAGACCGGCCATCCTGAGCTGGGAGCAGAACTCAAGGGCCACCAGTCAAGGCTGAGAACCGGAGGCCTCAAGATGCCTAAGATGGACTTCAAGCCACCACAGCTGGACACCAGGGATCCCAATGTGGACACAGAGGGTGGCACAGTGGCAGTGAGGGTCACTGGTGTGGACATGTCTGTGCCCGGCTCACAGGTGGACGTCCAGGCACACAGAGTCTCCCTGGAGGGGGACATCGGCCTGGGAGACACAGAGGTGACCCCCAGGGACAAAAAATTCAAGATGCCCAAGCTCAGGATGCCTTCTTTTGGCATGTCCACCATGGGCAAGTCGGCAAAGGCTCCAGTTGAGACCAACATGTCGGTGCCGTCCATACAGGGAGATGTCCAGGGCCCTGACCTCAGCCTCCAGCAGCCATCAGACAAAGCAGACATTGAGATCGTCCAGGTGGGTGTGAAACTGCCCGAGGCCCAAGAGCCAGAAGGAGAGACTGGCCAGCCCGAGCTGGGAGCCGGACTCAAGGGCCACCTGCCCAAGCTGAAGACTGGCAGCCTCAAGATGCCCAAGGTGGACTTCAAGACACCCCAGCTGGACATCAGGGGGCCCAGTGTGGACAAGGAGGCAATCAAGGTTGTGGGCAGTGTCCCTGAGGGATTCATGTCCATGCCCAGCTCACAGGACATCCAGGCACAGGGAGTCTCTCTGGAAGGGGACATCGGCCTGGGAGACACGGAGGTGACCTCCAGGGACAGCAAGTTCAAGATGCCCAAGCTCAAGATGCCCTCCTTCGGCGTGTCCACCACGGGCAAGTCGGGGAAGGCTCTGGTCGAGGCCGAGATGTCATTGCCGTCCATGCAGAGAGATGCCTGGGGCCCTGACCTCAGCCTCCAGCGGCCATCCACTGAGGCAGACATGGCAATGGTCCAGGTTGGCCTAAAACGGCCTGAGGTCCAGGTGCCCAAAGGAGAGACCGGCCAGCCCGAGCTGGGAGCCATCAGCATGAAGATGCCCAAGGAAGACATAAAGCCACCTGAGCTAGACATAAGAGGCTCCGGTGTGGACCTGGAGTGCACAAAGGCAGTGGTCAGTGTCCCGGAAGTGGACATGACGGTGCCTGTCTCAGAGTTGGATGTTCAGGCACCGGGAGTCAATCTGGCAGCAGACATCAGCCTAAGAGACACGGATGTCACCTCCAGGGACAGCAAGTTCAAGATGCCCAAGCTCAAGATGCCCTCCTTTGGCGTGTCCACCACGGGCAAGTCAGCGAAGGCTCCGATCGAGGCCGACATATCGGTGCCGTCCATGCAGAGAGATGTCCAGGGCCCTGACCTCAGCCTCCAGCAGCCATCGGCCAAAGTGGACATCACGACGGTCCAGGTGGGTGTGAAACTGCCTGTGGCCCAGGTGCCCAAAGGAGAGATGATTCAGCCAGAGCTGGGAGCTGGACTCAAGGGCCACCTGCCCAAGCTGAAGACTGGCAGCCTCAAGATGCCCAAGGTGGACTTCAAGGCACCCCAGCTGGACATCAGTGGCCCCAGTGTCGACACAGGGGGTGGCAAGATGGCAGTGAGGGTCCCCGATATGGACATGTCCGTGCCCGGCTCACAGGTGGACATCCAGGCACAGGCAGTCTCAGTGGAGGGGGAAATTGGCCTGGGAGACACAGAGGTGACCTCCAGAGACAGCAAGTTCAAGATGCCCAAGTTCAAGATGCCCTCCTTTGGCATGTCCACCATGGGCAAGTCGGCAAAGGCTCCGGTCGAGATGGACATGTCAGTGCCGTCCATGCAGGGAAATGTCCAGGGTCCTGACCTCAGCCTCCAGAAGCCATCGGCCAACATGGACATCACGACGGTCCAGATGGATATGAAACTGCCTGAGGCCCAGATGCCCGAAGGAGAGATGGATCAGCCAGAGCTGGGAGCCGGACTCAAGGGTCACCTGCCCAAGCTGAAGACTGGCAGCCTCAAGATGCCCAAGGTGGATTTCAAGCCACCCCAGCTGGACGTCAGTGGTCACAGTGTGGACATGGAGGGCGGCAAGTTGGTGATGAGTGTCACCGATATGGACATGTCCGTGCCTGGCTCACAAGTGGACGTGCAGCCACCGGGAGTCTCTCTCGAAGGGGACATCGGCCTGGGAGACACGGATGTGACCGCCAGGGACAAAAAGTTCAAGATGCCCAAGCTCAAGATGCCCTCCTTCAGCGTGTCCACCACGGGCAAGTCGGAAAAAGCTCTGGTCAAACTCAACATGTCGGTGCCGTCCATGCAGGGAGAAGTCCAGGGCCCTGACCTCAGCCTCCAGATGCCATTGGCCGACGTGGACATCACGACTGTCCATGTTGGCGTGAAAATGCCTGAGGCCCAGGTGATCGAAGGAGAGACTTTCCAGCCTGAGCAGGGAGCAGGACTCCAGGGCCACCTGCCCAAGCTGAAGACTGGAAGCCTCCAGATGCCCAAGGTGCCCCAGCTGGACATCAGTGGCCCCAGTGTGGACCTGGAAGGCAGCAATGTGGCAGTGAGTGTCACCGATGTGGACATGTCCATGCCTGGCTCACAAGTGGACATCCAGGCACAGGGAATCTTGCTGGAGGGGGACATTGGGTTGGGAGACACGGAGGTGACCTCCAGGGACAGCAAGTTCAAGATGCCCAAGCCCAAGATGCCCTCCTTTGGCGTGTCCACCACGGGCAAGTCAGTGAAGGCTCCGGTCGAGGCTGACATGTTGGTGCCATCCATGGAAGATGTCCAGGGCCCTGACCTCAGCCTCAAGATGCCATCGGCCAACATGGACATCACATCTGTCCAGGTCGACCTGAAAATGCCTGAGGTCCAGGAGTCTGAAGGAGAGACCAGTCAGCCTGAACTGGGAGCCGGACTCAAGGGCCACCTGCCCAAGCTGAAGACTGGCAGCCTCAAGATGCCCAAGGTGGACATCAAGCCACCGCAGCTGGACATCAGGGGACCCAGTGTGGACAGGGAGGCAATCAAAGTGGTGGGCAGTGTCCCTGAGGAGTCCATTACCATTCCCAGCTCTCAGGTGGCCATCCAGGCACCTGGAGCCTCTCTGAAAGGGGACATCGGCCTGGAAGACACAGAGATGACCTCCAGGGACAGCAAGTTCAAGATGCCCAAGCTGAAGATGCCCTCCTTCGGTGTGTCCACCACGGGCAAGTCGGGGAAGGCTCTGGTCGAGGCCGACATGTCGGTGCCGTCCATGCAGGGAGATGTCCAGGGCCCTGACCTCAGCCTCCAGATGCCATCGGTTGATGTGGACATCACGACCGTCCAGGTGGGTGTAAAACTGCCTGAGGTCCAGAAGCCTGAAGGAGAGACCAGTCAGCCTGAACTGGGAGCCGGACTCAAGGGCCACCTGCCCAAGCTGAAGACTGGCAGCCTCAAGATGCCCAAGGTGGACTTCAAGCCACCCCAGCTGGACCTCAGTAGTCCCATAGTGGACATGAAGGGCGGCAAGGTGGCAGTGAGTTTCACTGATGTGGACATGTCCATGCCCGGATCACAAGTGGACGTCCAGGCACAGGGAGTCTCGCTGGAGGGGGACATCGGCCTGGGAGACACGGAGGTGACCCCCAGGGACAGCAAGTTCAAGATGCCCAAGCTCAAGATGCCCTCCTTCGGCGTGTCCCCCATAGGCAAATCGGGGAAGGCTCCGGTCGAGGCCGACATGTCGGTGCCGTCCATGCAGGGAGATGTCCAGGGCCCTGACCTCAGCCTCCAGATGCCATCAGCTGATGTGGACATCACGACCATCCAGGTGGGTGTGAAACTGCCTGAGGCCCAGATGCCCGAAGGAGAGACTGGTCAGCCAGAGCTGGGATCCGGACTCAAGGGCCACCTGCCCAAGTTGAAGACTGGCAGCCTCAAGATGCCCAAGGTGGACTTCAAGCCACCCCAACTGGACATCAGTGGTCCCAGTGTGGACATGGGGGGCAGCAAGGTGGTAGTGAGTTTCACTGATGTGGACATGTCCATGCCCAGCTCACAAGTGGACGTCCAGGCACAGGGAGTCTCATTGGAGGGGGACATCGGCCTGGGCGACACGGAGGTGACCTCCAGGGACAGCAAGTTCAAGATCCCCAAGCTCAGGATGCCCTCCTTCAGCGTGTCCACCACGGGCAAGTCGGCAAAGGCTCCGGTCGAGGCCGATATGTCGGTGCCGTCCATGCAGGGAGATGTCCAGGGCTCTGACCTCAGCCTGCAGATGCCACCGGCCGAAGCGGACATCACGACCGTCCAGGTGGGTGTGAAACTGCCTGAGGCCCAGGTGACCGAAGGAGAGACCGGCCAGCCCAAGCTGGGAGCCAGACTCAAGGGCCACCTGCCCAAGCTGAGAACTGGAAGCCTCCAGAAGCCCAAGGTGCCCCAGCTGGACATCAGTGGACCCAGAGTGGACCTTGAAAGCACCAAGTTGGCAGTCAGTGTACCAGATGAGGACAACCCTGTGCCTGGCTCACAGGTGGATGTCCAGGCACCTGGAGTCTCTCTGGAAGGGGAGATCAGCTTTGGTGACACAGAGGTGACCCCCAGGGACAGCAAGTTCAAGATGCCCAAGCTCAAGATGCCCTCCTTCGGCATGTCAACCACGGGTAAGTCAGTGAAGGCTCCGGTAGAGGCCGACATGTCGTTGCCGTCCATGCAGGGAGATGTCCAGGGACCTGACCTCAGCCTCCAGATGCCATCGGCCGACGTGGACATCACGACCATCCAGGTGGATGTGAAACTACCTGAGGCCCAGGTGCCCGAAGGAGAGACCGGTCAGCCAGGGCTGAGAGCCGGACTCAAGGGCCACCTGCCCAAGCTGAAGACTGGCAGCCTCAAGATGCCCAAGGTGGACATCAAGCCACCGCAGCTGGACATCAGGGGACCCAGTGTGGACAGGGAGGCAATCAAAGTGGTGGGCAGTGTCCCTGAGGAGTCCATTACCATTCCCAGCTCTCAGGTGGCCATCCAGTCACCTGGAGTCTCTCTGGAAGGGGACATCGGCCTGGGAGACATGGAGATGACCCCCAGGGACAGCAAGTTCAAGATGCCCAAGCCCAAGATGCCCTCCTTTGGCGTGTCCACCACAGGCAAGTCGGCAAAGGCTCCGGTCGAGGCTGACATGTCGGTGCCGTCCATGCAGGGAGATGTCCAGGGACCTGACCTCAGCCTCAAGATGCCATCGGCCGACGTGGACATCACGACCATCCAGGTGGATGTGAAACTGCCTGAGGCCCAGGTGCCCGAAGGAGAGACTGGTCAGCCAGAGCTGGGATCCAGACTCAAGGGCCACCTGCCCAATCTGAGGACTGGAAGCCTCCAGATGCCCAAGGTGCCCCAGCTGGACATCAGTGGACCCAGAGTGGACCTTGAAAGCACCAAGTTGGCAGTCAGTGTACCAGACGAGGACACCCCTGTGCAAGGCTCACAGGTGGACAACCAGGCACAGGGAGTCTCTCTAGAAGGGGACATCAGCCTGGGTGACACAGAGTTGACCTCCAGGGATAATAAGTTCAAGATGCCCAAGCTCAAGATGCCCTCCTTCGGCGTGTCCACCATGGGTAAGTCAGTGAAGGCTCCGGACGAGGCCGACATGTCGGTGCCGTCCATGCAGGGAGATGTCCAGGGCCCTGACCTCAGCCTCCAGATGCCATCGGCTGATGTGGACATCACGACCGTCCAGGCGGGTGTCAAACTGCCTGAGGCCCAGGTGCCCGAAGAAGAAACCGGTCAGCCAGAGCTGAGAGCCGGACTCAAGGGCCACCTGCCCAAGCTGAAGACTGGCAGCCTCAAGATGCCCAAGGTGGACATCAAGCCACCCCAGCTGGACATCAGTGGTCCCATAGTGGACATGAAGGGCGGCAAGGGGGCAGTGAGTTTCACTGATGTGGACATGTCCGTGCCCAGCTCACAAGTGGACGTCCAGGCACAGGGAGTCTCACTGGAGGGGGACATCGGCCTGGGAGACACGGAGGTGACCTCCAGAGACAGCAAGTTCAAGATGCCCAAGTTCAAGATGCCCTCCTTCGGCGTGTCCCCCATAGGCAAATCGGGGAAGGCTCCGGTCGAGGCCGACATGTCAGTGCTGTCCATGCAGGGAGATGTCCAGGGCCCTGACCTCAGCCTCAAGATGCCATTGGCCGAAGCAGACATCATGACCATCCAGGACGGCCTGAAACTGCCTGAGGTCCAGGAGCCTGAAGGAGAGACCAGTCAGCCTGAACTGGGAGCCGGACTCAAGGGCCACCTGCCCAAGCTGAAGACTGGCAGCCTCAAGATGCCCAAGGTGGACTTTAAGACACCTCAGCTGGACATCAGGGGACCCAGTGTGGACAGGGAGGCAATCAAGGTTGTGGGCAGTGTTCCTGAGGAGTCCATTACCATTCCCAGCTCTCAGGTGGCCATCCAGGCACCTGGAGTCTCTCTGAAAGGGGACATCGGCGTGGAAGACACGGAAATGACCTCCAGGGACAGCAAGTTCAAGATGCCCAAGCTGAAGATGCCCTCCTTCGGTGTGTCCACCACGGGCATGTCGGGGAAGGCTCTGGTCGAGGCTGACATGTCAATGCCGTCCATGCAGGGAGATATCCAGGGCCCTGACCTCAGCCTCCAGATGCCATCGGATGATGTGGACATCACGACCATCCAGGTGGGTGTGAAACTGCCTGAGGCCCAGGTGCCCGAAGGAGAGACTGGTCAGCCAGAGCTGGGATCCGGACTCAAGGGCCACCTGCCCAAGCTGAAGACTGGCAGCCTCAAGATGCCCAAGGTGGACTTCAAGGCACCCCAGCTGGACATTAGTGGTCCCAGTGTGGACATGGGGGGCAGCAAGGTGGCAGTGATTGTCACTGATGTGGACATGTCCGTGCCCAGCTCAGAGGTGGACGTCCAGGCACAGGGAGTCTCGCTGGAGGGGGACATCGGGCTGGGAGTCACGGAGGTGAGCTCCAGGGACAGCAAGTTCAAGATGCCCAAGTTCAAGATGCCCTCCTTGAGCATGTCCACCATGAGTAAGTCAGCAAAGGCTCCGGTCGAGGCTGACATGTCGGTGCCGTCCATGCAGGGAGATGTCCAGGTCCCTGACCTCAGCCTCAAGATGCCATCGGCCGAAGTGGACATCACAACCGTCCAGGTCGGCCTGAAACTGCCTGAAGCTCTGTTGACCAAAGGAGAGACCGGCCCACCCGAGCTGGGAGCTGGACTCAAGGGCCACCTGCCCAAGCTAAGGACTGGAAGCCTCCAGATGCCCAAGGTGCCCCAGCTGGACATCAGTGGACCCAGAGTGGACCGGGAAGGCACCATGGTGGCAGTCAGTGTACCAGACAAGGACATCCCTGTGCCTGGCTCACAGGTGGACGTCCAAGTACCTGGAGTCTCTCTGGAAGGGGACATCAGCTTCGGTGACACAGAGGTGACCCCCAGGGACAGCAAGTTCAAGATGCCCAAGCTCAAGATGCCCTCCTTTGGCGTGTCCACCACGGGCAATTCGGCAAAAGCTCGGGTCGAGGCTGACAATTCGTTGCCGTCCATGCCAGACGTCCAGGGCCCTGACCTCAGCCTCCAGGGGCCATCAGCCGTAGCGGACATCATGACCATCCAAGTAGGTATGAAACTGCCTGAGGCCCAGGTGCCCGAAGGAGAGACCGGTCAGCCCGAGGTGGGAGCTGGACTCAAGGGCCTCCTGCCCAAACTGAAGACTGGCAGCCTCAAGATGTCTAAGGTGCCGCAGATGGACATCAGGGCCTCCAGTGTGGACATGGAGGGCGGTAAGTTGGAGGTCTCTGTCCCTGATGTGGACATATGCTTGCCTGGCTCACTGGTGGACGTCCAGGAACCGGGAGTCACTTTGGCAGGGAACATCAGCCTGGGAGTCAAGGAGGTGACCCCCAGGGACAGCAAGTTCAAGATGCCCAAGCTCAGGATGCCGTCCTTCGGCGTGTCCACCACGGGCAAGTCGGCAAAGGCTTCAGTCGAGGCCGAGATGTCATTGCCGTCCATGCAGGGAGATGTCCAGGGCCCTGACCTCAGCCTCCAGATGCCATCAGCCAGGGTGGACATCATGACCGTCCAGGTGGGTGTGAAAGAGCCTGAGGTGCAAGTGACTGAAGGAGAGACCGGCCATCCTGAGTTGGGAGCCGGAGTCAAGGGCCACCTGCCCAAGCCGAAGACTAGCAGCCTCAAGATGCCCAAAGTGGACATCCAGCCATCCCAGCTGGACATCAGTGACCTGAGTGTGGACATGGAGGGAGGCAAGGTGGCGGTGAATATCCCTGATGTCGACATGTCCATGCCCGGCTCACAGGTAGTCGTCCAGGCACAGGGAATCTCACTGGAGGGGGACATCGGCCTGGGAGACACGGAGGTGACCCCCAGGGACAGCAAATTCAAGATGCCCAAGCTCAAGATGCCCTCCTTCGGCATGTCCACCACAGGCAAGTCGGCGAAGGCTCCAGTGGAGTCCGACATGTCATTGCTGTCCATGAAAGGAGATGTCCAGGGCCCTGACCTCAGCCTCCAGATTCCATCGGCCGAAGTGGACGTCATGACTGTCCAGGTGGGTGTGAAACTGCCTGAGGCCCAGGTGCCCGAAGGAGAGACCGGCCATCCTGAGTTGGAAGCCGGACTCAAGGGCCACCTGCCCAAGCTGAAGACTGGCAGCCTCAAGATGCCCAAGATGGACTTCAAGCCACCCCAGGTGGACATCAGGGGCCCCAGCATGGACCTGGAAGGTGGCAAGGTGGCAGTGAGTGGCACCGATGTGGACATGTCCATGCCCGTCTCACGCGTGGATGTCCAGGCACGGGGAGTCTCGCTGGAGGGGGACATCGGGCTGGGAGACACGGAGGTGACCTCCAGAGACAGCAAGTTCAAGATCCCCAAGCTCAAGATGCCCTCCTTCGGCATGTCCACCACAGGCAAGTCGGCGAAGGCTCCAGTCGAGGCTGACATGTCATTGCTGTCCATGCAGGGAGATGTCCAGGGCCCTGACCCCAGCCTCCAGATGCCATCGGCCGACGTGGACATCACAACCGTCCAGGTGGGTGTGAAACTGCCTGAGGCCCAGGTGACTGAAGGAGAGACTGGCCAGCCCAAGCTGGGAGCCAGACTCAAGGGTGACCTTCCCAAGCTGAAGACTGGCAGCCTCAAGGTGCCCAAGGTGGACTCCAAGCCACCCCAGCTGGACATCAGGCGTACCAGTGTGGACATGGAGGGTGTCAAGGTGGCAGTGAGGGTCCCCGATGGGGACATGTCCGTGCCTGGCTCACAGGTGGACATCCAGGCACCTAGAGCGTCTCTTGCAGCGGACATGAGCCTGGGAGTCAAGGAGGTGACCTCCAGGGACAGCAAGTTCAAGATGCCCAAGCTCAAGATGCCCTCCTTCGGCATGTCCACCACGGGCAAGTCAGTGAAGGCTCCGGTCGAGGCCGACATGTCGTTGCCGTCCATGCAGGGAGATGTCCAGGGTCCCGTCGTCAGCCTCAAGATGCCATCGGCCGACGTGGACATCACATCCATCCAGGTTGGCCTGAAACTGCCTGAGGTCCAGGTGACCGAAGGAGAGACCGGCCAGCCCGAGCTGGAAGCCGGACTCGAGAGCCACCTGCCCAATCTGAAGACTGACAGCCTCAAGATGCCCGACGTGGACTTCAAGGCACCCCAGCTGGACATAATGAGCCCTCGTGTGGACGTGGAGGCTGCCAGGGTGGAGGTCAGTGCTCCTGCAGTGGACGTGGACCCGGGCGTGGCCACAGTGCTAGCCGGGTCTGCCGAGGCTCCTTCCGTGCCGCCGACCCGCCTGCCACTGGGCCCCGGGGGAGTGTGTGCCTGGCCCCCGGCCGGAGACGCTGACCCACAGCCGCCCTGTGCTGGGCCTGGAGATGCTGAGGCCCTCGCTGTGGGTAGCCCCTTGGGCGCCGCCCAGGCGGGGGTGCGGCCGGCGCAGGCGCGGGACAGCTGGTTCCACCTGCCCAGCTTCCACCTGCCCGGCCTCCGCCGAGGGTCCTCCAAGGGGCCAGGCGGAGCAGGGGTTCAGGGCGAGGTTCAGGGGCCGCCTGCTGGCGAGGGGACAGCCGGAGCAGGGCACGACCCCCGCCCTGGGGCGGCCCTGAGCCAGGTTGTCTGCGCCCCTGTGTCCCGGCTACTCCCCGAAGCCGTGGCCGCCACAGCCGCCGCAGAGAGCGCGTCCTACGCGGATGTCCTGCGGCGCCCTGTGGTCAGCACAGGCTGGCCCCCACACCCCGCCCCAGCAGGC
>NW_004567114.1:201652-204082 GCF_000260355.1 Condylura cristata
CGCCCTCAGGCTGGGGATCTCTTCAGGCCCAGTGGCCACGAGACCCCGACTCCGTGGACAGCGCGGCCGCCGGGCCCCGGGCGGCCAGCGGGAGGCCTGCCGGCCTGCTCAGACTCTGGTTCCCCAGCTTGGGCTTCTCTGCCGAGCAGGCGGAAGCTCCCTCCGCGGGCACAGCCCAGGACCCACCCCCAGCACCGGAACCACCAGGGCAGGGGCCTGAGGCAGGGCCCCCCAAAAGACAGGAGAAGGGGGGCTGGTTCAGACTCCCCAAGTTGGGCTTCTCCTCCTCTCCCAGCAAGAAGAGCCAGCGCGCCACGGGGGACGGGGCTGCGCTGGCGGAGCAAAACCCGCAGGAGGAAACCGTCACCTTTTTTGATGCCCGAGATTGCTTCTCCCCTGAGGAGGAGAAATAGGGCCAGGCCGCGGAGGGCGAGAGGCCGGCGCCATGGTGGCTGCCGAGGCCAGAGGGAGCCGACCCCGGGGGCGGAACCGCCCTGCCCCGCCCCGCCCGCCCAGGCATCATGGGGCCCTTGCTGCAGGACTTCGGTCCAGCACCCTGCAGGGCGCCCCCTGCAGCGCCGAATCCCAGTGGGCGGGGCCTGCGGGTGGGGCGGGGCCTGCGGAGGGCGGGGCCTGCGGAGGGGTGGGGTCTGCAGAGAGGCAGATCTGTGGAGGGGCGAGGTCTGCCCAAAGAGGGGGTCTGCGGAGGGGCAGCCACGGCCCTGGCTCTGCCCCCAGCCCTGTGCTGGTCCCCTGGTTCTGGTTCCGGTTGGGCTGCTCTCGCTGCTTTCCCTGCTTTCGCTCAGGCCGGCTGGGGCGGGGGTCTGGCTCCTGGGCGGGCGACGCCCGGGCCCAGCCCCTGCCAGCAGACCGCTGTTGTCCACTGTGGCCCCGGTGCACCCCGCTTGGCTGTCCCTGATGGCAATAAAGGAAGTGTCGTCTGCACCGAACTGCGTCTTCTGTTCCGGGTCGGCCCTGGGGGCCCGCTTGCTCCTGTGGGTGCCTCTGCCCCAACACCTGTGCCAGGAAGGAGAGTTGGGGTCCCTGTCCACCCCAGCCGAGCTGAGAGGCCAGGAGGCCAGGCTGAGCTCCTGGCTGGTAGGCGCATGGGCCCTGGGCGGGAGGGCCACTGTCCAACTGCGGGTGGGGTGGTGGATGGCCGGACTGCCCCCACCACCTGGGTGCTGTGTTCCCAGGGGCCCTCCCGAGTTCCGAGGGGCCCTCCCGGGACCAAGGGCAGTGCCCAGCCCTGGGCCCTTAGGACCGAGCATGGATACTGGTGGGGAAGTGGGCTGCCCCACCGGGGAACAGCTGTATCTTGCTAAGTCTGAGCTTCCTTTACTAGCTAAGGCTGGTTGAGGACTCAGTACAGGATTACAAACTTTGGGCCCCACGCCACACGCCCCAAGGCCCCACAGCCCTCAGCACCGCCCACCCTCTCTTCTCTTCACTCCCCCGCCCCACTGTGTGTCCTCCAGGCACATGGCGGGCTGGGAGGCTCTCTGGCTGGCTCCCTGGTGGGGGCAGCCAAGGGGCAGTCGTGGGGTCACTGGCCAGCAAGTGAGGGCTACAGGCTGGCGCAAGGCCCTGCCCTGGCAGGCCAGGGAGCAGGCTTGGGGTCAGGGGCCTGGTGGGGGTCAGGCACCTGGACACAGGCCTGGGTGCTGGAGGCAGGGCCCATGGCCTGGGAGCGGCCTGGCGCGTGTCCTGCCTGCCCGTCCCACCTGGGCCCTCCCCACTGTGAGTTATGTCCACAGGAAGAGTCACCACAGCCACACACACTGATGACCGCCCAGGGACAGCCCCACCAGGGTCCTGCAGGGCCGCCACTCAGGCTGTCTGGGGGAGGGGCCACCAGCAAGGGGCTGGCTCCCAGCAAGCTGCCCCTATAACCTGTCCCCACACGTGTCCAGCTATCCAGGCCAGCTTGCCCACACCATAGGGAGGGGGCTACAGGGCATGAAGACGTGGTGGCGGGGCACACGGGTCATTTAGAGCCTGTCACCCCCAGAAGGAACCGCATCAAGAAGTCCCCACCCCTGGGCTGGGTGTCCTTTGGCCCTCTTTCGGAGGGGGCCTTTGAAGCTGCCCCTGCAGGGAAGCGGCCACTCCCATGCGGTGGGGAGACATGCCCCCACCACCCACGTCCTATCCTGGCGTGGGCAGCAAGGGACGGAGGCCCGTGGGCAAGAAGCGCGATCCCACAGACCAGTCCCCGGCTGCTGCGAGTGAGTCGCCTGCCCTGTGTCTGGGCCCAGCGAGATGGAGAGTTCAGGGTCTCCCCACAGACGGGCAGCGTGGTCTAGTGGGTGGTCACGGCCCTCGCTGGGTCTGGACCCAAGGACAGGGCCAGCAAGAGTCAGAGACCTGGAGGTAACCTGTATTGGTGGGGGCGCTGTGAGGGGGCGGGGCGCGGGCTGGGGCGGGGCG
>NW_004567114.1:204279-211194 GCF_000260355.1 Condylura cristata
GCTCAGGCACGCCTGCAGCAGGGGCGGGGCGTGGGCTGGGGCGGGGCGTGGGCTGGCACCGGGCGGTAGAGCAGGTAGGCATGACTGGGTGTCTCCGCCAGGTGGCGCCTGGGCAAGGCTGGGCTCTGAGGTGGGGAGAACGCCATGAGCTGAGCAAGGCCCAGGCTAGGGAAGGACCAGGCTGGGAAGGACATGGGGGTCGCGTGGGGAGCCATGTCCACCAAGACCTGGGGAGGTTGGCCCTCAGGCATGCCAGACACAGTCCTGGCCCTGGGCCTGGCTGTCCAGGCCCACCGCGTACGGAGAATTCCAGTCCCTCTCGAAGAGCTGGCGCAGCTGCTTCTGCACGGTGGCCACCCCCGGTGGGGCGTGGGAGGCCTCCTGGCTGACCACCAGGCCCACCCCTGCGGTGCTGCTGAAGTACTCTTCCGACCAGTTGGAGGTGCCTGCGGGAGGGGTGCGAAGGAGCGCTGGGGCGGGGCGCACCCGGCCTCGGCAGCCTGAGCTGTGCTGGCGGGCCCTCCCTGCACCCGCGCACCTGGGGCCGGTGTCCTGACTCAGTGGTCTGGCGGCCCGAGGCCCCGGCCCCCTGGCCCCCTCCAGGGGAGCTGCCCTCCTCAGCAGCCGCTCTGTTCTGAGCAGCCCAGCTGGCAACGGAGCAATGCCTATGAGAGCCCACGCCAGGTCGCTGCCGCGGGCCTGTGGCCTGCGTGTCCAGGCTGGGCCCCTCAACAGACAGAGCCCCGCACTGGGCCCCAGCGTGCCGGCCCGCAGCACACCTATGTAGGCAGCCTGCTCGGTGACCAGGAACTTGCTGTGGTTCACCCTGCTGAACGGGATGCTGGAGTGATTCCCCACCGGCACAATGAAAATTTTCTTTTGGAAAGAGAGAGGGGCTGTCAGGCGGGGCAGCGCGCTGCCCCGCCCGCCCAGGGAGCTGGGCCTCACCACGTCCACCGAGACCCCAGCGGCCGGGTCGCTGAGGGCCTGCAGGGACCGCAGGAAAGGGAACATGCGGGGGTCAGTGTGAAGCCAGCAGCTGACCAGCAGACGCACGCGCACGCCCCGACTGACGGCCGCCGTCCTCAATGCAGTGTCCAGCACCGGCCAGTACCTTGGGGAGAGAGGGCCAGGGCCCTCAGGATGAGTGGAGGTCCTGGGAGCAGAGGGAAGGCGCCCGGGAGCTGCCCACCGGCAGTTGGCCTCTGCTGCGCTGGACCCTGCGAGCGCCCTTAGGGCCGCCAGCAGCAGCAACGTCCAGGCCCTGCCCGGGCCCGGCCCCGCCTCCCCGGCCCGCCCCAGGGCCCACCCCAGGGCCCCATCCCCGCCTCCAGGTTCCTGGGCCCAGGCCTTGCCCGGGGGCCCAAGCTCCTTCTCTGTGCAGACCCACCTGAGGCGGCTGAAGCGGGAGGTGGGGAAATACTCCATGACCGAGGCGTACAGGAACTCCCGGGCGCTCCCCATCACGGCCAGCAGTGCGTCCAGGTCGCGGGTGCGGCCCCGGGGGCAGAGCGCAGGCGGCGATGCCTGTGGGGGAGAGGCGCACTGGACTGGGGGGCTGTGTCCTGGACCCCAGGCCCCACCATGCACCCGCCCCAGGCGTCCAGGGGAAGCTAAGCAGCGGCCTGGGGCAGCCAATGTGTGCCGGGAGAGCTCTGGCTGTGTGCTGGTGCAGCGGCCCTGACCTCCGGGTCGCCTGGGGGTGTGGTGGCCTCGGGGCGCTTGCCTGGGCCTGACGCTAGCAGAGTGCCAGGATGGCTCCCTGGGCCGGGGGGAGCCCTGGCCCCCCGGAGTGCTAAGACATCAGCCTCCCAGGCTGCCCTCTGCCTGCGGACAATGAGGACAGCGGGCCTGGAGCAGGGCTGGGCCTGTGTGGGCTCCGGGCAGGCTCCCGGGGTCCTGAGGGCACACTGGGGTCTGCAGCCCGGCCTGCCCACCCTTACCGAGAAGTAGGCCGCGGTGGGCACCCCGTCAAAGTGGCCCCGGAGAGGGTGGGAGCGGTTGATGCGGGAGGAGAAGTTCTGAGGCCAGTGTCTGGGCAGCGTGGCCTGCGGCGCCCCCAGCACCCAGTAGGTCTGGAAGGTCCTCTCCAGGTCCTGGGCCAGGCGGCTGCAGTTGTACAGCACGGCACCCAGCTCCTTCACCTGCGGGACAGTCATGGGCGCCGAGGCCGGACGCGAGGCCCGCACCCGCCGCCAGCCTGCCGACGCCACTGCACTAGGTCAGGTGGGGGCCAGGGCCCGGTGCCCGGCGGCCCCTTTTGCCCTCCACACTGTATTCAGAGACCAGGACAGGTCTGTTACCAGAAGCAGCTAGACACAAACTGCCCATGAAGGGCCGCCCCGCCGGGCGCCACGTCTGCAGGGCGCTTCAGGCGCGCACCGTCGCGCTGCCGCCGAGCCCGTCCTGACGCGGGCGGCACCCACCTGTGTCAGGGACCGCCAGTCCATGTTGGCGCTGCCCAGGTAGATGTGCCGGCCATCCACAACCCAGAATTTCGAGTGCAGGACACCTCCGATGAGCTGCCTCATGGGCACCTGTCGCACCTGGGCCCCTGGGGGCCAGCCCGCTGAGCCGGACCCCTCGAGAGGCTGACAGCCCAGAGCCCACCCTCGGCGTCCTGGGGGCGCAGGGGCCCTGACCGCGGGCACCCACCTTGGGCCGCCAGCACCTGCAGGTCCGTGGAGCCCTTGACCAGCGCCGGCTTGCTGGTCACCACGGCCAGAGACACATTCCTGGCCAGCAGCTCCTGCAGCCTCTGCAGGAGGGCTTCCCCCTGTGGCCATGGGCAGCCGTGAGTGATGGGCGGACCCAGAGGCCCCCGGCACCCTTCCCATAGTTCAATCGGACAGCTGTGCCGGGGTGGGGGGTAGGCGGGGGAGGCTGTAGACTCAGGGGGTCCGCGCCACACCTGCTGTGAGGAGGAATCGTTGACCCCGACATCAGGCCCTGTGAGGGACCAGTAGAAGGAGGCCACGTGGACACTCTCCTGGGCGGCGTCCAGCAGCTGCAACCAGGCCTGGGCCAGGGGCCGGGCTGCCGGCTGGCCAGCAGCAAGCGCCAGGTCCTGGGGAATGCTCTCCACGAGGTCCAGCCTGTGGGGGTGTGAGGGGTGTGGCCGGGTGAGGGCGTGGCCGTCGGTGGGCGGGGTGTCGGTGGGGCGTGGCCATCTGAGGGCGTGGTCGGCGTGAGGGCCGGCCCCGCCTACCCAGCCTTCAGGCTCGGGGCGCAGCAGCTACTGTGGCCCCTGGCTGAGCCAGGAGACACAGGGAGACCCTCCACCCTGCTGGCAGGGGCGGAGCCCCAGGGGGAGCCCTGTCTGCCCCGCCCCTGGGGCTGCCGTGGGAGCTGGCCCTGAACGGGCTGGGGTGGGGGCGGGGCTGCAAGCCCTGGGCTGCGCTCCGCTCGGGTCCCAGGACCCACAGCGGAGCCGGAGGCAAGGCACGGCCTCATGCTGGGGTCCACAGTGGGGGTGCAGGGACTGTGATGGTGCCCCCCACCCCTGTCCTGGCCCCCAAGAGCAGCCTGTGCTGAAGCAAGGAGCACCTCGAGTCTCCCACTCCTGCCCTGGTTCAGTCACATGGGAGTTCAGGCTCCCGCGCTCACCCCATTTGCCTTCCCAGGAGCAGCGCAGGGCAGAGGGCCGGGACCCCCAGCCAGGCCCGCTGCCACTCACCTGCAGGCATCCTGGCTGCCGGCAGACCCCTGGGGCCGGGGGGTTGCTCCTTCTGGGTGCACCTGGCCCCCAAGGGGCAGATGGGGGGCTTGCCACAGGAAGCAGGTGAGGGTCGCCGCTCCCAGGCACAGCATGGCCAGAGCCCGCAGCACCTGCAACAGGAGGGGTGCCCACCCAGACCACCCCCATGCTGAGCGGACATGCTGTGGCCACGTATAACCAGCTGTCCTCCCCAGCCCCAGGACAGAGGTTGTGAGCAGGGAGCCATGACCCCCGCTGACTTTGTCCTGGCCACTCAGGCAAGGGCCCGTGAGGACACTGAGCCTGTCCCTCCACCCCTACCCTGGAGCCTCTGTCCTGTGGGTTGGGGCTGGCACAGAGGACAGCCTTAAGGGTTGCTGTCCACCTCTGTGGGGCCACCACGCAGGACAGCTCTAGCCTCTGGGCAGCCCCGCTGTGCCCAGCAGGTGGGTATGGAAACTCCTGGTTGTGTCCCAGAGACCCACAGGCAGCCGGGGGCGCCCGCTGCCAGCAGACCCCTGGAGACGGGGATCGCTTCTTCAGGGCACACCTGGCCCCCAGGAGGAGGGGGGCTCGCCACAGGAAGCGGGGGTGGGTCACCGGGCCCCGGCACAGCACGGCCAGAACCCGCAGCAGCTGCAACCTGCAGGCAGAGGCTTGCTCGACCCTGGCTTCCACGCGTGCGCACACGTGTGCGAAGGTGCGTGTGCCCACGGGCGTGTGTGAGCCTGTGTGAGCACGTGAGTGTGTGTGCGTGCGAGGCGTGTGTGCGTGTGAGCGCGTGAGCGTGTGCGAGCGTGTGCACGAGCGAGTGTGCGAGCGTGTGCGAGCGCATGTGCGTGCGAGAGCGTGTGTGCGAGCATGTGAGCGTGTGTGCGTGCGAGAGCGTGTGCGTGCGAGAGCGTGTGTGTGCGAGCATGTGAGCGTGTGTGCGTGTGCACGCACTGTATGTGCGTGTGCAGGTGTGTATGTGTGTGCGTGTGCCTTCACCACCCGACAGGCTCCGCCGGGCCAGCGGGCCGCAGCTCCCGTTTCTGCCTGCGCTGGGCGCCTGCCTCCTCCTGCCTGGTCCGCCCGGCCGGCCCTGTCCCGCCCACTGCCCGGCCTTTGCGCGCTGCTCGGCGGCCTCCGAGAGAGGCGGCCCCAAAGGGAGGGGCTAGGCCCTGGGCCCGCGGCTCAGGGGACCCGGCGTGGCAGGCGGCCCCAGGCCCGCTCCCGAGGGCGCCCCTCGAGCTGCACCCCCAGGTCCGGGTGGCCGCCCCGGCAGTGACAGCGGGGTCCGGCCTCAGGGCTGAAGGGGCACCTCCCGCTCTGTGGGGAAGGCTGGGCCAAGGGCCTGCTCTCAGCCCATCGGAGACCCAGAGGGCTGGGGCCCAGCTGCCAGACGGGAGAAGCAGAAGCGAGAGCTTCAGCTGCAGGCTCTGTACCCTCGGGGTGAGGGCCGCAGCAGTTCCAGGCCCTGGGCAAGGGACCCCCCACTTTTCTGGCTTCCACTCTCCCAGGCTTCCGGCACATACCTCTGGGGATCCAGTGTCAGTGCCCATCCTGCCCCAGCGCAGACTGGCCCTCGGCTCGCAGTGCCTGCCCGGCCGAGCCCGCCTGCTGCCTCCCTCTGGCGCTGCCCCGCCTACTCACACCTGCTGCCATGGGCCATGGAGAGGCGGCTGGCCACTTTCACTTCCAGAGGAAGTTCCTTCTCTCCCACCCCCACTGCCACAGGCCTGGGTATTGGAGTCGGGCCAGCGCCAGCCAGGGGCCAACCAGGACTGGGGAAGGCATCTTCTCGCCCAGCTGCCTGGTGTGGGGCTGGTCCAGCCCTCAGACCCAGGTTCCTGGGTTGGCTCTCGGTTTCGTGGCCCCCAGGGGGCTGCTGGTACACAGCCATCGCCCCCATGCTCCTCACCGCATACAGGGAACATCGCAGAGATGCGCTGGCAGCCCCACCGGCATGTGACAGTCACGTGACAACGCAGAGCTGCCAGGGAGGCTGGGAGCTGCAGGCACTTGGCCCTGGTCCTGGCACACCAGGGCCCTTGGGCCTGCAAAGGCAGGAGGGGCTAGAGTTTGTGGGTGTGTAGCCCCAGGTCCCTGAAAGGGGCTCTGCTTCACCCCTGGGTGCCCCCTGGATAGCGGGCCTGTGACCCTCAGATTGGGCCTCTCAAAACAGGCCCTCACTTCTGTGGGGGCCTCCCTAAGCAGCCGGGGCCCTGTCCAGGGTGCTGACCCCGCGGGGCAGGGGCAGGGCCCCTGCAGGAAGCCACCCCTGCCCACCACAACTGAGGGCCCTGGGGCCAGTGCAGGTGGCAGGGAGTGGGCTGAGTGTCCCCACACCCCTTTATTGCACTGGACACCCTGCCCTTTCTAGGGGTGCTCGCCCTCAGGGACTGGCTTGCTCTGTCCTTCAGTCTGAGCTGGTTCAGCTAGGGGCCACCCACCAGGAACCCCAACTGTGCAGACCTCCCAGCCCGTGCAGCCCCATCTCAGCTGTGGGGTACTGTGGGCCCCACTGCATGGCCAGCTTGCACCCCAAGAGAGTGGTGGGGCCTCCCTGAGCACTTGGCACTGGCCGGCCCATGCCCTTTCCTCTCCTGGCTCGTGGCCACTGTGGGTCTACAGGACAACCCTGGGCTTGCGTGTGGTCAGGGCCCCTCCCAGAAGGGTGGTGCCAGGCTCCCCGGGGCGGGGAGAGGTCTTGTGTGCAGGCACTGGGGCACATCTGGCCATGCAGTGCCCCCCTGGACAAACTGTGGGCCCCCTCCCCATGTGGCTGACCTCCACGGTTCCCCCCCCTTGGTCCCCAAGGGGAAAGCACCTTTGCAATTTATGCAAACTGTGAGGACTCTGCTTTCAAAGCAGCTTTAGGTTCACAGCCAGATGGAGGGGCGGTATGGACCCCCACCTCCTGGCCCCCAGATGTGAGGGCCACCCTGCCTAGGGACCTCAATTCAGAGTGTTTCCAGGACTGGGGGCTTGGGAGAGGGTCTTATGCCTGCTACATGGGGCAGGGGAGGCTGGGCAGAGGGGTGCGGGGGCAGCCGACACCTGTCCTAGAGCAGCACTGGGGGCCAAGCTGGTGTATGGGGATGCGAGGGGAGCAGAGCTGGGGGCAGCGTGCTGATAGGTGGCAGGGCAGGGCGACAGGCACTTGGCTGGACCCGGGCACTTGGCTGGACCCGAGGCCACTGCAGCCCTCACAGACGGGGGGGGGGGGGGGGGGG
>NW_004567114.1:211294-213176 GCF_000260355.1 Condylura cristata
GGGGGGGGGGGGGGGGGGGGGCAGCACCACTCTGGTCCTTTCCAGGGAGGTCTGGGCTTGACCCCACGGTCGCCCCCTAGTGGCCACACCTATGCCCTGCCAGGTCTGGTGGTCCCAGGGACAGGAGTCCAGGGAGGCCCTTGCCCACAGCCCTCTGGGGCAGTGAGGTCACGACAGGCACCTAGTGTTGCGACGTGATAGAAGAATGATTTATTAGAACAAATCTATGATAAATCATATAAAATAACCATTTCTGAAAGACGTCGTGACGCTGAGGGCGACGCAGAGGGGCCTCCGAGAAGCGGTGGGTCCTGGCTGGGCCGCGCTGGGCGCCACGTCGCTCCATGTAAACACCGCTGCCCCCACATGGACACCGGGCTCCGCAGAGGCCATGGGCGCCCCTGGCAGCACCCACCGCAGCCCACGGCCAGCCAGCTCTTTGGCTCTGGGCTCCGGACGTCTGGTCGCGAGGATCCAGTAGCTCACCTGGTAGGTCCCCACAGACGCATCCTGAGAAATCTGTCCCTGTCCCCCACCCCGCCCGGGCCAGGGCTCAGGGCCACAGCAGCAGACGGGGCGGCGGGAGGCCATGGCTCAAGCCTCCGGAAGCTGCTTTCCAGCCGCTCGGGCGCTTTGGCCGGCCCTCCCCAGCCCAGGGTACCCTGCACCAGGCTTCGCAGGGGCAGGCTGGCTGACCGGTGTGCCGGGCGCGGTGTGGGCCTCAAGGGTCACACCAGGGCACTAGGCCGTGGGTCCCTGCCCCACATCCACATGGTTACTTTCAGGCCGGTCGCTGGGTCTGGGGCGGGTTTGGCACTGAACAACCCAGGCCCAGCCCACCTGCTGGGCAGGTCGGGCCGGTGCCCAGGCCTCGGGCAGAGCCCCCCAGGGAGGCGGCGATGGCACCGACTCTTTCCTTTAAAGCTAACAACAAAAACAACAGAGATGGAAGGGGGTGGGCTGGATGGAGGGCGGCCCTGTGGGCAGGTGGAGGGGCCGGGCCTTGGGCAGGAGCTGGGCCTGCAGCCCTGGGGCCCGGGAGGGCCTGGACACCCGGTGGGTGCTGGCCGGGCTGGGAAGGGGCCAGGCTGGCGGTGCGGCTGGGTCATAGCCTGGGGGTCTGGGTAGTGAGCCGAGGGGGGCGGCGGCGGAGGGTGCAGGGCGGCCGGGCACCTAGATCAGGAACCTCTCTGCGTCTGGGAGGAAGTCAGGGAGGAAGGCGGGGTCTGGGAGGCCAGGGGACCCACAGTTGGCCCGCGGGTAGCCCCGCAGAGCCAGGGTGGGCAATAGGGTGTCGGCCACGGCGGGCGAGGACGTGCTCTGGGCTGCGGGCCGACCCTTTCCCGGCTGGGCTGAGCTCACGCGGCCCTGGTTTCCAGTCAGCAGGTCCAGGTTCCCGCTGGGGTCCACAATGGCGTTGATAACTGAGGGGGAAGGGCGGGCAGTGACTCCCAGGGCCTTGCTGGTCACGCCACAGGACTAGACCCCCCAGGGCCCTGCAACTCCCACCCACCGGCCTGCCCGGTGGCACCAACCTTCCAGCTGCTTCTGCACCCGCCTCAGTTCCTTCAGGATGGAGCTGATCTCCTAAAGCCGGCAGGAGGGCGTTGGAGCAGACCAAGACCAGGCCAGGCCCCGCCCCGCCCCCACAAAGCCGCCGCCCACCTTGTTGGACGTCTTCAGGATGGGAACCTCGTTCTCCGCGTTGATCCTGGCCTCCAGCTCCTCCCACGCACGCCCCGAGTTCTGGAAGAGGACCCTGCCGGCGCAGGGAGGCGGCCAGAGGACGGTCACAGGGCACCAGGCATGACCCTCTGTGCCCGCAGGGGGCTGAGGCCACGGCTGGGCCTGGCTGGCTTGCGCGAGCGCGTGCATGGCCCCC
>NW_004567114.1:214495-217670 GCF_000260355.1 Condylura cristata
CGGGCACGAGCAGGACTCAGGGCGCAGGCGCAGGGTGGTCCCCCGCGCCCCGAGGGGCCTGCGCCCCGCAGGGTGACCAGGGAGGGCCCACCCTGGGTGGCCTCTGGGTGGAGACCAGCACCCTCCCTTTCATGGCGGCCAGGGGTGCCCAGCAGCCACCCCAGCAGTCTCGGGGGCCCCCTGCCTGGCTTGCAGCCCCGACCGCTCTCCACCCACTGAGCCCTGAAGGTGTGAAAGGGCCCTGGGCAGTGAGGAGCGGCCTGCCCACACCCTTGGAGCCCTGCCCGGGCAGGCTGGGAGGAGCTGTGCTGCTGGGGGCCCAGCAGGGGCCAGCAGGGCCAGTCGGGGTCAGCAGGAGCAGACCGGGCCAGCAGCCCCTCATCTCCATCCAGTTCACTCGGAAAACAGGTCGGCCTGGGGCGGGCGCTCCAGCACCACACGCTGCTCTGCAGAGGCTGGCCCAGCCCCCCAAGGCCGGAGACCCCGTGGGCCCCAAGGCGCCAGGGCAGGGGAGACGACTGCGTCCGCACCTGACCACCAACAGTGGCCCACTCAGACCCAGAGAGCGCCTCGGGAGGGGCCGGTGGCCGCCTGGTGCCCGCGGCCTCCCGGGCCCCAAAGACAGAGGGTGCTCGTCCTGGAGGCGGTGGGGCTTCCGCTTTCTTGCCGGGACAGTCGGGGCCTGGGGGCCCCACTGGGTGCCCCGCCAGGGGAGCTGGGCCCCGCACCGTCCCCGGGCCGCCACAGGAAACTGGGACCCCGCCAGCCTGCTCCCAGCACTCACTGGAGGAGGAGTACCGGGCACTGCCCGGGCGCGCCCTGCTGAAGGGCTGGCGGGCGGCGGTGGCCGCGGGGCTGGTCGTCTTCCTGCCGGTGGTCCGGGCCTCGGCCGCAGTGGGCCGCCGGCTGGGGCAGCACAGCTCCATGCTGCGGCCCGAGAAGCCAGTCCGCGTGGGCAGTGGCTCCGAGTCGCTGGGCCCCGTGAAGGAGCCGGCCCGCTTGCGGGGCATGGCCAGGATGTCCAGGCGTGACAGCTTCTTGGTCTGCTCGGTGGCCGGCCGGGCCGCTGGCTCGGGATTGGCCGGGGACCCCCGCTCACCGTCCGCGGCCTCTGTGTCCGAGGCATCCCCCAGCCGGGCCCGCCTCAGCCGTGACGCCCGCGTGGGCCGGGGGGTGGACAGGCTGTTGGAGCGGGTCAGCACCTGCTGCACCTTCTGGCTGCTGGCAGAGCCATGGCTCTGCTCCTCCCGGGCAGCCGGGGACGGCGGTGGAGCCGCTGGTTTCCTGCGCAGCCCTGGCCGCCCTGCCCCAGGGGCCTCACGGTCAGAGGTGACCAGGTCTGAGCCCGGTGGGTGGGTGGGGCCGCTGCCACGCTCCTCGTCAGGCCAGTCCAGGGACCCCCGGGGCCCGTGGCTGCGCCACCCAGGCGGGCGCCGTCCAGACTCCCCACGGCCCACGTCCGGCGGGCGGTGCTGTTTCTCCGAGGGCCGCTCCTGGGTGCCATTCGGGGCGGTGACCCCGGGGGCCGGCGCCACGGGCAGGGCCGACCGCACCCCCGACTGGGTGGTTGTGGGGCTGGGCCCGTTCTTGCCACTGAGCAGGCTCACGGTGCTCGCCGTGTCCACGTCCGAGTCCCCGGACAGAGAGTCCTCCGGCCGCCCGGGGGCGCTGTCCAGCTCACCCTCCACCTCCCCCGCTGACCTGGAGAGCAACCGGGCCTCCAGGGCCGCCAGGGCTGTCTCCGTCTCCTTCAGGATGTGGTGGGTGTCCTGGGGGTGGATGTCCATGCGAGCTGCCCGGGCTGCGGCCAGGTCCTGCAGGAGAGGGTGGCTGGAGATGTGTGGGAGCTGGCCGGGTGCCGGGGGGCCACTGGCAGGGTCCTTGGTGAAGCTCTCCTGCCGGACGAAAGCGAGGGCCTCCCTGGGTGGAGCCGGGGCCTCAGGCTCTGGGGACCGGCCCGTGCGAAGCTGGATGACCATCCTCCCGCTGGCACTCACGTAGACGCCGTCCCGGGCAGGGGGTGCCTGCGTGTCCCCTGGGGCCACAGTGGGCTTCCCAGAGCAGGCTGCCTCTCCATTCCGCTCCCCAATGAAGAAAGAGGTAGGGCCAGGCTCCCCAGGGGCCCGTGGGGAGCGCTGGCCCCTCGTCCACACAGGGCCCTGCGGGGGGCTCCTGTGTCGCTCCTCTTGCGGGACACCCCCTCCTGGTTCTGGCCCCCGCCCGCCGTCCGACCCACTGGCGTCGCTGAGGCTGTCGGGCTCCAGGTCCTCCTGGCCCGCAGGGCGGCCGGGCTGCTGGCTGCCCAGCTCTGGGGGCCCGGGCCCACTCCTCCTGGCGGCCTCTGGGCCGGCTGGGCTGTCTGTCCTCTCGCTGGGCAGTGGCGGGAGCAGGCGCCGCTGACGCACCGGCAGGACCCCTTCGGGGCCCACGCCCTTGCGCCCGGTGCCATCCTCTGCGGAGTAAGGGCCCGGTCAGCGCAGCCACCGGCCCCACCCTCCTCCAGGGAGGCCGGGGCCCTGGCTCACCCCACCGGTCCACGTGGAGCCACTCACCTGACAGGCCGGGGTCAGAGTAGCTGTCGGCCAGGCTGGCCCAGCGGGACGCCCACTTCTGACCCCCTGGGGAGCCGGGTCCTGGGAGGCCCTGGGCAGGACAGGACTGTCAGCAGCATCCAGAGCCGGACGGGCAGGACAGGGCAGCACCTGCCACCCAGCCCCACCTGTCTCCTCAGGGCTGCGTGTGCTCCCTGGCACCTTGCCCAGCCAGCAGCCCCACACCTGGCCACCCCTGCTGGGGCTCAGGGTCAGGAGCACTGCCCAGGAGGCCTCCCTGCCCCAGGCAGCCCACCCACCCCGGCCCACCAGGCCCACGCCTGGAGAAGGTCCGACTAGCCCAGAGGGCTTGGTGCCCATTCCCACAGATGGGCCTACCCATACCTGGAGCTCCCCCTGGGCGGCTATGACACCTGGCCGGGAGGCCAGCTCCTGCAGCAGGGCCAGCCGCTGGGCTGTGCTGTCCCCAGTCTCATCTCTGTCCCCACCAATGACCGGGCGGAACGTGGCTGAGGATGCCCTGGAGAGCTCAGGGGACTCAAGGACCCCAAAGACCTGCAGGAAGGCAGGAGCTTTGGTCAGACAGGGGCCACTGGCCCCACCCGGGAACAGGCCCCACCCCC
>NW_004567114.1:219078-225911 GCF_000260355.1 Condylura cristata
CCCCCGCACAGGCCTGTCCTCAGGGCCCCCCACCTGGTCGATCATCTGGCGGGCTTCCTCCACCTCCGGGTCCTGCGCGTCCGTCTCAATGGTGTAGGTGCCCGCGTCACTGAGGCTGTCATCCTCCTCCTGTCGGTGAGCCTTGCTGAGTGGGAGGTCCGCAGGGGGTGGCGGTGGGGTTGAGGGGGCTGCAGGGCTGGTCCCACGGGGTGTCACGGGGGCGGGCAGCGCGGGGGGCGCCTTTTCCGGGCCAGGCCGGGCCCCGGGGGAGCCCTCCCGCAGACACTGCGCCACGAAGTCCTGGGCCAGGCGCGAGCGGCGCCCCACGCTGCCGAAGGGGCGGGCAGCAGAGCGGGGGGCTGGGGAGGTACTGCCCAGGCGCTCCTCGGTCTTCTCGCGCTTGAGGGAGCTGGCCCGCTGTGGCCCGGAGTTGCCCACTGCCCGGGCAGGGGCCGGGCCGCCTGGACGCTCTCTGTCGGCCGGCCCGGGGCCGCGCCGCCGGTCGGCCTTGCAGTCCCCGGGCGGCGTGTGCGTGAAGGACTGGGAGCGCTTCTTGCGCGGGGTGTCCTCATCAAAGAACTCGATGACGAAGGCCTGCTGGTTGTGCAGCAGCTCCTGGGGGTCCCGCTTGAGCTGCCGCTGAAGCCGGACCTGCTCTCCGCCGGCGTCCGCAGGGGCCCCTGCCGCCGCGGCCGCCTTGGCCAGGGGGTCCTCCGAGTCGCTCTGCGTGCCGTCCTGGTGCTTGTGACCTGCGGCAGGCAGGGGACCCACCCGTCAGCCTCGCGAGGGCCCACTCTGCACTTCGGCGCAGCCAGTGCGGCTGGGTGGGGGACGCGCCGTCCACGCCGCGGGCCGGGACCAAGCGGGCAGACCCCAGCACTCACCCCGCAGCGTGCGGCTGTGCGTGGGCAGGTCGCTCTTTGTGCTGTGCCGGTCGTCGCCCGGGCAGGCCCGGCACAGCAGGCTCGGGTCATTCTGCACCAGCCAGTCGGCCACCTTGGTCTCCGCAGAGACCACCTCGCCAGGCGTGGCCTCCCGGCCCGGGGGCCGCCGCGGACGCAGGGAGAACTTGGTGACGTGGTCCTTGATCTTCACCTTGCCGGGGCTGCCCTCGTCAAACTCAATGGTGAAGGAGGCGTGGCTCTGCACCACAGGCGCCCCGCCGGCGCTGGGGGGCTCATCCTTGGTGGGAGCCTCAAGTGCAGCAGGAGCCTCGGGGGCCCGGGGCTTGGGCGGGGACTCCTTCGTAGGGATCTCAAAATAGCTGGGCTCCCGCCTGAAGGGGCAGCCCTGAGGCTCCATGGGGGTTCGGAAGCCGGCCAGGGTCCCCGTGAGCTCCCCATCCTGCTGGCCCATCTCCTTGGGGCGCTCTGTGGGAGGGAAAGCCTCAGGGCAGGGCGGCACCTCCTCACCTGACCCCTCCCCAGGACTGCCTCCCCCAGAGCGGCACCTCAGGGCAGGCCCCCAGCACACACCTGGGTAGGGGTCCTCCGGGCGCTGTCCCTCAGGCGGGGTGCTGCCGTCGTCCTCACCCCACCAGGAAGGCTGCCCGTACAGGGGCGTGCGGTACGCCGTGCTCTCTGCCCAGAGGAGTGGCCCTGGTCACTGCGCCCGGCGTGGCTTGGAGTCCGGCCAGCACGCGCTGCCCCCCCCAGCCCCCACAGTGGCACAGCACAGCTCCCACCTAAGGCGCCAGTGGCCAGTGACCACGCCCAGAGCTCTGCCCCGCCCCCAGGGCCCCACCAGTCTCTCGAGCCCCGCCCCCAGGGCTGGCTGCGCGGGGCGGCGCTTCCCTGGTGAGCAGCTCTCTCTCGGCAGCAGCCCCCCGCCACCCCCACCTGCGCTACCTGCTGCCGGCCGGCGGTCCCCTCTCTCTGGCCTGGGGTTCGAGGACTCGCAGTAGGGCGCATGCTCCGGGGGGGCTTCGCCCCGAGTGGGCGCCACGCCCTGGACGCTCACCTGCAGCTGGCTGGTGTACTTCTCGTGCTGTGGGTGGCAGGGGTGAGGAGGGGGTGCCGGAGGACTCCACCCCAGGGGCGCCTCTGCTCCTCCCTCACAACCCCCACAGGGCAGCCGCGGAGGCTCGTGGAGCCACACCAAAGCCTGAGGGCATCCTTCCTCCAGGAAGCTTCCCACAGGAGCTGGGCTGGTGCGGGGCAGAAGCCCAGAGAGGGGTTCCAGTCTCAGAGGGAGTGCCCCAGTCAGGGGCTCAGTGCAGGGGCTGAGGGCAGGGGGGGCCACGGCCCCACGTGTGTGCGTGTGTGGGTGTGTGTGGGTGCATGTGTGTGCATGGTGTGTGTGGGTGAATGGGTGCACGGTGTGGGTGCGCGTGTGAGGCTCCGCACATGTGCGTGTTCAGGGCTACCGTGGGCGTGGAAACACATGCAAACTCGTGTACGGGTGTGCCTTGCACGCGTGCACACACCTTTGTGTTGCTCACAGGTGTACTGCACACACGTGTGCTGGTACAAGCGTGCAGGCGTGTTGCCCTGTGTGTGCATGTATTCGTGTGCCCTGGCGTGGGTGTGCAGCGTTGGGGCGTCCAGGCGGCCAGCCGGGTGGGTGCTGGCACACAGGTGGGCAGAGCCTGGCCGTGCTGCCCCGCCCCTCACGCCCATGACTCCAGGCAGGTCAGCCTGCTCCTGCGTTCCCCAGGCTCTGGGCGGCGCCCCGCCCTGCTCCCCGCCCCTCCACCAGCAAGCAAAGGAGAGGAGCCCCCTGCCGCTACACGCCAGGCCTCCCCAGGCTGCTGCCACGCCGGTTGCCTGACGGTGGAAAGGGGCCTGCCACCGGCCTCTGGTGCCCGAGACGCACCCTCCAGCCAGAGCTGCCAGGAGCCCCGTCTCCTGCCACTCCCCGCTGTGGGGGCCCCTCCGGGAAGGAGGGCGGGTGTGGGCGGGCCGCGGGCGCAGGGAGGGCACTCACCCGGAGCGCCTCCTCGGGGACGCGGTGCTGCCCCCGCTCCAGCACGTACATGTTGGAATGTGGCCCGGGTTAAGGCGAAGGCAGCGGGGCGGGCGGTGGACCGCGGTGCCGCCCGGGATGAAGGGGCGCTCGGCAGGCAGGACGGGGCCGCTGGGCCACGGGCGCCTGCGCGCGGCACGACCGGGCGGACGGGCCTGAGGCTGACCTGTGGCAGCTGCCACGGCCACCCAGACCCTTGGCCGTCTCCCCGGGTTCCAAGGCCGAGGAGCCCCAGAGCTCCAGCAGCGACGAGGGGGCCTGGTCGGCGCCCGGGGCGAGGCCTCCCCAGGGGCATGCGCCAGGTTCTGAGCACAGAACTCCCGGGGGCTCGGGCTCCCAGCGCGGACACTGGCCCCTAGGCCCCGCGCGATTTCGCGGGACGGCGGCCACGGTGGCCTAGCCCAGCCTGCACGCTAACCCGCCGCCCGCCCACCGGGGGACCCCGCTTGGGAACCCCGGGCAGCCGGGAGGGGAGGGGCGGAAGGATATCGTAGCCGAAACGAATGACATCATTGAGCTTCAGCGTGACGTACTTCTGGTCAGGGATGCGCACGTCATTGACGAAAGTCTGCAGAGGAAAAGGTTGAGAAGCCTGCGCGGTGGCCTTCCGGGTCCAGCTCGTGGGAAAGGACAAGGACGGAGGGGGACAAGGACAGAGGCCTGCAAGGCCCTTCCAGGTCGCGCCGCCCGCCCTGCCGGCCCCGCCCCCACGCCCCCGCGTGGCCAGGCCAGGCAGTGCGCCCAGCGTTGCCCTCGCTGCCCAAGCAGGAAAGGGGCGGGTCTGGAGCATGGCCAGAGGGGCGCCCACCGAATGGGGTCCCTGGGCACCAGCAGGGGAGAGAAGCCCCACCCAGGGCCGAGCTGGGGAGACCCGAGCGAGCAGGGGGCCCCACGAGTCCCGCTCCCAGGGTCTCCTCCCCTGGGAGAAGGGTCTCCCAGGGCCTGGCCAGAGGGGGCTGGGTGGGCACAGGGGTGCAGTGGCTGACCCTGAGGGCCCTGGCAGGGCGTGCGGAGGAGGGCAGCGGACACTCACCCCATTCAAGCTGCCCAGGTCTTTCACCCAGTGCTCGTCCCTGCCCTGGTCGTAGTTAATGACGGCGTGCTGCTTGTCCACACTGCGGGACTGGATGGACACAGAGGCCTCAGGGGCAGCCCGTGCCCTCTGCCCCTCCCGGCTCTGGGCAGACAGGACGGATGGCGGCTGGCAGGAGAGGCTGCCCGTCGCGCCCGAGGCCTGGCCGCAGGGCCACACACCTCCTCTCCGGGACTGACCCCGTGGCCAGCTGATGGGCCCGCACGGAACAGCTAGGCCTGAGGGGACAACACGGCGGGGACCAGGGGCACGGAGCCAGGGTCTGGGGACATGCCTGGCGGGGGAGGCCGGGGAGCACCGTGCTCCCTCCAGTGGGACACCCCGTCGGCCCGGCACCCACGGCTGGTCTGCGGCTTCCAGGTGAGCGCAGCGGGGCAATCAGCTCTTACCCTCTGGGCGGCTGAGGCCAGGGGATGCGGAGACCCCCCCAGATGCACAGCTCACAGCCAGGGGCGCCTGGGGGCCCTGCACAGAGCCCTGAATGCAGGACTTGAGCCAGGACACCCAATGGGCACTGAGGCAGCAGCTCTGCCCAGACCACACCAAAGCCACTGGACGGGTGAGCGGCCCCACAGGGCGCCTCCGAAGCCCCGTGGCCCCGAGGACCTCAGCACCCCAAAGTGTTCCCATGCCTTCCCACGCACCCCACACTTGCCCTTCCTCCCCAGCCCTGGGCCCCCAGGAGACAGGGCCGAGCGCCCAGGCGGCCAGGGCCAGGCATGCAGTGGGAGTGCCCCAGGCCTGGCACCCCGGCCCAGAGACTGGGACTCAGAGCACCCCCCCCCCGGGGCCTACTGGCCCCTCCTCCAGAGCCAGGCAAACAGCAGAGGCCAGCCTGGCTGGACAGGGCAGGTCCCGGCACCAACAGGCCAGCATCCCAGCTCTTGTCAGGTGGCACCCCCAGTGGACCCCTCCTGGCTGCACAGGCCCAGGCACCCCCACACCCCCAGGCCTCACACCCCCAGACCCCCACACCCCCAGGCCTCACTCGCCCAGGCCACATGCCCCCAGGCCCCCACACCCCCAGACCTCATACCCCCAGGCACACGCCCTCAGGGGCACCCCTGCCCTGGCACACTCACCTGCAGCATAAGCTCACACTCATCGCGCCCCACGAAGATGAGCTCTCGCGGGAGCCGGTGGCGGGTGCCGCTGCCACTCACCAGGAACCAGGCGGTCGCGCTCATTTTGGCACTGGCCCTGCGGGGAGAGGTCATCGGGCACTCGGGCCCCGCCCGCCTGTCACCCACCCTTCCTCAGCCCCACCAGCTGGCCCTCAGCCTCGCCACCGCATCCCACTTCTCTCTCCCAGCAGCAGGGTGGCGTTCAGACCCCACGCACGCCTGCGCGTGGCCCCACGAGTGGCCGTGCCCCCGCCAGAGCAGCACATGGGGCCCGTGATGCCAGGGGCAGACGCGCTGGCCAGAGGCCCAGCCACCTCCGCCGGCCACTCCGGGGTGGCAGGGGCAGTTGAGAAGGCCCAAGTCATCGGCTTGCCGGGCGCCACACTCAGGGCTTCAGGCAGTCCCGGGAGTGCCCAGGAGGAAGTGCTTTGGTGCCAAGGTCCAGGGGGCAGCAGCAGTGGTATGGGCAGCAGAGCACCAGGGGGCCTGAGGGGCACAGTGGGGCCTCCAGAGCCCAGGCCCTGGATCAGCACGCTGACCTGCGAGCCCGGCTGTACCCACACGGCACACACCCCCCCCCCGCCCGGGGCGCACCTGGCCTTGCACAGCAGGCGGGCATGTCCCGAGCCAGGCTGGGGTCTGGGCGGCGGCCAGGACTGGGAGCAGTGTCCACAGGCGGTCAGGAGATCCCGTGGGAAGGTGCCTGGGGAGTGGGGGGCAGGAGTGATGGAGGGGCTGGAGCTGGGGCAGCCCCCAGAGGCAGCGCACCCTGGGGGGCCCCAAGACAGTGAGAAGCTGGGGGTCCAGAGACAGTGAAGAGCTTGGAAACAGTCGAGGGCAGCCCAGCGCAGGCCCACGCTGGGAGAGGCCTCAGTGTCCGGGGCCAGTGATGGGCCTGCCACAGTGTGGGGCCCAGAGAGGTCAGAGTGGGGAGAGGTGAGGACCCGGCAGGGAGCACGGGCTGTCCCCAGGCCCGGGGTACCCTGGGGGGCAAGCAGCTCCAAAGAGCGAGTCCCTTGCCCGGGGCCCTCTCACTGACACCAGGTCCAGCCAGAAGGGCCAGCCCGGGGCCAGGAGGGGCAGGGACTTGGTGCGGCTGCAGCCTGTAGGGGCCTCCCCGACAGCCCGGGTGGCTGGCAGCTGGGGGACAGGACCCCGCTGGCTCTCCCCGGGCCCCAGCCCACACCCCAGCGGGGCCGGCTCCAGCCCGGCTGCGATGGGTCGCCCAGAGGAGGCCGCAGCCTCTGCCAAAGCCCCGGCCGCGAATGCGGTGGCCGGCCGCACCCTCCGGAGAAGGCCCAGGCCCGGAGCCCCGACGCTCCCAAACAGCCTTCGGCCGCCGTTGCTAGGAAGGAGAATAATAAACACCCCAAACTTGTCCCCTCAGCCGCCGAGCCAGAAGAGCCACCCGGCCGGGTGGAGAGGAGGTGGAGATGCCAGGGGCAGCGCCGGAGCCGGGACGGATGGGGGCAGGGGCAGGGAGGGGCCGGCTGCGGCGGCCGAGAGGCGCGCGGCCCGGAGGCCGGGGACAGGCCGGAGAGGAGGCCGGGACTGCGGAGGGAAACGAGGAGACAGGGCGGCAGGCAGAGGGAGGGACCGCGGCAGAGACAGGGCGGAGGGAGGCGCCGGGCGGGGCGCCGGCCGGGCGGGGG
>NW_004567114.1:226638-230266 GCF_000260355.1 Condylura cristata
GGCCGTCCAGTCAGCCGGCCGCGGAGCTCGGGGTCCCCTCCTGCGTCTCGCGCTGACCTCGGGGCCCAAAGCGGCCCCGCGCCCCAGCCTGGGCCCGTGGCTCGAGCCGAGCCCCATCCCCTCACCTGTGACCCCCCGCCCCCGGCCCCGAGGCCGGGCGGAGGGTGACGGAGGTGGCGCGAGTCCCAGCCACACACCCACCCCTCCCGGCAGGGTCTAGGCCGCGCTGCGCGGCGGGGCCGGGGCCGTGCCCTCGACGGCCTCTCACCTGGTCGCTTCGGGAGTGGGGCGGAGTCGGGGCGCCGAGGAGCTGGCTGTTCCCGGCTTGTTCCCACCGGCTGCTGCCGGGAACCGGGCGCTACAATGGAGGTGTCGGGTGTCCAGGCGGCGGGAGCAGAGAGGGATTAGCGCTGGGGCGGGCCCCTTCCCAGGGGGTGGTCACGACTGGAGCCTGGGCCTGAAGGCGAAAGTGGAGGGAAGTCCTGGGAGATGGGGTGAGGAGGGCGCTGTGCAGGATCTGGGCTTTAGCTGGGGCCCAGGGGTGTTCTCGGCGCAGACAGTGCCCAGCCCCCAGCCCTGCTGCCCCGCACCCCCCTTCATCTGGTCATCTCGCCTGGCCCAGGAGTATGGGGCCAAGCACGCCCCCACGTACACGCGCAGGAGTCCACCGCGGTGGAGGGAAGGCCTCGGGGTTATGACACTCCCGGACGGGTCCTTCCGGACCCGAGACGCACTGGCTCAGTGGAGCTGGGGGAGGGCCGGCCAGGGCAGGGCCCTGAGGCTGCTGATCCAGGAGTCTGGGCCTGGTCCCAAGGTCGCCAGAGGGACAATTTGCTGCCTGTGCAGTCCGACCCTGAGCTCCCTGGGCCAGAGGGAGTGGACGGGAGAAGAGATGGGTGGCCCCGTGTCCACCCTGAGGCCCTGCTGGAGGAGATGGGGGCAGGGAGAGGGGAGCATCCAGGTCCCGCCTGCCTCCACCCTGATCCCCAGCTGGCTCTCCTGGAGCTCCGCCCCCCCACCCCTGGCTTCCGGGTGAGGTTGGCCTCCAGCCCAGAGGTCGGTAATTTGCCCAGCCACCTCCTGGCCTGGTGCAGACCTGGTTGCTCACTGAGGCCCCGCCCGGTCCTCCCTGGGCCAGTGAGCAGCCCCACCCTGGGCCTGGGCGTCCATCCTGCTGGCCTTACCACCTCCTGGCCCCCACCTGGGGGGACCTGTCATGAGCGTCTTTTCCCTGTGTCTTTTCCTCCCAGGACCTGACTTCCTCCAAGGTGAGGGAGGGGCGGCGAGGTGTGTGTCCAGAGGGCCACCTGGACCCCCTGCTCTCACCTGGGGGAACAGGTGAACAGGCACAGAGGGATGGAGAGGCCGGAGGACCCTGTCTGCCTGCGGCATGTGGGGGCTGTGCAGAGCTGGGGAGCAGCTTTCATGGCTGTGGTCCTTTCATATGGGGAGGCCTCGAGATGGACAGAGAGAGCTGGGAGGCCTGGAGAGGGGCCCAAACTGACACCCACAGGGGGCCCCCAGAGCCAGAGGGGCCCCTGGGGCAGGGGAGCCCCCAGGAGGGGTCTTGGGAGCCAGCATGTGGCCAGGGAGGTGTAAAGCCAAAGCTCAGTGGGGCCCCAGGGTCTGCTACTAGTATGAACACAGGGCAGCCAGGCCTGGCAGCCGCGTGAGGACGCAGCAGGGCAGCGGCTCACGGGCTCAGGGGCGGGGCTGCACGCCTGAGCACAAGCCAGAACTGGAGGCCGTGGCCCAGGAAGGCAGGCCCCACCCAGGGAGGCCGGCCCAGGACGCCCAGTGGCAGTGCTTGCCCTTCTGCAAGCCCAGGCAACAGCTCTGCAGGGGGTGAGTGCAGAACAGGATGAGCCCGGCAGGTTCTCAGGACACTGGCCTGCCCTGAGGCAGGCCCTCGCGGGGCCAGTGGAGCAGTCTGAGGCCTTGGACCGCTGCTGTGGTCTGGGGTTGTCTGGGTATGTGGGGACTCTCTGGGGGGCGGTGGCCCCACGGGGGCCAGGGGCGCACGTAAGGCCCCGGTCCACGGGGGGCCTCGCAGCCCAGGGACAGACAGCCGTGTGGGGCACAGCCCCTGGGTGAGGGCCCGGGGGTTGGGTGCCCCAGGGTGAGGGGTGGGGTGTGGAGGACTGGCCAGCCAGCCGGGCCGTCTTGGGAGGTCTGGACCGTGGGGCGGGTACCACGTTCCTGCCGGCTGGTGGGAGCCCGGGCCACAGCGCCAGCCTGGCTGTGCCTGCCCGCAGGTGGGGCTGGGGACACCCTGACCCTGCTTGGACTACGCAAGCCCAGGAGCGTGTTCCCAGCTCCCCGGTGTCTGTGTTCCGGGGGTGGGTGACAGAGGAGATGTGATCAGGGCCTCTCCTCCCTCTCCTCTGCAGCCCCAAGGCCACTGCACCCCACAGCCCCCAGTTGGTACTCGGGCCACTCGGAACCACATCCCCTTGGCCTCCACCTGAACCCCAACTCGCTTTCAGAATGGAGCTGTCCCTGACCGACCTCTTACTCAGCCCAGCTGCTCAGCCCAGAGCCTCCTCCTCCAGGATGGGATGGGGTCTCCCCGCCCCGGGGGCCCCAGTGGTGAAGGGAGGCTGAGTGAGGGCAGTGGCCGGCCGGGGCTGGGCAACAGCTCCTCACAGGGCCAACATCAGGCCCGGCCAGCTTCCTCCCGACAGTCTGCCCACAGGTGGCGACGGGGGTTCCGGGGGAAGGGCAGCCCGCGTCAGCCTGGGGCCCCGGCGAGTGTCCTCTCCCTGGGCCAGTGGGCTCTGCCCACGGCTGGGACATCCGTCCACTGCGAGGGGGAGGCTCTCGAGGCCCTTCTGTTTGTTCAGCACCTCTCTGGGCTGAAGCTCCCCAGACGGGGCCAGTGTGGGATCCCCAGGACCCTCCCTTGGAGGGGCTCGTGGGGTAACTGCTGTGCCTCTGGAGCCGGGCTTGCTGACCCTTCACGCCCAGTGGTCCGGCCACCACTGCCAGGCCTGCCTCACAGAGCACCGCAAGGGTCCACGGAGGGAACGGCCGCAAAGCTGGCATGGGGGTACCCACGGGTGCCTGGGCTGGGCTGCAGGGCAGCTCTGCCCCGTGGGGAGGTGGCCTGAGGGGCTGTCTGGCGCGCGTGTCCGGCCGGGCGGGCCTGGCTCAGGCAGCCACTACGCCCCTTCCCCCAGTCACATGCGGTGCTTGCTGCTTCCACTGGGAGTCGGGCGCCAGCGAGGCCCCAGGTGCTTCTGCCTGCAGGCGCGGACTCCAGGAGGGACCCTGCGCCCACCCGCGCCCCAGAGCGAGGCATGATCAGTGCCGCACCCCACACGCTGCAAACCCGGGCTCCAGAAGGTTCTAGACAAGACTCCCGCCCAGCAACCCCTCGCAGGGGCCCTTCGGAGGCGGCGAGAAAGAAGTCAGGCAGAGGCCTGGCGCCCTCGGCCACCGACACCTGCCTGTGACCCCCCGGGGCTGACGCCCAGCAGCTCACGGCGCTCGCCAGGGCTCCGAGTCCATGAGGTCCCCTCAGGACCGCGAGCCCCACGACCCGAGCAAAGCCTCCAGCTCAGGGGTTCGGCCTCCCTCGCGCCCCGGAGCCCCACCTGAGGCCAGGCCTGGCGGGGGCTGCCGGGAG
>NW_004567114.1:230481-235255 GCF_000260355.1 Condylura cristata
GGGGGCAGCCGGGACCCGCGGAGGCTCCGGGTGCCCCCTCCGTCCCACTCAGCGCCCCTGCTCCGACCGACCGGTTGGCGCTGGGGAGCCTGAAGCTGTGGTGCACCCCGGCAGGGGCCCTCGCTCTGGTGGGGGTGGTAGGCAGTGAGCAGAGGGTCTCACAGACCTGCCTCATGGGGTGGGGGCTTCCTCCAGGCCACTCCCTCCCCTCCTGAGGTCTAACGCTGTTCCTGGGTCCAGAGGAGCTTGGGCTGGGCCTGGCTCCACCGCAGATGCCCCTTGAGCCCTCAGGGGGGCACAGGGCCACCTGCCCCAGCCGTGTCTCCACCCAGAGGCTCAAGCTAGCGGCCGGCAGGCAGCAGCCCCAGATGAAGTGTGGCCCAGCAGCAGGGCTGGACACCCTGGAGGCGTGGCCACAGCTCTGGGCCACCTGCAAGGGCCACTGCAGCACCAGGCCTGGGGCTATGCCTCCCCCTGAGCTGGGTGCCTGGAAGCCAGAAAGGAGGGGGGCTCAGTCGCCTTTGCACAGATACAGCCCACTGACCGCCCACAGAAAAAGGACTGACCTGGGAATGCAGGTTCCCAGAGCAGGGAGGGTGGGCGTGGGGTTCGGACACGGCGGTGTGTGGACGCCAAGGCAGCCGGGCGCTGGGCCGGCAGGTGGGTGGCGCCCACCCTGGGTCCTGGCCTCTGGGAGGCCCCAGCCAGGAAGCCCTGGGGACTGGGCGGGGCAAGGGAGAGGCTCCCTGAGTCTGGCCCCAGGGCCTGCATACACAGTGAAGAGCCCTGGACCTCCTGACCAACCGAGGGCGGGCAGGCGCACGAGGAAGAGGGCATGCTGGCCACGAAGCAGGCGTCCTGGCAGGACAAGCCTCGTTCTATTGGCGCGGCCCTCACAGCCCAGGCTGCCGGCCCGACGCAAGGACGCAGTCTTAAGCACCAAGACTGTGCTGCAGACAAGTCAGGGCTGAGCCCCGTGGGAGTCTGGCTCCAGCAAAGGGGGGCAAAAGTCAGGAGGCGGCGCGCGTGCAGGCACCTTTGAAGTGTAGGTCGTGCGAGGGCGGGGCAGAGATCCGGAGAGAAAAGGCGCCAGGCTGCTTGTAGGGTAGCAGCTGCAGCTTGGAACGTCGGGAAGCCTTGCTTCTGGGCTGCCGGTCACCAGAGGGCCTGGGGTGCTGCACAGGTGGGACAACAGCTCCTGTCCCCAGGCGAGAAGGACCTGCCCTTGGAGGCCGTCGTCCTCCCCCCAGTGTACAGACGCAGCCTCCAACGAGACTCCGGCCCTTTCCCCCCAGAAACACAAGGTCAGTCCCCAGAACCCGGAGGCCACAAGGGGCCCCACTGCCCAGAACCACCCTGGGAAAGCAGAAGGCTGGACTCACGCTTCCTGACCTGAAACCCACGACGAAGACGTGGACATTGAAATAGTGTGGCGCTGGCACACCCATGGCACACAGGCCAATGGGCCAGAGTAGGGGCCCAGAAGCGATCCTCACGCGTACAGTCAACTCCGTCTTGACAAACCATTCAGCTTGACGGACAGTGCTGGGGACACCGGACGTCCACAGGCCGGCGGGTGAGCGGGGCCTGCCAACGCCCAGGGCAGAGCCAGACGGGGCAGCCGGGGCTGGAGCTTGAGGGCCACAGCCGCAAGACCCCACAGGGAGGTGGGGCCGCCTCCGGGCCTCACTTGGCAACGGCCTCTTAGGCAGATGCAGAAACGCTTCCTCGAATTCAGATAATGCATGAGTCAAACATCAGGGAGAGAACGAGAAGACAGCCTCAGGATAGGGGGAAAGAGGTAAAATCTGAAGTCTCATAAGGTGCAGAAGAGGGGGGCCCTCCTTGGGGGTGCAGGGGTTATAGTGCACATGGTGAGGCCGTCCCAGCCACTGCAGCACAAGCGTGATCCCTGGCCAGGGGTGACCTGCGGGCGCAGTAGACCTCACCTGTCTCCCCGCTGCCCCCTCAGCTGCGTATTTCTGCCTGTCCTGCTCCCCACTGTCTCTGGGGAATCCTGTCACCGCCTCTGCACCTCTGTTCTGTATGCGTAAATAAATAAATCTTTAAAAAAAAAAAGTGAGGAAATAAACAACTACTAATAAAAACACAGCTCATCGGTCCCTCCACAACTTAAATGTGACCACGTTTAAGACCATGTGACCTGGGGGCTTTCTTCTGGGTGCAAGCGCAGGGCCCAGGACAGGTGCACCATCTGTGGGCGTGGGTGCTTGGCACAGCCCCCACAGCCCCCTGAGATGCACAGGCATGGACAAAGGTCCGTCCCTGTGCATGAAGCTTGGCTCAGCCATGCAGGAGCAGGGCCAGGCGCGGCAGCGGAGGAAGCAGCTCAGGCGGCGGGCAGCCGGCATCAGCACTTGGTTCTGCTTTCATGAAAACTCCAGAAAGGCAAAGCCACGGAGACAGAAAGCCCATGGGGCTGGCGCCAGGGGGCAGTGAGGCCTAGGGCTCTTTCAAAGGCCGTGGAATATCCCGGAGTTGGGCTGTGGTGCTGGGTTGATGGTCCTGTGATTCCCTGAATATACTCACCCCACGAGCCGCACACCTTAAAGGAGGGACCCGCGGAGTGTGAAGGGCAGCTTGAGTGCTACGTTTTGAAAACAGCACTGTGGACTGTTCTTGAACAGTCCTGGGGTCTGTCTGTGGTGCTTCGGCCAGAGAATAGAAAGGGAGAGGCCGTCCATGCGTGCTTACTGCTGCCCAAAGAACATGCTGGAACAACAGGGGGCTCTACCCCAAACACAGGGCGAAACCACCCGGCATCGCCAGGCCACCCTGGCCTCCCCAGGCCACCAGAGCACTGCCTCTGGGTGGACACAGGCCTGTGCACAGGCCCCCGAACGACCCCTGCTGCAGCAGGCTGCTGTCCAGCAGGCCAGGCACACGTCCGCCCACGGGCAGGCATGGCCGGCAGCCGCCGAGGACCTGTGCTCTGATCGCGCCAGGGAGTTGGAAGATGGGAAACACCACCGAGACCATCAGAGACAGAGAAGGGCACTAACGTGCAGGGCACCCGCCGGGTGTGCACAGTCGGAGGTGTCCACCTGGTGCCCGGGGACCTGTTGCATGAAGGTGGGGGGCAACGCCAAGGGCTGTGGGGGGGGTGGTCAGAGGCAGGCCCACCTGGACCAAGGACGCTGGGGGCTGCACAGGTCAAACCCACCAGCGTGCTAAGACTGAGGGTGCATCACCCCATAAAACATGCCAGAAGAAACAGCAGGTGTCTCCGCACATGTTCCAGGCAAGTTCTCTAGACACACAACAACTTTCTTCTGGGGCCCAGGCCTGACCAGATTCCTCGGCCCTGTGGCCCGACCCCTCCCAGGCCAGCCCCCCAGCACAATCAAGGTGGCCTGGAGGCCTGGGCTCACCCTCCCCTCCTTCTTCCGGCCATGGGAGCCTCATCAGGATGAGCTCGGAGCATCAAGGGGCTGCAGAGTGAAGAGCCAGCCTGTCCCAGGTTTCCTATAATGAGACAAATACTCCCCTGCGGGCTCAAACCGGTGCTTTAGCCAGAATTTCTGCAACCTGAAGCCAACAGTGTTCTGATCTGACACGCTAGCCAGCCAGCCGTCACCCCTCTGTCCATCTGGACATTCTAGAGGCTTTAAGCAAATGACTGACATTTGCTTATTAGCAAGTTTAAAAAACAAGTTAAACTTGTCCAGGAAATGAGATAAAGAAACACGCTGGAAGGCGGCGGTGGGAACAGAGAGCGTTTATTCCAGAGACGTCACCCGTGGAGGGCCGTTAACTGCTCAGAGGTGTGGCAGGCCCAGGAAAGTTGTGAAGGTCTCCAGATTCGCACAAAGCGGCTCTCCAAAGAGGACGCATTTCCACTGCAGCCGCTTGGAGCTCACAGCCCGGGTGTGGGCTCAGGTCAGCACTGTCCATCCCAGGGCTGCGCCACCACGGGTGCCCTGCAGCCCCCCACCCCCACCCCAGAATCCGCACCCAACTCCAGCATCACCCCACCTGCCTGCCTAGCCTGCCCAGTGAGGCAGGGCACGCCCATGGGGCCCAAACCCGGGCTCTCCAGGGCGGCGGTGCGCTGGAGGGCTTCCCTAGAGCCCGACAGGGGAGAGCTCGGCCATACCAGCGAGTGCACCGGGCCCGGGGCCGGGCGGCGACGGCTCCTGGCGGCAGGCCCAGGGACCCAGACCCGCACACGACGGGAAGCCCCATTCACCGGGCCCTGCGGGGTGGCGCCCCGGTGCCGTGCTCACTCCTGGGCCCGCGGAGACCGCGACGACGACCCATCGCCGAGCCCTGGGGGCACGTGCAGCCAGAAGTCGCCGGGAGCCCGACAGGATGGCCTGGCAGTGAGTTGGTGACAAGTCCTTAGCACAGCCAGCTGTCCCCAGAGCGCGGGAAGTCAGGGGGCGCCGGGGACGAGGCCGCCGGATGCAGCCGCTGCACGTGCAGGCGCCAAGGACGAGACACCACGCGCGACCCACCGCGCAGGCGCGGCAGGGGAGGCGGGGCGGCGCGCGGAACCAGAGGCCTGCACTCCGGTTTCCCGGGGACGCCCAGGAACTGCACGCTCGCGGCCCCACGTGACGGGCGAGCGGCGGGCGGAGGGGCGCGCATGCGCGTTGGCGCGGGCGTCCTCCGGGCGGAGTCCTGGGCGAGGGACTCGAGTCCTGGGTCCCCCGCCGCGGGCGTGGAGAGGGAGGGCCGTGGCGTGCTCTGCGGCCCGAGCCGGGGCTCGGGGGTGGGGGGGAAGCCCAGGAGCTCCGTGGGGTCTGGACAG
>NW_004567114.1:235594-240973 GCF_000260355.1 Condylura cristata
AGCCCCCCAGGGCCCGGGCGGGGCCTCGCCGCGCTTTGTCCGCAGGCCAGTTAAAGCTAAGCGCGCAGGACGAAAACTGCTGCGGAGTCAGGGAAATGGCATAAGCCACGAGCAGCCGCCCGGGCCCGCAGCCCGCCACAGTGCGCGGGGGAGGCGCGGGGGTGTCCGAGGGCACCTGGACAGTGGCAGGCGAGGCGGGGCCGCGGGGCCCCAGGTCCCAGGGCTCGACGGGCTGGCCCCGCTCTTCCACTGACCTGGGGAAAGGCGGAGCAGGAGATGGGGCAGCACAGGAGCACACACCCGGGGGCCGTCAAGCCTGAACTGCTTTAATGACACAGCAACAGTCAGAACAACACTTGGGGGAAGCACAGAGGGAGGCCCTGCAGGGGAGGACCTGGACAGTGGCAGCCGCTTCAGTCTCCACCTGCCCACGTGAGCCGGTCGTGGGGATGAGCTGAGGACTCCAGACTTCCCTGCCTCCGGCCAGCCAGCGAGGCCAGTCCCAGAAGAGCCCGGTGCCAGCTGTCTACTCTTTAACAACCTTCCAGAACCCACAGATGTGCACTCTGGTGTACCCTGTCCCCTCGCACACAGGGGAGGCTGCCCCGACACCACACCTGGCGCCCACTGTCCCAATGGTTTGCTGGCGTCGGCTGTGGCTGGCCGGTGGGGGCTGGGGCTGGCATCTTGGCTGGTCAGGGTGTCACTGGTGGGCAACGCTGCGCCTGTTCCCTTATCCCTGACCACATTCCTGGGGTTGCAGGCTGACTCCCAGGGACAAGCAGGGCACTGGTGCCACGGACAGCAGTGGCCAGGCATGGGCCAGCCCGCCTGCCCTGGGTGTCTGCACTGCACCCACAGAAAGTCGTGTTTGTCTCTGCCTTGTGGCCGCTGTGTTTTCTTCCTCTAAACATACAATTTTTTAATGGTGTAGAAGGACTGAGTACAGGCCACAGGTATGGGGAGGTGAGGGGACTCCCCAGAGACAGGCAGATCCACTGAAGCCCACCACTGTGGGGAGCAGGGGGGAGACAGAAGGGGTCTGCTGCACCCTGTGGTCACTCCCTGGCTGGGGGTCACACTCAGGCCGCAGTGGTGACAGCCTGACCGACCCCTGGGCCACCGGGAAGGCCCAGACGTGTTATTCCAGAGTTTCAAACATGAGTTTGCTGAGAGCATGTGGCCTTCCTCCCAGGCTGGCCCCGCAGCGGCCAGTGGCCTCTGCACCCCGCCGTCCTGCTCTCCCATTGGGGGACACCCTGGCAAGGCACAGCCCCCACCACGTGAGTGGACTCAGGCATGCTGTGGCAGCACACGCCCCCACCTTCCACGCACCCCCTCTTCCACAGGTGGCGGCCAAGGCTCTGGTGCCCCCTGCAGTTCCCGCGTCTGCCACGCTCTTCCTGCTGCGTCTGCGTCCGTCCGGGGTGGCTGGCGCCTGGCTCTGGCGAGGGCAGAACACACCCCTGGGAGGGCAGGGCCCAGAAAACGCAGAGGGGTGCAGCTCACGTGGGGGCGCCGGTCCAGCTGCGCAAGGCCCACTCCTGCCCAGCGGGGCGCCCCACATTCCCCGGGGTTGGCCCCACCGTGCCGGCCCTGCTGACCCTGCGCCAGCGCCCTCTGCCCTCTGTAAAAGCATCTTGTTGCCCAGACGCCCATGCGTGGGGCGGGGCCTTGGCCAGTCTACTCCGCCTTCTTCCCCACAGAGCTCCTGCCCGCCAGACCGAGGCCACTGGACAGACCCTGCGGGGCTCTGCCGTTCCCCTCCACCACCGGCCGGCTGTGCCTGTGCCCCCCGACTTGCACTGTCCAAGGGTGCGGCGGAAGAGGGGGTGAGGCTGGGGCGTGGGTGGAGGGGCCACTGGAAGAGGAAGGCGGGCAGGGCAGGGACCACCGTGGCATTGGCCGGCGGGGCGAGAGTGGCCATGTCCACTGCCCCAGGCAAAGTCTGTCCAGTCTGGAGCCCACACCCCAGTGCCCCAAGTGCAGCTGCCTTTGAACACAGAAAGGGCAGCTGGGGGTCACGCCAGGAAGGCCTCAAGGGGCAGCAGGCTGCCTTGGGGGGTCCAGAGTGTGGGGGCTCGCCCTCCAGCGTGTACACCCCACCCGTGTCACTGTCCGAGAGCCGGTGGGGCCCACGGCCTGGGGAGAGGCAGGTTGCCCGCTGCAGGCTACTGAGAAGGGAGGGCATGCTCCCCGCAGCCCGGTCACTGCTGGCCCGCCCCGGGGCCCAGCCGCCGAGGCACACCCGGCTCGAGCGGAGCCCAGGCCCCAAGCTCCTGCGCCCCCAGACTGCGCCTGGCAGGCTGGCTGCAGGGCCTCACTGGCCTCCCGGCCGGGACGCACCTCCCCCAGCTGCGCCGCCCCCCACGGAGCCCCTCCAGCCCTGTAGGGGTCTAGGCAGCAGTAGCAGGAGGGCACGGGGCTCCCTGGGACCGGCACTGTCACCCCAGCCCCCCCTCAGCCCCCCGCCCTGCGGTGGTGGAACAGCAGCACTGCCCTGATCCTGGCCCTGCCCCACCCCCCTGCGGGGGGGCGCAGAGCAGAGGCCGTGATGGCGCAGGGCTGCTGCAGAGCAGGTGTCCTGGCGGCTGCGGGCTCAGCTGGAGGGGCATGGGCGGGGTCGGGCAGGAGGACTCACTGTTGCTGGGAGCCGGGGAGCAGGTGGGGCCCCGCGAGGCGGGACCCTCCGCAGCCCTCACCTGGCAGCGCCCGGGCCTCACACCCTGGGGGGTGTCTGTGCGGAGCCCGCCGCGAGGTGGCGGTGGAGAGGAGACGACGTGGGCAAGGGTGGTGGGGGAGCGGGGCCAGGGTGGCTGTGACGGGGCTGGGCTTTCTCAGACCATCAGCCGGGCGCAGGTGGGGGCTGCAGCCTCACCCGCAGTCTGAGGCCCTTGGAGGTCCACAGCATCAGCCCCACCAGGGCAGAATGTGGCCCCGTGAGTACAGAGGCAGGTGACGAGGATGCAGGGGTGCTGCTGGCTCACCCCAGGCGAGGACGTCCGAGAGCCCCCAGTCTGTGCCCGCCATGGGAGCTGGCTCCCCAGCCTCACTCTGCCCCGCCTCCTTCCCCCGTGGCCCTCCCCAGGCTGCCTCCAGCTCGCCCCGGGGCCCTCTGTGGGTGCTCCTGGACTACCCACATAGCCACGGTCCTGGACCGCTGGGGGACTCGGGGCAAGCACCAGGCAGGCAGCTTGAGGGCGGCAAGCCTGGGTCCACCAGCTTCGGGACCTGGGCGGGCACTAGACCCTCCCGTGCCTGCTTGCCACCAGCCCAGGATCAGCTGATGGCCTGCAGGAAGGGCAGGGGCTGATGGCTTCAGTGCAGCAGTGATGGCAGGGGGCTGAGTGTGAGCACAGCCTGGCAAGGCTGAGTGGCCCCAGGGCTGCCCTCTGCACCCACCCAAGTAAGGGCATGCCTTGGGGCTTGGGGCTGGGAAGGCCCCCAAGGACAGCTGGAGCCACTGCCCCTTCCAGCTCAGCTCAGGTGAGCATGGCCTCTGGGGCCCCCAGCTCTGGCCTGGCTGGCTTAGGCCGGACACTGCCCGCTGCCCGTGCCCACCAGATGGCCAGGGAGGCTCAGGGAGCGCCTGGGGACAAACCCCAGCCGGACGGGGCACGCGATGCTGGTCTCAGGACCAGGAGGGACGCCCCTCAAGCCCTGCCCACCTGGGTCTCTGGACGCCAGGCACCTGAGGGAGGCAGCGCAGAGCCAGTAAGCAGGGCAGGGAGGGTGGGCACGGGGACCACAGGGCCGCTGGCCCTGGGGGAAGGGGCCGGAGGCCCCAGAACCCTGGACCCTCCCCTCGAGACCCCGCCCAGCCTGCCTCCTCCCCGCCCTCAAACCTGTGTACCAGAGCTCTGGTCCCCCAGGTCAGGGCTGGGGGTCAACTGTCCACCGTCCGGCCCCACCTCTAAGGGCACCAGTGCCCAGGGTGGGCTCCCAGAGCGCCGCCTGAGCCAGAAAGAGGCGTGGCTGACCCTGCCGCTCGCCACCTGACCGGGGCGGGCACTCCGGTCCTGCCCCCTGGGCCCAGGACCCCACCATCAGCCTCAGCATGGCACACAGGTAAAGCACTGGCCGCAGCTCTTCAGTGACCGAGGGGGCCAGTGCCTGTGTCGGGGGCTCCTCCTGGGACCCTTGAGGAGAACTGGGCTGGAGAGGGGACATGGACACACACATGCGTGGTCGGGAGCACGGCCCCCCGGCTCTGGAGGGCACCCCGAGGCCGGACGCCCACCTTCTGAAAGCTCCCGGCGGCGGATGAGGCCAAGAGTCTTTTCACTCCAGACCAGGTAGACAAATCACTAGGACGTCCCGTGTTGCAGAGGGAGAATCACTAGACTGGGCTGCATCCCCGCAGCGCCCCCCGCAGCCCCCGCTGCCCAGTGTCACGGGGCCGCGGCCGGCCGCAGCATCCAGGCGAGGCCCCAGCTCCTGGTGGGTCTCCCTGCGGGGTCCCAGCCTGGGTCCGTGCACCGGCACCACCACGCTCGCAGCTGCGGCCACCAGCAGCCGGGAGCGGGACCTTCACCCAGGACCCCACGGCGGGCGGCGGGCGGCCCTCGGGTCAGGTGCACAGCGGAAGGGCAGCCTCTGACCCTGGGCCCACGCCGGGTGCGCGGCCACACGGGGTGCCGCTGGCTCTGGGCGGCCGCTGTGGGAAGGGCACGGCCCATCGCCCACGGCAGACATCTGGCGCAGGGAAGCCCCAGCCCAGCCCCAGCCCCGCAGCCCCCCAGCCCCGCAGCCCCCCAGCCCCGCCAGTGCCTTCTCTGCCCACCACTGCAGCTGGCACAGTGGAGGCTGCTGCCCCGAGGCAGGGCATGCACCCCCTGATGCCGCTTCCAGCCCCCCCAGGAGGAGCTGTTCTGTCTCAGCGCCCCCCCAGGGACCCCAGGGGTGCTGCATCCTTCACTGCGGGTGGTGCCAAGCAGCGAGGGGCCCCCAGCAAGCCTGGAGGCACAGGAGCCCCAGCAGGGTGCTGGCACGACCTGGGGAGGCCTGGCTGGAGGGGGCGGGGGCGCGGGGGGGGGCGCTGGCTCCCTGGCTCCCTCCAGCGGCCGGGCGCCCCCGCGGGTCACAGCAGCAGGGCCCTGAGCAGCCCGCAGTGGAACTTGCGCACGTGGCGGTAGAGGTCCCCCGACTGCGTGAAGCGGCGCGGGCACCAGCGGCAGGCGTGCGGCTTCTCGCGGGTGTGCACCACGGCGTGGCGGCTCAGGTTGTGGGCGTACTGGAAGCTCTTGCCGCACCGGGCGCAGGCGTAGGGCTTCTCGCCGGAGTGCGTCCGCTCGTGCCGCTTCAGCGTGTAGCTGCAGGAGAAGGTCTTGCCGCACAGCGGGCAGGTGGGCGCGGCGGCGGCAGGCGGGAAGGGGGCCC
>NW_004567114.1:242518-246314 GCF_000260355.1 Condylura cristata
ATTTATGCACACAAGAGCTGGGGTGCAGGCCAGAGCTGTGGGGGCGAGGACTCCCCAGACACACTGGGGAGCAGAGCAGGGGAATCCACTGAAACGGCACCGCCCGCCGCTCGCCCCGCCCCGGAGAGAGCGAAACTCGGGCGGGGGCTGGAGGGGCGGGCCGCGGCGACTTCCCGGAGCGGCGGAACCGCTGAGGTCACCCCCGCCGCCCCTTCCCTGTGCGCCCCACCCGACTGGTCCGGCGAGCCGCCGGCCGCGGGGTGCTGGGGTGGAGGGGTGAGGGGCGCAGCGGCGAGGGGGCTCTCTCGCGATACTTGCGCCGCGCCGGCTTGTCCCCCCACGGGGTCCCAACTGCGCCCCGTCTGCCGAGGGACCCCTGCTGAGGACGACCAGCCCCTTTCCCGGCTGGCGCCTGGCAATCACTCGAGGGCACCGGTGGGACCCCTTCCTCCAGCCCCCCTCTCCGCCATGGGGGCAGCCCCTTCACGCAGCCCTCCCCACCCCCATGGCGGAGAGGGGGGCTGGAGGCTGGAGCTGTGCGGGTGTCCTAAATCTTGAAAAGGGGACAGCTCCTTCCTCACCAGACGCTTTATGGTGAATCTGATAATTTAGCTGACACCCTTGTCCAGATGCTCCAGAGATCCTGACCTTGCAGCCCAGAACCAGAGCTCAGCTCTCAGTGACCCCTGAGCTAGGTTTCCTGGTCCAGTGGTGCTGTCGAGGGGTTCAGCGACCCGGCATACCCCAGAAAATGTGGAGGTGCAGGGTCAGTGACAAAGCACCCAGAGCGTAGAGTGGGCTTGGGTTGTTGAGGGAGGAGTGGACAGCCCCAGGGGCAGGTGGGGGCGGGCAAGGGGCACCCCTAGCCCAGCTAGGGGAGCAGGGCCTGGTTCTGCACAGCCTGGATAGCCCAGCCAACTCTTTCCTGGGGGCCTGACCTACTGGGCGCCCAGCGGCTTGAGGCTCCGGCTCCTGCCCCTCAGCCACGATCCTCCTCATTACCCTGCCATCTGGGTGGGGGGCCAGACGAGGGGCCCGGACCACAGGGCAGGTGCTGAGTGTCTGGAACCCCCAGGTTGTGGGTGAGGGCAGCCCTGGGTCCAGGGGGCACCCTCCAGCCTGGCTCCTCAGGGTGCCCAGGAGCGGGGTGAGTTGTGGCCAGACAGGACAGTGGGGATATTGTTCAAACTGGGGGCTGTGGGGGGGAGCTGGGGCCTGAGGTCCGGGGCCACCAGAGCAGGGGCTGAAGCCAGACAGGAGAGCTGCGTCCTTGTCATCACGGTGGCTCCTTGTGTATCCAAAATGGCCTGCACGGCCTGCAGTTTACTTCCTGAGCCTGGCAGCTGAGCTGGGAGCCCGGGCCCTGCGCACAGGGAGCCCTCCTGGAGGGCTCTCCCCCACTACATAAATGATTGTCACCTTTGTCCCAGCCCCAGTGGGAGCGGGGTTCAAGCCAGGGCCTCCTCACAGCTTCCTGGGGCCTAGAGCCAGCCAGAGCCCTGCCCCTCCTGACCTTGGGGATGACCCCTGACTGCCCAGAATCTGAACAATCTCATCGGAAAGGGTCTCTCCTCTCAAGGCTGGCAATGCCAAGACCCCAGGGTGCTCCTGGAGAGCCCTGATGTCTCCTGACACCCCATCGCAGCGCCTCATGCCACCCATGTCACTGGCTGTGCGCCTGATGCCCCCATCCTTGGTGCAAGGTCTTGGCCAGCACATTGGGGGGAAGCAGGAGGCCACCTGGGGAGGCACGAGTCCCTGTCTGCGGGGCCCACTCCCCACTCTCCCTGGCCCCCCCTACCACCCCTGGCCCAGCCCCTGAGGAGGGAGGGCCTCTGGCTGGCCATGGCTCCGTGCAGACAGCCCCAGCCAGGCTGGAGTGATACCTTGAGTGACACTGGGGGTCCTGGTGGAGGCCACGGGCAAGAGAAGGTGGGGACAGGCTTTGGCACCCCAGAGCTGGCTCAGGTGGGAAGGGGCAAGGAGGCCTGTCCTGCGGGAGCGGGCAGTGGGGAGGCCCCAGGGCAGAAGGTCTGGGTTAGGTCCTTGGCCGGGGCGGGGACTGTCCCCCACAGCCTCAGGTGCCCCTCTGTCCCGGGAGGTCTTAGGCGCAGGGTCCGGGAAGGCCGGTGGTAGCGTGGTGGATACCGCCGGCCAGGTGACCATCTGGCCTGAGCGCAGCCTTGCAGCTGCTATGGAGTGAGGCGCTGGACGAGCCCTACTGGCCCTGCTGGCCCTGGCTGGCAGCTGAGAAAGGGCCAGAGCCGGCCGCCCACAAAGCAGCTCTTTTGGAGATATCTGGCCCAAGGGCTTCCCAGCGGGCCAGTCACCTCTGGCCTGTCAGGAGGAGGGCGGGAGGGCGGAGAGGAGGGCACAGGAGGGGAGCAGGCACTGCCCACAGGGGCGTTCCAGCCCCCCAGGGTGGGCCCACACACAGGACTGGCGGGCGGGGTGGGGGCTCAGGTGCAGCGGCCAGGGTGCTTGTGCAGCAGGGGCCACGCTGGAGGGCAGGAGGGGAGACCTGGACCCTGGCGGGGCCTGAGGGTGGCCACTGACCCCACAAGAGGGCGCCCTCCCAGTCCCTGGTGGCCACTGCTGCCACCAGCCCCTTCTGTTGTGCCATCCTCTGCAGCATGGGGCTGGTGGGTGAGACAGTACTGGGGGGGGCCACAGGGAAGGTTTCGGGGTGAGCAGTGGGCAGACTTTGGGAGTCTGCGGAGGCTGCTCAGGCCGGGCGTCTGGTGAGGCAGCACAGCCCCTCCCCGTCTTTCGGGTTTTGTGCGGTCAGGGTGAGGGACAGAGGTGTCCGGGAGAGGCCGGCCCCAGGGACTTGCTTGCCCTGAGCAGGACGTCCTTCCCTTGGGCGTTTCCTCTGGTCAGTCCCACGTGCCAGGGCCAGAGCCCTGAGGGCACAGATGTGGCCCTCAGGCTGGACTCTGGCCCCCTCCCCCCGAAACATACCACCCCCTAGCAGGCGAGTCACAGTCTTATGGTTTTAAAAATGTATTTGATTTATGCACACAAGAGCTGGGGTGCAGGCCAGAGCTGTGGGGGCGAGGACTCCCCAGACACACTGGGGAGCAGAGCAGGGGAATCCACTGAAACCCGCTGCTGAGGGGAGTAGGGGACAGGAGAGGTCTGCTGCGCCCTGTGGCCACTCCCTGGCCCGGCCACACTCAGGCCGCAGACTCACCCCAGCGCCCCAGGGAGGCCCCACTGTCTTCAGTCTTCCTTTTACAAAAGTCTTAGCAGCTCTCAGGCCTGGCAGGGGTTGGGGGGGGGGCGGGTGGCTGCTGGAGAGACTCTGGCTCAGCCTGGGCCAGGTAGGGGAGTCCAGCAGGGTCCTGGGGCCAGCAGGTGGAGGGGACTGTGGGGGCCCAGGGTCCGTCCAACCCCCTCTGCAGTCTGCACCCCCTCAGCTCCAGGGTGCCTGCTCCCAGCTGTGGGCAGTGCCCGGCCTGGGCTGCTGGTTCATGTGGCAGCCTCTCCCAGCACGGTGCCAAGCTGCAGTCTGCCTCCAGGGTCTCCTCCGGGCCAGGGGGCTGCTGGAAGCCCCTCCGGGGTCACCCAGAGCCCAGGCCCCCAGCGCTGAGCACAGAGACCAGGGTCTCACGGCCTTCTCTCTCTGGTCCCCACTCAGGCCAGTCTTCCAAGCCCCAGGGGGGCCTCGCACTGCCTGGCCACTCTCGCCGGTCCAGCGGGCCTCGCAGGGCGGCGGGCGGGGGCTTCCCCTCGGGCACATGCTGAGGGTCAGAGCTCCCAGCCCCCAGGCGGAAGGGCGGCCGCGGGGCGGTGG
>NW_004567114.1:247120-252062 GCF_000260355.1 Condylura cristata
GGCCGCCCCGGCGCCATGGGGGCAGAGCGGGACAGGGACTGGGCTCTGGCCAGAGGGCCTGGGTTCAGTCTGGGGCCCCGATGGCCCCGTCCAGCACTGGCTGGGGGCACTGGTGGACGCGGCGCCCTGCCCCCCAATGGAAATCCACTTCACAGCCCGCTGGGGGCAGGGCGCGGGGGAGCCGAGACCACCTCTCCAGAGGCTGCGCCCTAAATTCCCGGCTAGGAGAGAGAGCTGGCGGCGCCGGCCGCGGACGCCCCTGCCGACGCCCCTCGTGTGCAGATATATTTTTACACGCGAGCTCCGACAGCTGTGTCCGCAGCAGGCCGCTCTGGCCCGTGGGGGCGGGGCCTCCCGAGGTCCCCAGCGCCCAGGGCCCCTGCAGGGGCTGGAGGCCAGCCTGCCCCTCTGCGGGCGCCCTCCTCCCTGGGGAGGGCGTGCCCCCTGGCATCAGACACCAGGAGCGGGTCTTCCTGCCTTTGTACGCCCGCCCGCCCGAGGCAGCGGGCTGTGGGCCGGCCAGTCCCGCGAGGCGGTGTGGGCGGGGCCTGCGGGGTCCTCGGCCTGCCCGCAGGCTGCCCGCAGGAGTGCCCATGGAGGCGGCCCAGGCCTGCCCAGGCGGTGGGGAGCGTGGGATTGGAGGGGTCCCTAGGAGTCCACCCAGAGGGGCCAGCGGGAGGGCCGCAGGATCAATGGCCCAGTGTCCTCCCAGTGAGGGCTGGCCAGAGGGCCTCTGGGGCACAGTCCCCACCCCCACGTGTGGCCTCCCGCATCTGTAATTATGGGGCTGCCACCACCGAGGCCTGGACGCTGCTAGCCACGGCCCGACTGGAGCTCTTTGTCCCAGCGCCAAGCACCGAGACTGGCAGGACCGGAGGGCCCCGCACGCTGGCGAATGAATGGGCCGTGCCGCGCAGGGCTTCGCTGGCATCCCTGTGCCGGCCGCAGCCCTCGGGCCCTGCCTTCCTCGTCTTCCCTGCTGGCCGAGAGGAGGTGCCCCAGACCCTGTGGGTGGGGACAAGCCCATGGCAGGCTGGGGAGGTTGAGCCTGGGCACCCAGCAGTCAGAGGGGCTGCCTGGAGGAGGTGGCCCTGCTGGCCACAGGTTGGGGCCTCAGGATGGGAGTGATTTCCTCCGGGGCGGGGGACTGGGGCGGGCTCCGGCTCCGGCTTGGGCAGATGGGAGCTGTTCCTGCGACAGGAGCCCTAAGTGGGGGCTGGGGGGCAGTGAGGAGGGGATGGCCTGGGGATCGAGGGGCGGGCTGAGCAGGGCTGAGCCGGGCCAGCCCGACACCTCTCCGTCCCTTTCAGAGGCCGTGGGCTCGGGAGACCCTGCTGAGCGCGGACCTGCGCCCCAGCCTGCCGGCGCCCGGGCACCATGGCCGACGTGGCCATTGTGAAGGAGGGCTGGCTGCACAAGCGAGGTGAGCTGGGGGGGTCCCCGACAGAGCTGGCCGCCAGCTGCCCGGAGAGGGACGGGTGGCCGGGGCCTCTGGGCGCCGGTCTCCCTTGGAGTGGGGGGGCACAGGGCCTCTGGGGGATTGAGAGAGGCCTCAAGGTGTGGTGACTGGCCGCGGGGCGTGGCCCATCTGGTGGGCGGGGATTGCCACTGGCCCAGCTTTCCTGGAAGGCGGAGGACACTGGGCCCCTCTGAGGCCTGGTGTGCCCAGGGCTCCCAGGGCATGGCTGGGCCCGGGGCCTGGCTGGGTGCCGGCCTGGCCGCCCTGCTCATGTGCACAGCCTGGTCTTCACTTTCCAGCCTGGCCCCAGCTCCCTCGTCCTGCGGGCCCTGGGAGGGGGGGTCGGGGGGGACCCCTCGACACTAGGTCCCCCCACCCCCGGCTAGGCACGCCCTCCTGCCTGGGCCAGGGAGCGCCCCTGCCCTGCTTCCTCTCCTGTAGGCCTGTTCCCTCCCCAGGCTCTGGGGACCCAGGGCTGGCTGGCCACTGGGTGGTCCTGGTGCCTCCAGGAGCCCACGGGGGGGCCTCAGACCAGGGGCAGGCGGGGCAGCCTGGCCACAGAGGGCGTCACAGGCTGGGTTCTGTGGTGTGCACAGGAGCTCGCTGCCAGCTGGGAGCTGCAGGTGGGGGCACGGGGCAGGCCGATGATGTGGCCAGTGTGTGCTCGGCACTCGCGGTGGCCGTGCGGGAGGACAGCCGCCAGCCCCTCCCCCGCTCACGCCTGGGCTCTCTGGGAGGCCACTTCCTGTGTCCGAGGCGCCGGCCGGCCCCGTGGCCCGCTCAGCTTGCTGTGCTTGTGCCTGGCGGCAGCCTGCAGCACAGCCACTCCCTGGCCGGGACCCGACTGCCGACTTTCCACGGAAGCCTGCCGGTGCCCGCAGCGCTGCGGCCTCTGGCACCACGGGCTGTGCCGCCTGGACAAGGGGGCGCCTGCGTCAGGCCCCACGGGCCTCTAGAAAGCCGGTTGAGGCTGTTGCGCTCCTCGGGCCTCAGTTTCCCCACGTGGAGCAGGTCTGGTGAGGAGAGCTCGGGGGAGACCGGTCGGGCAGGGAGCCGGCGGCCTCTCCACAGGCTGGGCCCCCTGGTGTGCTCATCTGTCTTTCTGCCCTTTCCTGCATGCAAGATTTTGGGGTGATCTGGGGGAGGGCAGAGGATACCTGGTGGGGGTCGGCGTGCTCTGGTGTTCAGAGAGCTGGAGGGGATCCCGGTATGGGGTTGGAGGCCTGTAGTGGTACCCCTTCCTGAGGTGGGGGTGTCCAGCCGTTGTGTGGTGTGGCCCATTACACTCCACATGCAGTGGGGTGGCCCTGGGCCTCGGGCTCTGGCATCCAGAGGAAAGCTGGGGTGGGGGGAGGCTCACCCCTTGGGAAGTCACATATCTGGGGAGCCACTGGGGCCCCGAGGGTGTGGCTCTGGGCTGGCACTGCCTCTGGGGTGGGGGTGTCCGGGGTGCCCATCGGGGCTGGCGCAGGGTTGAGTCGGCCTCCGTGGGAGGCTCAGGCGTCCGCGGGGCGGGGCTCAGTGGGACCCAGCAGTGGGCACAGGCCAGAGTCACGCGCGGCCCTCGGACGTGTCCGGCTGAGCTCGCCTGTGGTTCAGGCTTTGTCAACAGGCCACAGGCCTGGTCCAGGCAGATAGATGTCTTGGGGGCACTTGCCTTTGCCTGCTTAAACTGGGGCCCCCTGAGCTGGGGCTGCCTGTAGCCCGCCCCTCTGAGAGCTGCTCTGAATGACGCCCAACCAGGGTCCCGCTGGCGGAGTCCAGGCCCCGGGCGAGCGAGGCCGGCGGGTGCTGGCCGGTGGGGTGGGCCTGAGGATCCTCACTGCGGGGGCCAGGACCGGGCCTGAGAGCTGGCAAGGACCCCAGGGTGCGAGAGACCCGACGGTGGGCTGGCCTGCGCCTGTCCCCACCAGGCTGGCTGGGGCCTTGGCCGGCCCTGCCCCGCCGGCCCGGTGTCCCGGTGGGAGCAGCCCGGTGCCTGACGGCGGGCCGACGTGGGTGCTAGCTGTGAGCCTGGTGACTGCATCTGCCCTCCCTGGGGTCCTTCCTGGGGTGCCACTCGCTCGTGTGCGGGGAGGCGGGGTTGAGGTGGGCCAGCTCTGTGGGGTACTTTCCCACGAACAAGGCCCGGCCTGGGTAATGGTGCACAGGGCAGGGTCTGGTCAGGCGGGCGGGGCCTCTGCGGGCACACCACCCCTCACCGAGCTGGCTGTCTGGCTCTGCCTGTCCCCAAGCCACACGGACGGAGCTGGGGCCACGAGAGTCCGGAGCTACCCCGGGCAGAGCAGGGCGGCCGCTGAACCCAGAGCAGCATGGCGCTGGACTCACCGGCCGGTGCCTGGCGAGGGGCCGGGTGCGGTGTGGGGGCCGAGCTTCCTGTTTTGTGAGTGTCTTGGGTTCTCCCTCCAAACAAACAACAAAAGAGGAAGCTCAGTGGCCAGTGCTGGGGTGGGGGTCACCGATGACCTGCCCGGGGCCTGCCTGGGTCTCCCCAAGGGCAGGTCTCCTCCTGGGGCTCTGGGCGCGGGCGGCCTGGGCGCTGGGCCCCAGGGTTCCGGTGAGGGTCAGCCCAGCCCCCTCCCGGCCGGCTCTGGAACGGCTGCTGGCAGGGCCTGGTGTGTTCCTAGAAGGGCCTCTGCCCGGCACGCCCCTCCAGGCTCGGGGCCAGGTCCCTCCCCGGGGCCTCCGAAAATCGAGCAGCAGCAGCTCCCACGTGCAGACTCCAGCTCCAGGTCCGCCCGCCTGGGCAGGCTCCCACTGCTGGCGCCGGGCGCAGGCCCTGGACCCACCAGCTCTGGTCCAGCGGTGGGCAAGGACCCGCGCCCGGAGGGCTGCCCAGCACCCGCCGCCCTGCCCTCGGCACAGCACTCCAGCCTTCAGGGCAGACCCCGCTTCCAGAGACCTTGGCATCGACGGGGCTTCTCTGGTGCTGCTGGGAGCGTGGATCAGGGACCGGGGTGCTGGGTCTGGCTCCAGCCCAGGGTCCAGGCTCCTGTGCGGGGGTCCTCCGGCTGCACCGTGGCCCGGCTGCCGTCACCGTCAGGGGGGCTGCCCAAGCGCAGCCCTGATGGGCCTGTGTCAGGTTCCCGAGGCCCCCGGGGTGGGGGTCCTCCCTGATGGGGGCGGCCAGCTGGGGCTCGGAGCCAGGGGCGCTGGCCCTGGGGTGTCTGGCCCACGGGCAGCACTGGCGCCCTGCCCACCTGGGGTCCTGCTCAGGAGCCGCTGGGCCTGGCCCCAGGGCTGGAGTGGGCGAAGGGCCCTCTGTCCTGCCTGGGGGCTTCTGGGGGCGAGGCTGGCTTGTGATCCAGCCAGCCTGGGGACCCGTGTCCCCCCACAGGACACCCCTCTGCTGGGCGGAGAGAACCCCTGCTCGCCTCTGGGCCAAAGTAGACCCTGTGGGCGCTGCCCTGGGGAGACTCAGCCCCCAGGAGCAGGCCGGGCCTGACGCAGCCGGACCCAGGGCCTCTGGGTGGGCCGTGGCCC
>NW_004567114.1:254057-257642 GCF_000260355.1 Condylura cristata
CCTGCCAGTCCCAGCGCGGGAGAACCGCGGGCCGGGTGGGGTGTGGCCTCCGGCCGGGCTCCGCCCCTGCGCGGGCACCTGGGCCGCAGCGCCCAGGTGAGCCCAGTCCTGCTGTGGGTGCTGTGCTGGTCCCACGTGCCAGGCTCTGCCCTTCTCCAGGGGCCACGTGGTGGCGGCTGGTGTGCCGCTGTCCCCACGGACTGTTCTCGCTGGACTTGGGCGCCAGGGGAAAGCTCTTGGCTTGCAGAGCCCACGCCTGAGCTGTTGATGGTACTTGCTGGTGGTGCCACCTTCTCCGGGAAGGCCCTCCTGATTGGCCCAGCCCCCCTCAGTCCTCAAGGCCGCCTCATGGGTGCCCACCTGGCCCTCTCCCACACAGGTGGGGCCAGCTCTCCTGGGTGGGAGCTTCTCTCCGGAAGCCCTACCTCCCGGCCTGGGCTCATCTCCTGGCCCGGCGGACTGGCGTGGACGGGGCCCACAGGTGGGAGTGGGGTGCCACCCTCACCGCCCGGCTTCCGCAGGGGAATACATCAAGACCTGGCGGCCCCGCTACTTCCTCCTCAAGAATGATGGCACATTCATTGGGTACAAGGAGCGGCCCCAGGACACGGAGCAGCGCGAGTCCCCGCTCAACAACTTCTCTGTGGCCCGTGAGTGTCTGGAGGTGGGAGGGACTTGCCCGGCGGGCCTCACGTGGCTCCCCAGTCTGCGACCCTGATGCTGGCCTCAGGTTCTGTCCTGGGCTGCAGTTGGACAGCTCAGAGTGGCGCTTCCCCCGGGTGCCTTCCTGTGTGCCCTGGGCTGCAGGCTCGCTCCCTGCCTCCCAGGCACCAGACTGCGGGGTTCCTGAGGGGCATTGCTGGACCCTGCCTCTGAGCCTGGAACCCCAGCTCCCAGGGCTATCCTAGCCTCAGCCGAGCAGCAGGTGGAGTCAGGGCCCCAGGATGGGGACCCCGAGGAGCCGGTGCGGGGTCTGCTGGCCTCTTTGTGGCTGTGGGCTCTGGGGCTCAGGCGACAGCAGGTGGTTGTGCCTGGCTGGGTGCCAGGCCATTGGCTTGTTCCCAGATGGAGCCCTCGGGGGTGGACCAGAGCTTCCAGAGGGGCCGGGCCAGTCTGAAGGGATGGACGCCAGGGCGGGGCCCAAGAGCCAGGCCCCAAGATGGGCCTCGGAGCCCAGTTGGAGGCCAGCGGGGTCTGCAACGGCTGTCTGGGTCAGCAGGTTGGGTTGGGCTGTGAGGCAACCTCACAGGCCTCCAGCCCGCTTCCCCAGCCCCTGTGAACAGGACCCTCCCCGTCAGGGTACCCTCCCCGTCAGGGTACCCACCCCGGCCTGGCAGACTGACCCTCTCCTGCCCTCTGGTGTGCTGGCCAGGGCCCTTGAGGTTGCCAGACTGGACACTGGAATGTGGGAGGTCTCCCTCACACAGGCTGGGCTGGTGGCAGAGGCACCTCTCAGGGCCCTGTGCTCCCCGCAGGCCCTTGGTGGGGTGAGTGCCACGAGTGTGCACCTCGAATGTGGCCACAGTCCAGTGTTCTGTGTGCGGGTGCTCCAGGCGTGTGCTCCGTGTGTGTGTGCTCCAGGTGTGTGCTCCGTGTGTGCTCCAGGCGTGTGCTCTGTGTGCGCTCCAGGCGTGTGCGTTCTCTCTGTGTGCTCCAGGCATGTGCTCCGTGTGTGTGCTCCAAGCGTGTACTCCGTGTGTGCTCCAGCCATGTGCTCCAGGTGTGTGCTCCGCGTGTGTGCTCCAGGCGCGTGCTCTTTGTGTGTGCTGCAGGCATGTGCTCTCTCTTTCTGTGTGCTCCAGGCGTGTGCTCTCTGTATGTGCTCTCTCTGTGTGTGCTCCACGTGTATGCTCTCTGTGTGCTCCAGGCGTGTGCTCCGTGTGTGCTCCAGGCACGTGCTCCATGTGTGTGCTCCATGTGCGTGCTCTCTGTGTGTGCTCCAGGCGTGTGCTCTCTCTGTATGTGCTACAGGTGCGTGCTCCATGTGTGTGCTCCAGGTGCGTGCTCTCTGTGTGTGTGCTCCCGGCGTGTGCTGCAGGCGCGTGCTCTCTCCGTGTGTGCTCCAGGCATGTGCTCCATGTGTGGTAGCTCCAGGCATGTGCTCTGTGTGTGTACGCGCCAGATGTGTGACCCAGGTGTGTGCGCCAGGTGTGCGTTCCAGATGCGTGCTCTTTATGCTCCAGGCATGTGCTCCATGTGTGCCAGGTATATGCTCCATCTGTGTGTGTGCCATGTGTGTGCACCAAGTGTGTGCTCCATGTGTGCCATGCGCCAGTGGGTCCACCCAGGTGTTCACACTTCTGCAGTTATTTTTATTTATTTTTGTCTATGTCGAACCATTGGGCTACAGGCCAGAGTGTGGTGGTGAGAGGATTCGCCTGAGACAGGGTGGGGGCGGGGCAGGCGGATCCACTGAAACCCACTACTGAGGGGAGCAGCGCAGGGCAGGAGAGGTCTGCTGTGCCTTGGGTCACTCCCTGTGGGGATCACACTCAGGTCAGGGTGGTGATGGCCTGAGACTGACCCCTGCGCCCCGGGGAGGCCCCTTCTGCAGTTTATACTCCTGGTGCGTCCAGATTCCCTGCCTGGGGTGGCCTCCAGGGTGTGGAGCCAGGCTGTGTTGCGTGTCTGCTGGCCATGACAGGCAGCCTCCCTGAAGGCTCATGTCCACCCAGCGGGGTCAGGAGGGCCGTGGTCAGTGGTGCATGCTCCGGCGCGCATTGGAGAGGTAGCAGGTTGGGCCTGACGCTCTCCCGGAAGGCCCTTTCCGGGCCTCGGCCACAGCCTGGCCCAGGGTGGAGGCTGACACTGCGGACAGGTGGGGGCGGGCTAGGAGCGAGATGGCTCCAGATCGCGCCTGGGGCCCCTGCAGCTCCAGAGCTCTGTCCCAGCCCTGATTTACAAGGAGGGCACCTGAGGCTGGAGGGGAGCACTGCCCTGCGGTCAGCCCCTTGCTCACGGCCACCCCCCGCCCCCCCCAGAATGCCAGCTGATGAAGACAGAGCGGCCCAGGCCCAACACCTTCATCATCCGCTGCCTGCAGTGGACCACGGTCATCGAGCGCACCTTCCACGTGGAGACGCCCGAGGAGCGGTAGGGGCGGGGCGTGAGGGGCGTGGCTGCCGGGGGCTCCTGAGGCGGGCAGCTGCTCACTAGTCACCCTGCAGGGAGGAGTGGACCACCGCCATCCAGACGGTGGCCGACGGGCTCAAGAAGCAGGAGGAAGAAATGATGGACTTCCGGCCCGGCTCGCCTGGTGACAACTCGGGGGCGGAGGACATGGAGGTGTCCCTGACCAAGCCTAAGCACCGCGTGGTGAGGGCGCATTCCGGGCTCACGGGTCCCCGACGCCTGCGCCCCGGCCGTTGCACCCCACACCCGGCGCCCCCACCCGCCCCACCCCAGAGGCCACCCGAGCCACCGACACCGCGGTGACAGGCCGCCCGCGCCCCGCAGACCATGAATGAGTTCGAATACCTGAAGCTGCTGGGCAAAGGCACCTTCGGCAAGGTGATCCTGGTGAAGGAGAAGGCCACGGGCCGCTACTACGCCATGAAGATCCTGAAGAAGGAGGTCATCGTGGCC
>NW_004567114.1:257835-258781 GCF_000260355.1 Condylura cristata
CCGTGTCCTGCAGAGCTCGCGGCACCCCTTCCTGACCGTGAGTGCGGCCGGCCCTGGCCCAAGGAGGGCTTCACCCTTGCACCCCGCGCACGGGATCTCGGCAGCGGCCCTGGTCTCTGAGGGACAGCCGCCCACTCTCCTGGGCTAACCCGGCAGGCCTCGAAGGGCCCCGGCCGCCTGAGGTGGGGCGGTTGCCGGGGTCTTCTCCCTGCTGTGCCCAGGCCCCCACCCAGCACCCTCCTTCCAGCTGCTTCCCGTTGGGGCTCAGGCTGGGGGACTCGAGTCCCGGCAGCCCAGCCCTAAAGATTGCTGTGCCCCAGGGCCCTGCGCTCTGGGGGACTCGGCCAGCAGGTGGGGGCCCTGCCTGCCCTGTCCTGTCAGTGTCCCTCATCTTTGGGAGCTGCCGAGACTAGCCGCACGCTCACTTGCGGACTCCCCCAGCTCTGCTTGGGCGGGGTCGGGCCAGCCTGCAGAGGTGGGGACATCCCCACATGCCGGGGGGCCAGGAGAGCCACCAGGGCTGGCTGGACACCCTGGTCAGGGCCACCGTGGCCCTTCTCCCAGGGCGCAGTCGCCGGTGCCGAACCTCCGCTCCCGGGCCCGCCCCTCTGGCCTGTCTTGCTCTGCCCCCCTCCGGTCAGCCCTGGGGTCGCCCCGTGTCCCATGGCCATCAGCACCAGCGTGGCATCCAGCCCTCGGCCATGTCCGTCGGGCCACACGTGGGCGCTTCCCCAGACGTCCCCTTGTGGCCTGAGGCCCGTCCTGCGGGGAAGCCCCCACCTTCCCGGGGCTCCCAGGCTGCAGGCCCGCCCGAGCGTGCCAGGGTGGCCAGCCCGGCTCTGCACCCCCGCAGGCGCTGAAGTACTCCTTCCAGACCCACGACCGCCTCTGCTTCGTCATGGAGTACGCCAACGGCGGCGAGGTAGGGCGCGGCGCGGGCGGGCGG
>NW_004567114.1:259158-262322 GCF_000260355.1 Condylura cristata
GCCTCCACAGCTGGAGAACCTCATGCTGGACAAGGACGGCCACGTCAAGATCACCGACTTCGGGCTGTGCAAGGAGGGCATCAAGGATGGGGCCACCATGAAGACCTTCTGCGGGACGCCCGAGTACCTGGCCCCAGAGGTGCGCTGCCGGGGCCCCCTCCCTTTAATCTTGAGGCTCGGGGGCACCCCCAGGCCCTCTGTCCTCCTGAGCCGCACGCGTCCTGCTTCCTCGTGTGCCCTCTGCCACCTTGCTCCCCCAAGCCCGAGGCCCGCACAATCTGATGCCCGCGTTCCCCGTGGCCGCCCTGCCCCGTGCCCCATCTGCCCTCCCTGCCCCCGAGTCCACCCACGTCCGGGATCTATGGCCCCAGGTGCTGGAGGACAACGACTACGGCCGGGCCGTGGACTGGTGGGGGCTGGGCGTGGTCATGTACGAGATGCTGTGCGGCCGCCTGCCCTTCTACAACCAGGACCACGAGCGCCTCTTCGAGCTCATCCTCATGGAGGAGATCCGCTTCCCGCGCACGCTCAGCCCCGAGGCCGAGTCCCTGCTGGCGGGGCTGCTCAAGAAGGACCCCAAGCAGAGGTGAGCTGGCCGGCCGCCCCGGGCGGAGGGGGCGCTCCGGGCAGCTGGCCAGCCCCGGCCGCGTGTTACGTGCTGCCTCAGAGCCGGGCCAGGCAGCGGGCCACAGGCTGGGGCCAGAGGGGTCCCCAGCGTCCCCAGCTGTCATTCCTGCTGAGGAAGCGCTGCCCAGAGAGGTGCGCCGGCCCCCGCTGCCCGGCGTTGCTGTCCACGGCACTCAGGGCAGGCAGCACACGGTGACGGCCTGTGTCGCCCCCAGGCTGGGAGGGGGCTCGGAGGACGCCAAGGAGATCATGCAGCACCGCTTCTTCGCCAGCATCGTGTGGCAGGACGTGTATGAGAAAAAGGTGCCAGGTTGCCGCCCCGCCCAGCGCCCCGGCCCCGCCCTCCCAGGCCTGACCCAGTTTGCGGTGCTGTGGCCCTGCCTGGAGGGCTCCCCACACCCCTAGAGGCTGCGTGGAGGCTGGTGGGTGGGGACACTGCCCATCCCAGTGCCTCCTGCGGCGGGCAGCACCCAGACCTGCTCTCTGGGTGTGTCCGGGGGGCAGGGTGGGGGTGGGGGCTTTGCCAGAAGGGCCCTGCACATGTTCCTCTCCTCTGACCTCTGGGGACCAGGAGCCCCATGCCCTGGCTAGGCCAGCAGGTGCTGCTCGCTTAGCTGGGGAAGGTGGCCTGATCGTGCTGGGCACTACAGGCTCACCCCCACCGGGTCTCCAGCCCACCTCCCCCGCAGGACAGGCACCCACCCCAGGGCCCTGCCCTGAGGCCTGCTGCCTCCTGGCCTGCCCTCAAGGGCTCCACATGCCCAGCCTTGACCCCAGGGCCCCCGACTCACCCGGCTAGGGCCTGGGTCCCAGGGTGCAGCCTGTAGGACCTTCCCCATGGGCAGCTTGTCTGCGGCCACACTGTGCTGTCTGAGCCTCTGGGGGCCTGAGCTCAGGGCCCATCCAGGCTGCCCAGCTGTGCCCTGCAGGAGTGCTCGTGGGGCTGGGGGGCACTGGTGCCAGAGGCTCACATTGGCAGCTGCTCCGGCAGGGGGTGGGGGTGGGGCGCAGCACCGCCCCTCCCGCCTGGCCCCTGCTCCCTGAGACTGCGGGCGGGAGGCGGGTTGGGACAGGAGGGGAGGGGCTGGGAGGACGGTGCTTCATGGTCCCAGGGCCCAGAGGCCCTCCGCAGGGCTGGGTGGGGCTGGGTGCTGGGCCGGGCCCTGGCCTGCGCACCTCCCTCCCTGGCTGCCGCCTCCTTTCCACTCGCTTTGTGAAGAAAACTGGGAAAGCCAGACGGGCCGCTCGCCCCTGCGGCCCACACGCACAGCATCCGGAGGGTGCAGTGGCCCCTGGACAGTGTACTGGGAGGGGCGCTGGGCAGTGCAGACGGAGGCCCTGACCCTCCTCTCCCCGCAGCTCAGCCCCCCCTTCAAGCCTCAGGTCACCTCGGAGACGGACACCAGGTATTTCGATGAGGAGTTCACGGCCCAGATGATCACCATCACGCCGCCTGACCAAGGTGGGGCCACCGTGGCGCCAGCTTTTGCAGCCTACCCTGGGCGTGGGGGCGCTGTCCGGGGCTCGGAGGGGCGGCGGGAGCCCCGTGGGGCGCTGCTCCAGGCGCCCAGCGGCGACGGCCCTGCCCGTGTCCCCGCAGACGACAGCATGGAGTGCGCAGACAGCGAGCGCCGGCCCCACTTCCCCCAGTTCTCCTACTCGGCCAGCGGCACGGCCTGAGCCCGCGGGCACGCGCCGAGCGTCGTTCAGCCCGGCCGCGGCGCCAGGCCGGCCGCCGCTCAGCATGGACACGGACACCTTTCAGGCCGCACCGCCAGGTCGGGAGATGACCCTGCAGGTTTCTTAATTTATTTCATCCAGTTAGTTCTCCGGACCTAGCCTGGGTCCGAGCGGTGTGGCCGGGAGAGCCTGGGGCTCCATCACGCGCGGGAGCCCCCCAACGACCAGGCACTGTCCCCCCAGCGCTGCACCCCGCCCGCCCGCCCGGCTCCGCTGTGCTGCACGCAGCGGTTTTTTACAACAGTCGACTTATTTTTACTATTATATGAAACTTTCCCTCCAAAGTCTTCAATAAAAGTTGCTTTTCAACCTTGTGGCTGTTTGCCGGGTGGCAGGTAAAGGCGGGGCGGGGGCGTGCAGGGGAGCCGCTGGCCTGGCAGACCCAAGGCCCCAGGGAAGGCCCCTGAGCGGTGTCTCCCCAGCTCTGGGGGGATTGGGGCAGCCGTGTGTGTGTTTTGGGGGGCCCCACAGCCCAGCGTGTGCGTGTGTGTTGGGGGGGCCCATAGCTCAGCGTGTGTGTGTGTTGGGGGGCCCCACAGCCCAGCGTGTGTGTTTTGGGGGCCCACAGCCCAGCATGTGTGTTTTGGGGGACCCCACAGCCCAGCGTGTGTGTGTTTTGGGGGCCCACAGCCCAGCATGTGCGTGTGTGTTTTGGGGGCCCCTCGGTCAGCGTGTGTTTTGGGGGCCCACCGCCCAGCATGTGCGTGTGTGTTTTGGGGGCCCACAGCCCAGCGTGTGTGTTTTGGGGGACCCCACAGCCCAGCGTGTGTGTGTTTTGGGGGCCCACAGCCCAGCAT
>NW_004567114.1:262422-266639 GCF_000260355.1 Condylura cristata
GGGGGCCCACAGCCCAGCGTGTGCGTGTTTTGGGGGCCCCACAGCCCAGCGTGTGTGTGTTTTGGGGGCCCACAGCCCAGCATGTGCGTGTGTGTATTGGGGGGGCCCACAGCCCAGCGCCCAGCCACGCGTACTGCAGGAGCCCCCTGGTGGCTTGAAGAGGAACTGGCCACCACCACCAGCATGGGAGGTACAGGCCCCGCTAGTGGCCAGTGGCCAGGGCCCCCACATGCAGAGCCTGACCCTGGGGGGAGGACGGGGCACCTGGCTGGGAGCATGGGGCAGCTGAGCTGGACAGCCTGAATGTCTCTGGTCAGGGCCAATGTGGAAAGCATTGGGGACCCGCGAGACCAGGCTCCACACACGGTGGCCACTGGTCTGTCAAGGAGGACTTCCAGCACTGCCCTGGCGCAGTGGCTTGTCTGGCCAAGACAAGCCAGACACAGGGCACTGCTGACCAGTCCTGGAGAGCAGAGGCAGCTCGAGCGGGGCGGGGCCTCCGCAGGCAGCCCCCACTCCGGGCGCAGCACCCCTTTTCCAGCTCAACCACCCAGCCTCTGGAGGTAAAGGCGCCTGGCCCGGAGGTTGGGCCCTGCCCCCGACGTGACCCCCCGGGGTCTCCCTGCAGCTGTCCGGTCTCGCCAGACGGCGACCCTCACGCTGGTGCTCTTGCCCCTGACAATCGCCTGTCTTATACACACCCCCGGTGACCCAGACGTCAGCCTGCCACTCCCTGCGCCATGTGCACGGCCCCGGGCCCTCTGCCTCTGGCTTGCCGGGTGGCCCCTGCTCTGGTGGGCCCCGGGCCCTGTAATGTCCTTGCTCTTTCAGGCCAAGTGACACTCACATGGGACAGGCCAGCCTGGCTCAGCCCCCACATCCACAGGCCCCACCCGTGTGCCACTGTCCTGAGTGCTGCAGCCTGGGACGAGGCTGCCGGGCACTACGGAGCAAAGGCTCTGCTCCAGGCCAGCCCTGCACTGCGGGGGCTCATGGGCGGTGGCGCCGGGAGCAGCCCAGGCCCCACAGAGGGCCTCAAGGGCACAGGAGACCCGGGAGCCTGGGGCAGTCCCCCAGCATCAGCATCACCTGCCCCTCGAAACCAGCTAGTGGCCAGGTGCAGCCCCAACCCTGTGGCGCCCCACACCCCCGAGCTGGTTCCCTTCAGCACATCTCTGGGAGGGGCTGGGGCCCCCACGTGCTCGTGCCCAGGGCTGGCAGGCCAGTGGGGCCCCAGCTCGGCTGCGTAAGGGCCCACGGGCAGCGCCGCCATGTCTCAGGACAGGCTGGGCCTGGTCCCACTGGGCACTACTTACCGGCTAAAGGGAGACTGTCGCGGGGCCCCCACCCAGCGGCCCCCACTGCCTGGAGCCCCTCTCCAGAGCCTGGGGGCTCCCTGCAGCACCTGGCAGGTTCCCCAGAGGAGACGCCCTGGGAACTGCTCACACCACCAGCGCTTCTGTCAAATATAAAGTTTATTTATTCACAGCCATCACGAATACAAAATGTAAAACAGGCCCCAGGCCTCGGCTGCCGGTGTCCGGTGCTCAGCCCTCCAGCACGGCGCAGCCGGCACACAGCGGCTTCTCCGGGTTGGCGCTGCAGCTGCAGGGGAGGGGCAGTCAGGGCGAGCAGGCCGGAGACAAGCCACAGTCATCTGCCGGGGACCTGCACCCCATGGGCACCCCTGCCAGCGCCGAGCTGAGAAGGCCCCAGAACCCGGCCTGCAGGCTAGGCCGCTTCCATCTGGACAGAGGCCCCAGGCCACCCAGGGCCTGGCAAAGGGAGCCAGAGCACAGCAGCTTGGGGTGCAGCAGGCCTGCGGGCATCAGGGTCTCCAGGAGCGATGCCGACACACTGGGCCGCAAGCTTGGGGCACCCAGGCCCCCCGCCCGCCGGTGCCCGCATAATCCCTGCCCTTGGCAGCCCAGACGGAGCCAGTGTGGGCGCTGGTGCCCAGCCACCAGCCACTGGGGTACGGGGACAGTGCCCCTCGCCCCCAGCAGCTTGGCATGAAGGTGGAGGAAAGAGGAAGCAGGAAGCAGAGGCTGCGCGGCCCCGCAGGAGGATGTGTCCAGAGACCCGGGCTGGGGTCGGGCAGCCGGTCCCTGTGGCAGGACGCACTGCACCCCCTTGCCCCCCAGACATTGCCACCGGCCCTGGGCACGCTGTGCTTTCCAGTTTACACGCAGCAGCAACCCGCAGGCACAAATCCAAGGACTCGAGGGGCCCCACCGCCTCCCCGAGTCTCAGACTCACTCAGCAGCGAGTCTGGGAGCCCCGCCATCTCAGGGGGCTGCTCCCCACCCCCAGGAGTGGCCGCAGGGCGGGCCTGGTGCCAGGGAGGCCACAGTGGCTGTGGGCCCCGCAGGAACCATGCCAGGAGAGGCGGCTGCCCCAGAAAGGCCCGGGGTACCGTGCCCCCCGCGGCCCCCCCCCCAACTTACTCCGCAAGGGCGCACTGGCCGCATGCCGCCTTGCTGTCAGCAGCTCGCGTCAACGAAGAGCAGGCTCCCGGTGCTACGCCCGCCAGGTCTGCGAGGGATGATCCGCCAGTCAGCCCAGAGGGACGCCGAGCGCACACGCAAGTGCAGCAGACGCTGGGTGTCCAGCAAGGGGCTCCCTGTGCCCTGCTACTGAGCCCAGGCCCGGTCCTGCCGAGTCTCAGGGGCATCCTGGGCCCACTTGGGCCGGCCCAGACCTACCCAGCATCCTGGGGAGGGGCAGGGACACGCCAAAGACAAGGCAGCCCACATGGGGAGGTGGGCGCCCCAGACCGGCGGTCTCTGCCTTCTCCTGGTCCAGGATGTGACCCCACTGGCTGCCTTCACTGACCGGTCTCGGCGCGGCTCCTCGTCAGTCGGCCATCTGGTCCAATCAGCAGCTGCCCCCGCAAGACCTGGGGGGTGCCCATGCGGCCGGGCGGCGGGGACTCTGGCAGGCCCGCCACATCACAGTCCTCCTCCCACGCGTGGGGTGCGCAGGCCCGGGCCCCGCGGAAGAGGAGCTGCCTGGTCTTTTCTGGGGAAGACAAACCTGTTTCTACCTCTGCAACAGGTGACCCCGTGACACCACGTCCGTGCCCCACCACCAGCCACCCTGTGCAGGCCACTCCCTGGCAAGAGGGCCCCTTTGCCCTCCTCCCTCCCCATGACAGCTCAGCTGCCACGGTCTCCTGAATGGAGGAAGATTCTGGACTCAGCCCCACCCAGCATCCCGGGCCCACAGCCTCCCTGCACAGCACTGATCCGGTCCAGGGACGGCCGCTCGCAAGCATGCAACTGACCACTTCAAGAGCACCCCAGGACCTGAGAGGAAATGGCGATCTTGTGCCCTCCCAGCTGAACTGGCCGCTCAGTGCCCAGGGCAGAGGCTAACCGGCTCACACACAGGTGCCCGGGGCCATCATAAGACCCAGCGCCCAGGACCACCTCCACAGTGCCCTGCCTAGGTCTTTCCGTCAGACTCCCAGAGCCCTGCCTAGGCAGGCCCCAGTTGCACCGCCCAGTGTGAAGTCAGGAGGCCCAGTTATGGGGTAACGGTTATCGTGTAACTGGGGTGGCTGAGAAGGCCCTGTCACACCAGCCCCTCCTTGGTCCCCCCTCCAGCCTTCCAGACCCCCTACCCCGCAGGGGATGACATATGGAGACATGGGCAGGCTGACCCTGGTCCTCAAGGGCTTGTGTAGAGAGGACAGGTCACTCATGCGCGCAGGCTGGGTGTTGCCCTCCCACTGGACTCCAAGGGCGCACCCCAAATCTGTTTCTTTTCCTCTTCCCCTGCAGTGTTTCCATTTTGGGAAACCCCCCACGGGGCACACGGCTTCACCCACTTTTCCACCAGAAGGCCCCGGGAGGACTGGCGTTGGTAACCTTGGCGAGCAAGGGCTGGGGCTGGAGCAACTGTCACAGTGGGGAGGGACAGCAGGACGAGAGGCCCGGCTGGTTCGCCCGCACCCGGGCCACGGTCTAAGGAAGCTCCAGGGCCTGGGCCCGCGCGCCAGATTAGCTCAGCTGCGTCGGCCACCCGCCCCGGCTATCAGCAGCCCAGTGACCGAGACGGCTGCGGCATCCAGGGCCTGAGGACCCGGCGAGAGGGCCGGGCGCGAAGGCCTCCAGACACTGCCGGCCCCGCCCCTCTGCGCACCTACTCGGCCCGGCGGCGGCCCAGGCCGGAGCTCCACCGCTCGCTCCGGGGACCCGAGCTGGACGGCGCCG
>NW_004567114.1:267694-272471 GCF_000260355.1 Condylura cristata
GGCCCCGGGTAGCGCCCGGTGTCCTGCTCGGGCCCCCGGGCCCTGTTCGGCTCCCAGGCGCGGTCAGGGCAGCCGCGCGGCGCAGGGCCGGGCTCTGCCGTGTTGTGGCGTGGAGACGAGCGTACGGGGGGCGCCGAGGTTCCCGGAGCCGCCTGCGGGCCCTAAGCGCGGGGGAGCGACCCCGACCCGTCCCGCGGGTAGTGGCGCGTGGGCGCGCAGCCCCGGCCTCTGGGCACACGCCGCTCTGGCCCGCCGGGGCGCTGCTGCTGTTCGAGAGTCCAACGCCCGCGCGCGCCCACTCGAGGCCGTCCCTGCGCGCTGTCTCTGGCTGAGCGTGGGGAGACTCGTGGGAGACTCGCCGGCTTTCCTCCCCGGCCCCGGGCTGCTCGGAGCCTTCTCGGTCAGGCTTCTCCTGGGCATGGCCACAGGTCACTGCGGCCAGCACCTCCTGTGGGTGGCCGCCAAGCCCTCATGGACGCTTAGCTTCCAGGTCAGGGCGCCCTGTGCCAAGCGCAGGTGCGGCATCCCGGGGTCACTCGGCCCCAGAGGTGGGGGATGCTGCGAGCCTGCCCCTTCCAGATGCATGGTGCTGGGGGAGAATTATCCCCCCAGACGCATGGCTTCCTTGGAAGTGTGCAGACACCCGACAACACAGTGCGGATAGACGCAGACCCGGTCTGAGCAGAGTTTGGAACAGCGACCGGAAACAGATCTGGGGCCTTGGGGCAGTACTGCCGCCCGCCCCTCCCAGGCAGACCTGAGGGGCCCTTGTAAGCCTGCCCTCTCACTGCAGGGGCCGCGGGAGGGCCCCCCCCCACCCCCCGGGGAAAACTGCACCATCCTGGGCAGGCAGGACAGCCAGGGTCCCGCATGATGGGGGCAGCCCTCTCCCCAGCAGGAACCTGCCTCGGGGCATTCCTTTCCACCCTCCTGCCTTTTGGGAACACAAGGCAGGCAGGCGAGGCTTCTGCTGTGCGCCCCTCCACCCCAGGGCGAGTGGCAGAGGGGGCCAGCGAGGCCCTGCTGTGTGGATGTTTCCTTGTCTCAAGTCACCAAAGGCCACATGGCACAGGCGTGGCCAGGAGTGCTGCTGGCCCTCCGGAGGTCTGAGACCGGCCGCCCAGCAGGTCTGGTGGGGCTGCTGCCAGGCTGGGGCCCTGGGCGAGGGCGTCCCTTGCCCCGTTCCTCTAGCCCAGGGCTCCCAGCCCCAGGTGGTCCCTGTCTCTCCCTGTGCCTGCCCCCTTCTCTGAGTGGCCGTGAAGGTGGCTTTCTGGATTTACCCCAGCCTCTGAAGTTGTTCACGGTGCTTGCAGCTTTGGGGGTATACAGAGGGCACCCACACCTGCAAACTTGGGGGGGCAGGGGAAGGCCTGGGGTTCAGGGGTGGGGATTCTGGAATGTCACGTCTTGGAGGCGCTCTGCCTGCCCGACACCGCTCCAGCTGAACCCCAAGCCTTGGCAGCCACCCCATGGCCTGCACCTTTGGTGTCGAGAAGCCAGGACACGGGAGCCAGTAGGATGCGGCGCTGCCCACCGGACCCGGTTTATTGCCCGCCAGCCCAGCCCCCACCACAGGCCGGACGCAGCTTGCTGGGGCGCGAGGAGGGCAGTCACCCCGAGGCTGCAGGGCGGCCGCGCAGGTGCGCTTCCAGGTTCCCAGGCGAGCCGCGCCAGGCGCTCTGCCTAGAACAGCTGGATCATTGACTCCCGGGACTTGCCGACCCCGATCCACTTGACTGCAGAGAAGAAGGGCGGGTCAGCCTGGGCGGTCCAGCCTGGGCTGGGCGGGGCCAAGGCGCCGCAACCCCTGCGCTGCCCCCACCTGCCACGCCCACGTGGTTCTCCACGAAGCGCACATAGCCCTGGGCCTGCGGGGGCAGGTCTTCCCACTTGCGGGCGCCCGTGGTGTCGGCCTTCCACCCCGGCAGGGTCTCGTACTCCACCTCCACCTTCTGCAGGACCTCCTGGTTAGCTGTGGGGACAGGTGCGGGTGCTGCGGGCGCCGGGGGTGGGCCCTGCGGGCAGCGGCCTTTTTGATTTCCATGGGGCAAGGGGCTCACAGACACTGCAGTACCCCATCCAGACCGGGGCACCGGCCCAGACCTGCGTTCGCTCCCTCAGAACATCTGTGGTGGCCCTGTGGAGGAGGGGCCCGGGAGGGCCCGGGAACCCAGAAGCTTGGGACGCCCTGCTGGAGGCAGGCTGCTGGGCCAGGCAGCCTGCTGCGGGGGTCCTGGCCCCAGTCCCCACCCCACTTCTGCTGTGCCCCCTCAGACCGGGGCCAGCATGACCAGGCGTGTGGGGTCGTGAGGGGACCCAAGCGGCGCTGATGGGTGGGTACCACATGCCCAAGGCTGGGGCAGCTCGCCCAGTGCTGGGAGGGGGCAGGTCCCCCTCCGGAAGCACCAGGGCACCTCCTGCCCACGAGCCACACCCCCAGTCCAGGGCCAGGGCAGACTAGGGCTGGCACCGCTGCGGTCATGTTGGCTCTGGGCGGGCTGACCATCGCCTTCTTATGCGTACCTGGGAAGTGGGGGATCCGCTTCCCATTCAGCTTATACGCAATGCCGACCTTCAGCTCGTCCAGGGCGTCCAGGATGTCCAGCTTCGTCAACGCGAGCCTGTCCCAAAGTCGCCAGGACACGTGTGGCTCGGCTGCCCCGGGGCAGAGACCAGCTGGGCGGTCCCGGGAGCCACTTCTGCCAGCCAGGCCAAGTCCGCCTGTCCTGGCCCTGGGGCCAGCCCTCCTTTACCCCAACCAGGCCACATTTGGGGTCTCTGCTTCCCTGTGCCAGGGCCGGTGCCCACTGCTCATGTGCCCACCTCTCGCCTGGGAAGCAACGACCCTGCGCAGCCAGCGTGGCGCCCCAACCCTGCTTGCCCTGGCCCAGCACTCTGCTGCACTCGTCCACCCCCCCCCACACTCAGGCGCCGCCCAGGCGGGAACAGCCGCTGGCGAGCCCCCGGGGATGCGGTGGGCGCAAGGATGCCCAGGACGCAGGCCCCGCGAGGCCCAGGCCCTGGGCCCGTGGCCCGCCAGGTCCCTTACGCAGTGAAGCCGTTGATCATATGGGCGTATCTCACGGTGACCAGGTCCAGCCAGCCGCACCGCCTCTTCCTGCCTGTGGTCACCCCCCACTCATGGCCACGGTTCTGCAGCAGGTCTCCGACCTCCTGGGGGGTCAGGCCGTGAGGCAGGTCCCTGGCTGAGCCCGCAGGCCCCGCCCCGCCGGCCCGCACTCACGTTGATCTGCTCTGTGGGGAAGGCGCCGATGCCCACGCGGGTGGTGTAGGCTTTCACCACGCCATAGACCTCCCCTATGTTCTGTGGGGGGATGCCCAGGCCGGTGCACACGCCCCCCACAGTGCAGTTGGATGAGGTCACGAACGGGTATGTGCCTGCAAGGCAGGTGCAGGAGTGGCGGGGACACCCGGGCTGGTCACCTCGGCCAGGGCCCCCTGGGCAGGGCCAGGTGGCTCCACCCCAGGGTGGGCTGGGGCTGTGGGAGAGCACAGGCTGCTCCCTTGGAGAGGGGGCCTCCACTGGGCTGCCTCCTGCTGGGGTGACCCCCACCGGCCCCTCAGCTCTGGGCCCCCAGACCGTCCTGCAGCCCGGTCGAGAGCGGGCTGCCAGCCTACCGAAGTCGATGTCTAACAGGGCCGCATTGGCACCCTCCACCAGAATCTTCTTGGGGGGCCCGTGAAGTGCCTCATACATGAAGTGCACCCCGTCTCGGACCAAGGGGCGGATCCGCTCGGCCAAGCCCTGCAGGGGGGCGGCAGGTAGTTCTGTGGGCGCCCCCTCCCCCACCTGCACATCCTGCCAGCGGGCTCTGCGGGCTCAGGGGAAGCCCCAGAGGACCTGCCCGCGAGGAAGGGGCGGCCCTGGGCCCTGGGCCACGACTGACTGGCCACAGGGACCGGTAGAGGAGGCTTGGCCTCTGAACACATGTACTTTGGGGGTGCCGGAGAAGGCCTGTCTGCAGGCCAGGCCCAGCGGGGGCTGCCAGCCAAGGCCGCGAGAATTAGGTCACCTGGAACTGGGGTGCTAGTCTGGTGGGAGAATGCGCTGGGGTGGGCGCAGGGCCCCCGGCCGCCAGCTGGCCCAGGACAGGCGCCAGTTCTGCGCAGGCCTATGCCACGCCCACCTGGTGGGCAGCGGCCTGGCCTCCCCCAGGCCAGAGAGCAGAGCTGGAGGGGCCGGAACCACAGGGCCCTGCCCCTCCTCAGGCCTCCGCCCCGCCCCGCCCCAGGGGGCCGCTGAGTCCCTCCTCAGTGCGGAGGCCATGAGGGCTGTACAAGCAGGTAGCCCATGGTCACCTGGCCTCCAGGGTGACACCCTGACCACAGCCAGCCCAGGGCTCACACAGGCGGCCAGCTCCCCACAACATGCCCGTGGCCAGGACCCTGGGGACGGTCCATTGACTGTCCACAAGGTGTGGGGCTGTGGCAGGGTCTGCCCGGCTGCCTCTGGCCCCTGGCTGTACCTTGAGCTTCTTCAGCTGGCCTTCGATGTCCACTTCCAGCGCTGGAAACATGGACTGGTGCTGGCGGGCCAGGTTCTTGAATCTGCGAGAGGACGACCCTCAGGCCCGTGGCCTGGCCCCGCACGACCCCCGGCGCGGCCGCACAGTACCTGGCGGAAAACTCCTCAAAGTCCGACAGCAGGTCACAGACGCGCAGGCCGGTGCGGGCGGCTTTGGAGGAGTAGGCCGGCCCGATGCCCTTCCGGGTGGTGCCGATGCTGGGGGGCACGGGGGGTGTGGGCACGGGTGGG
>NW_004567114.1:272716-274533 GCF_000260355.1 Condylura cristata
GAGCCGCCGGGGACAGGGAGGCTCGGAGGCCGCTGCAGACTCACTTCTTCCCCTCCTGGGCTTGCCGCTGCGCCTCCTGGAGCCCGTCCACGGCCTGGTGAAAGTCGAACACTGGGGGAGGGGGGCGGCGTCAGGCCTGCCGTGGCGCCCAGTCCAGTCTGGACGGGGCTGCCTGGAACTAGCCCTGCGGTGCCCTTCCCCGCTCCCCCTCTGCCCCCGGGCCAGCAAGCCCGTCCCAGGGCCGGCCTGGGGCTGACAGGGCCCCGCAGGGTCCCTCGCGCCGGGACACTCACCGAGGTGGGCGCGGTCGGAGATGACCAGCCTCTTCTCCCAGTCCTTCAGACCTGCAAGACACGGGTCACCTGGGAGAACAGCTGCCCGCCCCCCGCCGCCTGGGTCCAGCGGGGCCTGTCTCCCAGAGAGCCTGTCCAGCGCCCCGGTCCAAGCCCTGGCTCCCTTTACAGGCCCTCTGGGGGTCCCTAGGGGCACCCCTGTCTCCCATGGCTGAGCTATCCCCTGTCCACTTCCAGCCTGCAACCACAGGCCCCACCCCTGGGGTGCCCAGGAGCCACTCCTAGGGACGGTGCTGGCTGGACTCTGGGGCGCCTCCCCCGGAGCCATTAAGCCCCTCCTAGGTGAGCCACCCGGGACCGGCCTGCCGAGAAGGCCCAGGCAGCAGGGGGAGGAGGAGGGGCGCTTGCCTCTGAGGGGCCTGGGACCCACCTTTCTTCTCGTTCTTCTCCGCCTCTTCAAACAAGCCCGGCAAGTGCACCACCACCCCATTGCCTGCAACGCAAGAGCGGGGCTGAGCAGGTAGGGCCTCACGCGGGGCCTGGGGCGGGGCGGCGTCCGCCTGGCAGGGTAGGGGCAGCCGGTCGTGGCTGTCCGTTCATCCGTGTATGGCCACACGGCCACCCTGACATCCCTGTGAGGCAGCGAACCTGAGAGCACCCGCTGGACTCGGGCTGAAGGGGCCAGGTCACAGCAGGGTGGGGGCCAGCTGGGGTGCAGGCTGCGGCCGGAGGGGGCTTCAGCGCCCCCATCTGTGCTCTGAGACATGGTTAAAGTGTGAATTTAACGCGTGTGTACTTATCACATGAAAAATGGTCAAAATGAAAGTTGCAGCTAGTCTCGGCTGAGCAGATAGGCTGGGGGTGTCCGGGCCGCTGGGAACTTTCTGGGGAGGTTCTGACTGCCAGTCGGTGATGAGGGTCACGGTCCTGCAGCGTCCTGGGTCCAGAAGCCCGTGGAAGCGCCTCGCCTCCGTGAATGGCACACAGGCAGGCGTCAGGGAAAGGAGGCTCCCCTCAGCCCTGGAGCCCCAACAGACAGGCGCCAAGACGGCCCCTGGCAGAGGGAGCAGACCGGTGCAGTGGCTCAAGCAGCCGACACCACGCTGGAGGTCGCCCTGGAACACACCTAAGTGCCCCCGTGTCCGGCGCCACCACGTGGAGGGGCCTGCGCAGGTTTGGGGCGCCGCTGGCGGAGCTCAGCCCAGCCCACCGCGCACGCTCCCTGCTACCACGCGGGGCTCCGGCTGCCGCCTGACCACTGAGGTGCCGTCTTGGCCGGTTTCCAGACACCCTGGGCCCTGCCTGTGCCCAGGCACTGCGGGAGCAGCGCAGGACAGTGGGGGCCTGGGGAGGGGAGCCAGGGCCCGGGGTGAGCGCCGGACTCCGAGGGAGCGGCCGAGGGCAGGGCAGGGCAGCCCTGGGCTTCCACAGAGACGAAGGGGCTGGCAGGGACACGCTGATGGAGGGAGATGAGATGGCGGACGGCCTCTGAGGACACCGAGGGTGCCGGGAACGCCGGCGAGG
>NW_004567114.1:274784-284292 GCF_000260355.1 Condylura cristata
GTCCCGGGGCGCTGGGCCTCGAGACTGCGCCCTCACCCCGCCGGGCAGCGCCCAGCGAGCCGCCCTGTCCTTGCCCTGGGCCCGCCCATCCCCTTGGGCAGGGCTCGCTCACCGATGAAGGACACCGCCTTGGTGTGGACGATGCCGCTGGGCAGCAGGTGGAAGTCGTACTCCTTGCCGTCCACCACCACAGTGTGGCCTGCATTGTTGCCCCCCTGGGGGCAGAAACCGGGCTGAGTCCAGGAGCCCAGACTAGGGTCCACCTGGGTAGGAGGCTGCCAGGTGCTGCCCTGTGGCCCTAGCGTTCCGTCTCCCTTCCTGTGTGACAGCCCCGGGAAGGCAGAGGCCTGGTCAGGCCCCCCAGAGCAAAGGCGGGCCTAGCCACAGGCCCCCTCCTTGGACCCCTGGAGGGCCTGGCTGGGGCAGGGTCACCCTGTTCGAGGGAGCCGCGGGGCCCCTCCACCCACCGCCTGAGACTCTGCACCCTGGCAGACCCCGAGTGCCAGGCAGCCTGTGAAGCGCGGACAAGCCCTGGGCCGCTCCCCCAGCCCAGCCCCACAGCGCCCCGCTGTGTCCACAGGCCAAGCTGTCCTGGGTTTGCTGGTGGCTGCTGGGTGATGCGGTGGGAAGGGCAGATTGGGGCTGGTGCTGGGGGCTGCCGCAGGGGCACAAGGCAAGGGCCCGGAGCCGGCTGTGGGCACCGGAGGTGGAAGGGTTGGTGCTGGGGGCCCCTCGAGCACCAAGGCCCACCTGGGTTGCGCTTGGCCAGCCGCCCAGGGCCAGGTGGGGAGGGGCCCTGAGCTGGGCAGCCAGGCCCTGGTGTGTGGGTCTGAACGGCAAGGAAGTCCTGGCGGGGCCCCTGGAGGGCAGGCCCCCACTGCCCTGGCGGTGGCACAGTTCGTGGGGGTCCGGGGGGAGGTGGGCAGGGGCGGGCAGCCCAGCCCTGACCGCCTCAGCTGGAAGTGAGCCCCATGAGAGCGGCCAAGGGGCCGGAGACCAGGCAAGGCCTGCTGGCGACCCAGGGTCAGCCTGGCCTCCTTCGGCGGGGCCAGGCCCCAGGGGGTCCCCCACTGTTGTACCCACCATTTGGGAAAGTGGGTGCGCTGGGGCTCCTGACCGGGGGGATGTCGGGCTGGGGACGGGGCTCCAGCCTGCTCTGCCCTTGGTGGCGCTGCGAGTGGCTCTCGTGAGGGCAGAGCAGGCGGGGCGTGGCCTGGCGGGCAGAGCAGGGAGGTTCTGTTCCGGAAGGCTCTCTGCGGCGGGCTCAGAGCCTGGCACCGGGGCTGACCGCGAACCCCCGGCTCACTTTAGGGGGGCGGCGGCCGAGTGGCAGCTCACCGCACTCCGGAGTGGGTGGCCGGGGCACCCAGACGCCGGCGGTGGGGGAGGCGCACACCACCCAGCACTACCCAGCACGCGGCAGGGGACTCCCGGAGCGGAGCGGGCTGCGGGCCGGCAGGGGCTGGGGCCCGAGCACCTCCTGAACCCCAGTCCTTGGGAGACCTAGGCCCCACTTGCTGCCTGCGCCCGCCTGGCCTCCTGGGGGCAGGCCATGGCGCCGTGCCTTCTCACAGCATTTCTGGGCGCTCGGGCCCAGCAGGCCCACCCTGAGCGGAGGCTGTGCGCCCGCTCGGCCACCCCAGCCTGGCCGGGGCAGACGGCGCTGGAGCAGCCGCAGCGGAGGGGGCCAGCGCCGGGCCCCCAGGGACAGCTGTGTGCGGCGCCACCAGCCTCTGGGTCACCCTGTCACTCGGCAGACGTCTCCTCCCTCCCTGGGTGCGGCCTGCTCTCCTCCAGACTCCGGTCCACTGTGCTGCCCTGGCCCCTTCCCCTGCCCAGAGCCTCTCCTCCGGGGGCCCCTGCAGTCGCTGGCCTAGGCTGTCCCAGGTGGTCCTGCAGGAGGAGGAGGAGGGGGGACCTGGGGGCCCCAACCCCCACCCTCATGGCCCCATGACACGCCCCACCCCCTGAGGATCCGGTGTCCCCAACTCAGCGCTTGTATTTATAGTTCTGCTCCCCTGCCTGGGGGCTGGGGGAAGGCGGCTTCCTGGGGGGAGGGGAGGGGTGTCAGGTGCCTGGAGCTGGGGGTAATGTGAGTGGTGGGGTGGGTGGCCCTGGATAGGGTGTCCCGCCGGGAAGACAGGAGTCCCCGAGGTGGTTGGGGTCGCGCGGACGGGGAGGGCAGGATCCCGCCGGGTCCCAGGGAGGGGGCTGGGAGCGGGTGGGGGGTCCCGGCGCCGGCCCGCACCTGGCAGCGGCTGACGATGTCGGCGTCCGTGGCCAGCAGGTCCACCACCTTGCCTTTGCCCTCGTCCCCCCACTGCGCACCCAGCACCACAGTCACCCGCGAGCCGGTCGCCGCCGCCTCCTGCTGCAGCCGCCCCCGCTTGACGCCGCCCGCGCCGGGGGGCCGGTCGTTGGAGGCGCGGGTCCCTGACATGCCGGCTCGGCCGGGCAGCGCGCCCGCGCCATTAAAAGGAGGCCCTGGGCAGGGGGGGGCTGCCGGGGGAGGGGCGGGGCGGCCTGACGCCCCCGGTGACCTCGCTGGAGCCCGCCCGCCCGCACAGTGCGTCCGCCAGCGCTCCTGGGTGCTCTCTCTGCGCGGCTCCCCCGCCGCGGGACGCCGGCCACCCACCGGCCCCAGGCTCAGGCCCTCGAGCCTTCAGAAACTGTGGGGTCCCTTCCCCGGGCGGGCGGGAGGGCGAGGTGCACAAGGAACTCGAGGGCCCGCGCCAAGGGGTGCCCCCGCGGCTCCCCCCACCGCAGGTCTCGCCCAGGGTCGCGCCCCCTAGTGGCGGCAGAGAGGACAGCCTGTCTCCCCACCGTCCCTGCCTCTTGCACCCAGTCTTTGGCAGAGGGGCGAGCGCTGCTGGGTAAGGGGAGCAGCTCTGCGCGCAAGAGGCAGGGGATCCGGGACGCCCTGCCCAGGCCTCCCACCGCAGGGCTGTGGGACTGGGTGTCCAGGGAGCTCACACTGGCGCTGCCGCCCCCCCCCCCACGACTTCCCCGGGGAAAGTTGGGAGTGCGGACACCTCTCCTGCATGGCCACCGTGGTGGCCCTGGGGGCCAGGCAGTCTGAAGGTTGGTGTGCGGGGTGGGGGGGGGTATGGGGTTGGGGGCTCTGGAGACAGGACAGGGGTTGGGGGGCATCTGAATGGGGTGAAGGCGTGGGGTCTGGGTTGCCCACCGGGAGCTATGGGGAAGATCTGTGGGACTCAGCAAGGAGGGGATGCTCCCTTCTGTCCCTCTGGGGTGGTGTGGAAAGGGGGACACTGGCTCTGAGCCCCTCTGGGGGCAACCTGGACTCTGGGCCAGCAGGTGGGAGACTGGCCCTGGACACGGCGGGCTTGCACCACATGTGGGACGGGCACTGGCGGGGCATGGCCCCTATAAATAGACAGTGGGTCTGGGCGACCGGCTTCTCTGTAAACAGCCCACAGGCGACTGGCCGCAGCTGAGGCCGCCAGTCACATGCCCGAATTAGAGCCCCGGCCCCCACCACGGGCGTGACCTGCTTCGGCCTGGGCATCGCTTCCCCACCTCTGTGCAGCCAGGTGCTGTGGCTTTAGGGGCTCCGCTCTAGGGGCCAAACCCCCAACCAGAGCCTGGGCCCCCAGAAAGAGCCCTCACTGCTGTCTACAGAGCCTGTAGGAATGGCCAGTGGCCACCCTGTGGTCATGAGTAAGTCAGGTCCAGATAGCATGTGTGCACACATCCCACACAGACACCCCCCCCTCACACACCATCCCCCCCACCTCACACACACACACTTCATACACACCATCCCCCCACCTCACACACACATACTTCATACACATACCATCCCTCACACAAACATACCTCATACACACACCATCCCCCACACACCTCACATACACATACCTCACACACACACCTCACACACACACACCATCCCCCCCACCTCACACACATACCTCACATACACACCATTACCCCCACACACCTCACACATACGCCACCCCACCTCTCACACACACCTCACACACACACCATCCCCCCACACCTCACATACACACCATTACCCACACACCTCACACACACACCATTACCCACATACCTCACACACACATCATCCCCCACACCTCATACATACACCATCCCTCACACCTAACACACACATACCTCACACACACACACCATTACTCACACACACATACCACACACACACCATCCCCCCCACCTCACACACACATACCTCACATACACACTATTACCCCCACACACCTCACACACACATACTACACACACCCCCCCATACCTCACATACACACCATTACCCACACACACCTCACACACACATACCTCACACACACTAATACCCCCACACACCTCACACACACATACCTCACACACACCATCCCCCTCCCACACCTCACACACACATACCTCACACACAATTACCCCCCCACACCTCACACATGCTACCCCCCACCTTACACACACATACCTCACACACACACCATCCCCTCACCTCACACACACATACCTCACATACACACCATTACTCCCACATACCTCACACACACATACCTCACACACACCATTACCCCCACCACACACACATAACACACACACACCATCCCCTCACCTCACACACACACACCTCACATACACACCATTACCCCCACACACCTCACACACACATACCTCATACATCTACCCCACCTCACACACATACCTCATACACACACCATCCCCCCACCTCACACACATACCTCATACACACACCATCCCCCCACACCTCACGCACATACCTCACACATACACCATTAACCCCCCACCTCACACACACCATCCCCCTCACATCTCACACACACACCATTAACCCTCCACCTCACACACACCATCCCACACACACACACCATCCCACACACACACACCATCCCACACACACACAATGGCAAAGACACAGACACAAACACAAAGATGCATCCAGACAACCCACTCCCACTTACAAACACCTCCCTGCACCCCCCGCGGGGCGTCTGGATGTGGCCCCAGGTGTGGGGCGCCCCGGGCCCTGGGATAGCAGACACTTCCCAGACTGGCTCATGGCGCCTAGAGCTCCCCGGGTCTCTGGCACACACTGGGTGTCACTGTGTCCTGAGGGTCCCGCTCCATCCTGCTGTGGGGCCCTTGTAGGGAGCAGCTCAGACCCACCTCCCTGCCTCACCCCGCCCTCCCCTGCACAGGCCAGCCCTGCCCCTCTGTCCCCGCCCAGCAGCACACCAGGCACCTGTGAGAGGCTCTTTATTCAGTGGTCTGCAGCTCGGGGGGGGGGAGGCATGGGGCAGCTGAGGGCGGGTGCAGCTCTTGTCTGGGCCTTGCACCCCAGGGGTCCTTGGCTGGGGACAGCAGAGCTCGGCTGGAGGTAGGAGCAGCGGACAGCAGGCGGAGTGAGGGGCCAGGCCCTGGCGTGGGCGGGCAGTGCCGCCGGGGGCTGTGCGTGCTGGGAGGGGCCCCTGCCTGCTGTCTCAGCGGCCCACACAGGAGACACCCCATTCACCTCTGGGCTTGACGCTGCCGCCCAGCTCTAGCATGGGGCAGACGGACAGCAGGCCGCAGGGCAGGGGCCGGCCGAGTGGACCCCTTGCCTGGGTCCTGGGGCTCCTGCGAGCCGTGTGAGCAGCCCTGACAGACGCCCCACCAGGCAGTTGGGGCCGACAGGTGTGCTGGGGCAAAGCAGCAGGAGGGCTGGGGCGCCAGGTGGCCCGGCCAGTGCCTACTGGGGTCCCGTCCGCCAGACCCTGGGGGCCTGAGGGCCCAGCACAGCCCAGGCCTGGCCGGGTAAGGCACGGAGTTCTGGTGTCTGAGGCCGGTCCCAGCCCGGCCCAGAAGCCCGCTCAGCCGCACTTGGTCCCTCACTTTGCTCTGGGCTTGGGCCTGAGGCCTGTGGGAGGAGACAAAAGGACCCGTTGGGGTGCCGGCAGCCGGGTCCCCAGGCCCTGCTGGCCCCATCCCTGTGGCCCTGCAGCACCATGCCCCCGGGTGCACCTGGACCCCAGGCCCCTGGAGCAGAGCCCAGCCAGGAGGCGGCCGTGGGCAGCCCGGTCAGCCGGCTCAGCGCCTGGGCAGGTCGGGGCTCTGGGCCCTCGCTGCCGGCCACATGCCAGAGGCACCCCCCTTCCTTGCTGGCTCCCGGGGCACCAGGGCCCACTGGCCACCGGGCCAGGGGCGCTCACAGGGCGGGACTGTCTGTGGCACCTCTTGGCCACATGACTGGCTACGCCACTAGCTGAGCGGTGTAGCTAAGCTGAGTCAGGGGTGCAGCGAGATGCCCCCAGTGTGAGGGTGTCACGTGGGGTCCTGGGCAGGATCTCACTTCCAAAACCCTAACTGTGAAGGCGGAGGCAGCAGCACCCCTGGGGACGTTGGGGACACCAGATTGCTGGGCGCACAGGGTCCACAGACACACAGGCACTGTCCCCCACACCACAGCCAGAGCCGAGCTGGGGCGGCCCCTGAGGGGACCCTGTGCTGGCCCGAGGTGCTGGTGGCCCTGCAGAGCTGTGCTCTGAGCCCCGTGGCCCCGAGGGTGAGGCCGTGACTGGGGTGAGCGTGGTGGCGCCGACTCTGGCCCACAGGGGCCCTGCCAGGCCCTGCGCCCCATCCGGACTGGCCAGCAGGGGCCGGCCAAGAGGCATGCTGGGCCGGTGCCTGAATTCCCTCGACCCCCTGCCCTCGGCACCTCCCCTCTGGCCAGCGTGGGCCCTGGGCTGGTCACAGAGCCCACCCTCCCGCCCACAGGCAGGGCCAGGGTCTGCTGCCCAGGCCTGGCGGTGTCTCGGGGCCACAGCCTCAGCACTGGCCTCTGTGACTGGGCCCAGGCTGGGGGGCTGCGACCTACAGAGCCCTCAGCCTCAGGGACTGGGCGGTCAGCGCTGGCTGCACGCAGCAAGGGCGGGCCCCTCAGCTCATCTGCCAGGCCCTGGGCGCCCTGCCAGGCCTGCCCCCGCCCCGCCCTCTGCACTGGCCAAGCGGGGCCCGCCCTGGGGTGCAGGAGGGGCGCCGGGCATGGGTTAGGGGGCCACCAGCTGCGCCATGTTAGAGCGAAGCAGGCACCACCTACCTCACTGGATCTCACAGAACCTTTTTGTTTGGCTATCACCGGGGTCGGGGGCAAGCTCTGCTTTCAAATGGAAAAAACCGCTCAGCGCCGGTGCTGGGGCGCGGCCCGCAGCAGGCCAGCGGGTCCCGGACGCCCGTCCCCTGCAGTGCTGGGGTCGGGGTGCCCAGGGCAGCCCCCGCGCAGGGACTGGTGTCCCTGCCCGGAGGGTGCAGGCGCCCGGGAGTGACCCGCTGGCGGGGGAAGGGCTGGCACGAGCTGGCCCGTCCACCTGGCCGCCCGCCGGTTACCTTCCTGGCTCCGGGATGGGCGCTTCTTCCTTCGCTTGCCGGTGCCCTTGGAAGCACGGCCACGGGGTCTGGGAAGGGTGCCGGACCCCGAGGAGTCGGTCACCGTGTCCTCAGAGTAGGATCTGTCCAGGGACGTGTCCAGCGCAGAATCCGGGGCTGTGTCCTCCTCGTCCCCATCCTCGCCGGGGCCAGCACCAGGGAGCCCAGCACCGTGGCCGGGCGCAGCTGTGTTCTCCAGCCTGTCGCTGGTGCTGTCCGCCGGGGCCTGGCAGACGCCTCCCGGCGCTGTGGGGGCCTCGGGGTCTTGGTGGGCATTCATGGCCCTGGGCAGCGGGCCGCTGCCGAACGGGAGGGGCTTCAAGGGCTGTGTGTCGCACAGCGCCCCCGGCCAGGCCCCTGTGGAGGGCTGGGGGCTCTCGGGGTCCCCCGGGGCCAGGGTCTCGCTGGCATCCATGTACCAGGAGGCCTGCCGCTCCAGGGGCCCGGGAAGGCCCTCCCCCGACGGCTCTGCAGGCGGCTGCGGACCAGGGGGGACGGCGTCCACGAGGTCCCAAGCCTGCGACTCCCTGGTGGCGTCCAGACCAGGCTGGGCGGTGGCGTGGGGGCAGCTGGCGCCTCCTGCCAGCGAGCCGGGGCCGGCTGTGGAGAGAGGGGCCGTGGTCAGGTCAGGACTCTGGTCTCAGCCCCGGTGGGGGCGGGCCCGTGCGCAGCCCAGCCCTGCAGCCGGGGCAGGGTGAGATGGATTTGGGGGCACTTCCTGGGAAGGGCGGGGGAGGCAGGGCGCAGGGCCTCACCTGGCTCCTCATCCCGCGGGGGGGCCGGGGGGCCCGGCCTGCCGCCCGCCTCAGCGTCCGCCCGGCCGCGGGCTGTCTTCCGCAGCTGGAAGCCCTTCCTGATGTCCGCCAGCAGGGCGTCGATGAGGCACACCTCCTCCTGCTGCCCGCCTCCTGGCCGGCCTGAGAAGCCCAGCCGCTGACCTCAGCCCGGGGGGGCGGCCCGCCCCGCTCCTGCCCCAGGCCTCACCTGGCCTCCCGGCCTGGCCCCTGGGCCGCAGAGCCTCCTCCTCCGCCAGCTGCTGCTTCCTCCGCGCGGCCCGGGCGGCCTGCTCCTTCCGGTCCTTGTTCTCCTGCGAGTGGACAGGCAGTGTGACGCCGGGGCCGAGCGTGCCGGGCGGGCCGGCCGCCGAGGGGCCCAGCCACCTTCAGGGCGCGGACGAAGAGGTCGCGGAAGGCCTTCATGGTGCTGAAGGTGTCCTCCAGGCTCAGCTGCTGGGGGTCCTCGCACAGGTAGGCGGCCAGCTCCTGCCGCTTCTGCGCGATGGCCTGGAACACCTCATCCAGCGCCCGGGAGGCCTCGATGCTGGCCTGGGGCACAGGGCCGGTCAGGGCGCGGGCGCGCGGGGCGCAGGGGCGGACCCCCGCCCCCCGCCCCCGGCGGCGCTTGCCTGGAGGCGCTGGCTGTACTGTCCCTGCACCTCGGGGGCTGAGCCCCCCACCCTGCGTGCCATCTCCTCCAGCTTCGCCAGGCTGGCGCTGGACTCGGAGTGGATGAGCTCCAGGTGGATCCTGAGGACACAGGAGGCTGGAGGCCGGCGACAGGCGTGGCCGCTGCAGCCCAGGTGGCCCCTGGGCGGGGCATGTCGCGCCTTGGAGTGACAGAGCCGGGGGGCTCGTGTCCTCTGCGCCGCCTGCACCGGCCGCGGTGTGGGGACAGTGGCCCTGTGCGCCAGCCTGTCCTTCCTCCAGGCCCGGCCGAAGGGCTGTGCACGGGCGTCCTGGCTCTGGGGCGGGGGGTGCTCACCCTGCTGCCTGGGAGGGCGCCTCCAGCTCCTGGGGCAGCTGCAGGAGGTCGGGGTGGCTCCTCTCCGCCTCCTGGAAACAGGCCTGTGAGCCCCGCCCCGCCCCGCGGCCCCTCAGCTCCCACTGGCCCTCGGAGGTGCTCGGTCCGGCTGGGCCTCCCGCCCTCCCTGCGGCCACCCCTCCCCGCCCACCTCCAGCACGTGGTGCAGCAGCGTCACGCGGCTCTGCTGGGACTTGGTCTCCGTCAGCTTGAGCAGGGTGCTCATCTTGAAGCCGTCTGCGTCCCCGGTGTGGCTGCCCTGGTGGGGGAGTGAGCCCCAGCCTTGGGGGGG
>NW_004567114.1:284971-287348 GCF_000260355.1 Condylura cristata
GGGTGTGGCCACTTACATAGTTGAGGAAGTTCCCAATTTTCAGGATCAGCTGGCAGAAGACGGGCAGCTGGTGGCTGGTGAGCAGGCCTGCGGGCAGGGCAGGCTGAGGGGTGGGCAGCCGTGTGGACTGCTGGCCTCCATACTGGCCCCTCCCCATTCTGCCAGGGCCTGTGGTGGGGCGCCCCCTGCAGCCCCGGACAGCAGGGCAGTTGGCTCCACCATCTGTGGCCAGGGCACCAGGGGCCTCCGGAGCCGTCTGGCCCTGGCTCTCTGCACACCATCGCGGGCTGGCTGGGTGGTGCCCACGTGTGTCCACCGCGACACGCTCAGGTCAGCGAGCCCACCGGCCCTCACTTGGGGCGGGCCTGAGGGCGAGTTGGCAAGGTGGGGGGCGCTCCCACCCTCCCGCCACCTGGCCACTCACCTTCACAGGCAGCGAGCACCAGCTGGGCCTTGGGCAGCACCGTGTCCAGCAAGACGGCCGAGCCCTCGCACAGCAGCATGCACTCGACGCGCAGCTGGTAGCTGGGGGTGGCAGGGGCGGTGCTGGGGGAGGGCCCGGTCCCCCGAAGCTGCAGGGGCGGTGCTGGGGGAGGGCCCGGTCCCCCAAAGCTGCAGGGGTGGTGCTGGGGGAGGGCCGGGTCCCCCGAAGCTGCAGGGGCGGTGCTGGCGGGGGCCTGGCAGCTTTGCAGGGAGGGGCACCTCACCGGGCCCTGACCTCCCTGGGGACACCCCCCTATGCCTGTCGCCCAGGACACCTCCCTCTGGTCTGGCTGCCCCCACCCCCTTGCCAGCTGCAACCCAACAGGGCCCCCCTCGGGAGGCCCTCTGCAACCCCCGCCCCCCACTGTCGGGGATGCCCAGCTCACCAGGGGATGCCCAGCAGCAGCATGTAGAACCGGTCGGCGCTGGCCAGCCTGGCCGGCTCCTCCGTGAACGAGCGCAGGTGCTCAACCTGAGGGAAGCTGCTGTCGGGCCCGGCTGGAAGCTGCCCCTCGCAGCCCAGCCCTGCCCGGCACCCACTTGCGCCCGCCTCCCTGGGCCACAGGCGGACCCCACTCCTGGTGGCCGGCGCCTCTGTACTGCTGAGCCGAGGACACCTTACCTCGTGCTTCTCGGGCAGGAGCTTGAGCAGCTGCTTGAGGACCTCCACGTCGAACCTGGTGGTGTCCCCCGCCCGGATCATGGCCACAATCTCCTGGTTGGAGCTTCGGGGGGTGGGGCGGGGGCAGCAGGCTCAGTCTGGTCCTGGCCCGGTGCCCTCTCCCGCCCGACCCGGGGCTGCAGGCACCGAGAAGGCCAGCCGCCCCAGCCGCTCCTTCCCTGGCCCCACGTGCAGCACCCCTGGCCCCTCCGCAGGCCGCCCCTGCCCCCTCGAAGGCGCCCCTGGCCCCTCCGCAGGCCGCCCCTGCCCCCTCGAAGGCCGCCCCCAGGAGAGACCCCCAGCCAGAGGCAGAGCCAGCTGCTGCCTTCGCCTGGCCGCCGCCTGCCTGGGCCTTGGGGGCTCCCGGCCACTCTTGGGGTCTGCTTCCCCAGGATCTAGACTGCGGTCTGGGGGTCGCCAGGAGTGGGGTGGGCGTGGTGTGTGGCCGTTGCCCCTCCAACCCCGGCTCAGGCCCAGGGACCAGACGGCGCACCCCGGGGCGGCCGGTAGAGGGCGCTGCCGAGCCCACGCTGCGGCTGGAGGGTGCGGCCGAGGCTCGGGCCGAGGGGGGCTGGGCGCTCACCATTTAAACTGCTTCAGGAAGATGTTGAGGTTCAGGCTCTTCTTAGGGTCCAGAAAGGTGATCTGGAAGGCACAGACCCACCCGCTGGCATCTGGGGAGGGCCGGGAGCCCCGCCCCGTGCGGTTCCTACCTCCTTGGGCTCCTTCCTGGCCGGGGCGGCCGCCGGCTCCTTGGGCTTGGCCAGCGGGAAGGAGAAGAGCCGCTCGATGCTGGAGAAGTCAGGCTCCACCTCGGCGCCCTGGCTGCTCAGCGCGGCCCACATGGAGCTGTGCTCTGGGGGGGCAGTGCGGGGGCTGTGGGGGCCGCACACCGCGGGCCTCCCTGCCTGCGTGGACCGCCCCAGCAGGGCCCTCCGCCCGTGCCGCCCGCCACAGGCTGGTCCCACACCCAGTGCGGCCAGGACCACCAGAAGGCGGTGCCCCGGGGTCCTCACCGCGTGCCACGCTGGACGGCAGCTTCTGCCAGTTGAGCTTCTTCATGCGCAGCGTGGGCGGGTGCACTCGCCGGTGGCTGGGGACCCGGGCAGAGCCCAGCCCGTGGTCCACCTGGGCCAGGATGACGTCCTCCACGCCCCCCGTGGGGCTCCAGCCCGCACCGGGCAGGGGGGTTGCGGGTGGGCACCCCATGTCAGGGAGGGGTGGGGGTGGTGG
>NW_004567114.1:287703-293065 GCF_000260355.1 Condylura cristata
GGGGGTGGTGGAGGGGGGAGAGAGGGTGCCGGGGAGGGTGAAGCTGGTGGCTGAGGAGTCCTCACTGCCTTGGGGCTCCGGCTGCTGCACCCCTGTTGGCTGGCGGGGGCAGCTGCCTGCTGCTGGCTCTCCACACCCGCCTTCATGGTGTTGGAGCTTTTGGGGGCGCTGCCCCTCTGACTCTGCCCCAGGTCGGCCTGGACGCTCTTGTGGGCCTTGTCCAGGGAGCTGGGGCGCGGTCGCCCCTTGATGGACAAGAGCCGCTCCACCATCTCTTCCAGGGTGCATCCCTCTGCTGTGGACAGCCAGGGGGCGGGTGGTCAGTGGGGCAGGCGGGAGTGGCGGGGAGCTGGCGGCGGGCAGCGGGCTCACCGTCGCTGGCCAGGAGCACTGCCCGGTTCACCAGGCTCTCCAGGGCGGCCCAGAGCAGCTGGCTGGAGCGCAGGGTGGGCTCCAGGAGCAGGAGGCCCTGCAGCATGGACAGCAGCTGGGCGGACGCCGGCGAGCAGCTCACCTGGGGACACGGGCCGGTCAGTGGCCACCCTCTGGGGTCCGCATCACCGCACCTCAGTCCGCAGGGCCGTCCGCCCTCACCCTCCCTGGGGACCTGGTGGTGCGGTCCTGCAGCCCCACCGGTGCACAGCCGACCACGTGCGCCCTGCAGGGGCACTGGCCCCGTCTCTGCCCACTGGAGACCCGTAGTGCCCCTGCTGCTGATGTCCCAGGACAGCCCGGCACATGTCCACATGCTTCTGGGTGCCCCTGGGGCTTCTGGGTGCCCCAGCCGGTGGGCTGCCGGGACCGAGAGCCCGGCCCCTCACTGCCCCACCGCCTGCTCCCCGCGGTGGCGCGGGCCCAGCCACACTGCCCTGGTCCCCGGCCGGGCCTTGCACCTTGGCACCCAGCTGGGCCCACCTTGTGGAACAGGGAGGCGAAGACCTCCTGGTGGCTGTTCATGTCCACGCCACCACACACTCGCCGCAGCTCGTCCTCGTCCTCCGCCTTGGCCTCAGCGAAGGCCTCCAGCTGGATCAGCAGGTCGGCGTCCTCCAGGTCCCTGCGGTGAAGGCGGCTGAGCGCCCCCGCAGCGCCCCTGTCCCCTGCCTGGGCTGGGGTTCCACAGCCCGGGGTAGGGGGGTCCCGTCTGCCACCCCCGAGGTGGCCTGGCCGGGGCGGGGCACGCCCCAGGCGGCCGGACGGAGGCACCCCCGGGACTCTGCAGGGTGGCTGAGGGCGGGCTTCTGCCTCACCGGCCCCTCAGACCTGTGGGTCTGCCCCAGGGACCCCCAAAATGACCTCCCCGCAGACCCCCAAAAGCATTCCCGCTGAGCCCAGGTGGGCGTCCGGGTCACAATGGCGCGTCAGTGGCACACGGGGGTTCAGGGTGTCACGGCACTGTCTGTGCTCAGGTCACGGCGGTGTCCAAGTCTGACTTGGGGGCCTTCTTGCGTTGGGCCTGGCGCCCGCGTTCCCAGAACAGCTGCCACTGCCCACTGGGCAGCCACGGAAGCTGTGGGTCCAGGAGCACTGGCAGCGCCTGTTCTGGGGGCTCGCTGGGAGGCACCCCGCACTTGGGGGGCGCAGCGGGCACTCAAAGGCTGGGGGCAGCAGCCGGGACTCACCACAGGCGCGTCAGAATGTCCAGCAGCTGCAGCCCTGGAGGGACAGAGGGTCAGCATGCTGGCCACATCGCTGCCCGGGCACCTTCCCCTGCTCCCCAGGGCTCCGCCAGCAGCACCCAGCCCAGGGCGGTGGGTTGTGGCTCAGGCCACGGCTATCCCGGCCTCCACGTTCAGCGGTGCGCCCCAGGATGCCGAAGGTGCCGCCCCAGAGGGAGCAGGGGTGCAGGGTCTCGCCCCTGTGTGGGCGCCGAACGGGCAAGGGGTGGAGACAGGCGGGCGGGCACCTATGAACTCGCTGCGCAGCTGGGTGCGGGCCCGCAGGTCCTCGGTGCCCAGGATGAGGGCGTTGACCACGCTGAGCAGGGTGACCACGTAGGGCACATTGTCGCTGTCGGCCAGCTCGGCCATGATGACGCTGAAGCGGTACTGCTGGCTGCACACGGTCTGTGGGAGCCAGGGCTCAGGGGGCGCCCATAGGGCCCCTCCACGCCCACTCCCCCCGACCCCCCCCACCTTATAATGATCCAGAGCATCCAGGGCCAGGGCATGGCCCTCGGGGGAATAGATGCACAGGGCGGCCAGCAGCTCGAACACCTGCTTCTTGACCATCATGTTGGACGTGTCCAGCGCTAGGGAGGTGTAGCGTCTTGGGGTCAAACCACCGGCGGGAGCTCCTCCGTTCCACTCAGCCCTGGACCCTCCCTTCCCAATGCTTGGGCTGGGCAGCAGCAGCCACCGGCAGAGGCCAGAGACAACCCCGGGACCCCTGCCTGCCCTCATGCCCTCCGCTGTGAGCGTTCTGGGGTATCCAAAGCACGCCACCCCTACCCTTCACCACCCCGAACTCCAGGCATCAGCGGGACCCAGCTGTGTCACAAGCACAGCCTGGCGGTCAAGGGTCATGCAGTGACCACTGCCCGTGAAGACCCCCTGGGCCTCCTCCCAAGGCTGAGGACTAACTGCATGGATTCTGGGGAGATTTCTTGGGGGAGGTGACACTGAGCTGGCCCTTAGAAGTTGAGCAAAACTGCAGGCAGCAGCTGAGCCAGGTTAGAGCCAGGGCAGGCTGGGGGGGCCGGGGGGGGGGTCAGGCCAGGGCCGATGTCCCCGAGGGCGAGGCTCGAGCAGGGTTAGAGCTCGGGCAGGCTGGAGCGGGGGTGTGTTTTGGGGGCCGGGCCAGGGCCGATGTCCCCGAGGGCGAGGCTCCGAGCCAGAGTGCAAGCAGGGCCGTGGGCTGGAGGGCTCAGCCGGGGTCCCGGGCCTGGCGCGGGGGGCGGGGTGCAGGGCAGCACGGTCCCCGGGCCCCCCGGGCCGCAGAGGGCAGCGGCGGGGAGCCCCAGGCGCGGGCTCACCCAGGGAGAGCTGGCGCACGTAGGCCTGGTTGCCCAGGATGTAGCCCATGCCCGGCCGGGAGTTCATGACGGCGCGCACGCAGCCCACGCAGGTGAGCTGCAGCAGGGCGTCGGAGATGCGGGCCACGCCGCGGCCGGACAGGCGCGCCAGGGCCTCGAGCAGCAGGTCCAGGCCGCTCTGCTCCAGGAACTGCACCATCCAGCTGCCGTCGCTGCTCTCCAGACGCTTGCGCAGCCCGGAGTAGTTGACCACCGAGGGCACCTGCAGCAGCCGCACGCACAGCTCCGGCTCGGCGCTCTCCAGGTTGGCCTCCGCGGGGTCCCCCTCCTGCGGCCCCAGCTTCTCCTTCAGCGCCGCCCACTTGCGCTGGGCCCCCTCCTTCAGCGACATCCTGCCGGCTGGGGGCACAGGGAGGTCAGCAGCCCCCGGGAGGACGGGCCGGCCACCGGAGCCCCCCGCCCCTCACCTGCCGCTCGCCGGCCCCCACCAGCAGGCAGCCCCCAAGCCCTGCCGGGGCACCCCACACCCGAGGGGCAGGCCCCGAAGGGGTCCCGCTGCCAGGAACACCGCTGACCGGAGTCCCTGGGCTCCCACCTTGTCCGAGCACCCCCGCGTGTGGGGCCACAGGGCGCCGCGGGGTGGGAGCACGGGGGCTGGAGGGGGCTGCTCTTCCCAGCAAGACCAGGGCCGGCCGGCAGCCCCTGGGACGGCCCCAAGGGCCAGGGCCTGCGCCTGCGTGGCTCAGGGCTTGTATTTAGAGCCGAGGAGGGCGTGTGGACCGTGGCACGGCCCACTGGCCTCCCTCACCCGGGGCCGCAGGGCACACCCCACAAGAGGGAGGAAGGCAGGCCCCAAGGGTGCGGTGAGGGCCACCGCCCCAGAGTGGCCCTGCAGAGTGGGCGGAGGGGCCAGGCAACGCCTGGGGGTTAGCGGGTGCCAGGCAGCCCTGTGACCCAGCTCCTGCCGCTGGGGCCCCTCCTTGGGTGTCCGTCTTCAGGGGGCAGTGGGGCATCACCTGCTTACGCTGGGTCCAGCCTGCACCTCTCGGGTGTGCAGGGCCCCTGGGGTGCTCCCAGCCTCCTGGCCAGCACACCTTGGACATGCGAGCCTCAGCACCTGGGTGCATCCCGGTGCAGACAGCCCAGCGGGACACGGTTGCTCACCAGACCTGCCCGGGGCCACAGCCTTGTTCTGGTGGTGGCAAACCTAGAACCCTCCAGGTGACCCCAACCTGGTTGAACCTGCCTCCACCTCCACTGTCCACTTACCCAGAGACATGCAGCACCATCGGGCTGCCTCTGCCCACCCGCTCCGGGCCTGGCCTCGGGCTGCCCCTCGCTCTCCTGACTTCTCGTCACTGTCCGCTGGGCGCCATGGCTGCCCATCCCAGTGCAAGGTCAGGCACGCACACTCGGCCACCCTGGGCGCTGCTGTGCAGGGGTGTTGGGCTGGCCCTCGCCGCCTGCCCCACTGGCTCAAGTCCCTGTCCTCTTGGCTGGGTGGACTCTCCCAGGCCAGGCTCTGGTCTCCGTTGTCCTCTCCAGCCAGGAGCCCCAGGGGGCCCCTGAGCAGAGGCAGCCTCCCAGCTCTGCCCTGTCCTTCCTGTGCCCCCCCGGTCCTAGGGACCATGGGCTTACTCCATGGGAGCCTTTTTGGTCAGCAAGTGGCGACCAGAGCAGGGTGAGTGGCCTGCCTGCACCCCTGTCCAGCAGGGCCCCTCTCGCTGCCCTGGGGCTGAGCAGCATTACCAGTCCTGCCCGCGGGCGCCGTGTGGGCCGGGGAGTGGGCACAGGGCTCAGCAGCTCTGGCCCAGGTCCGTGGGGGCATCCAGCCAGGAAAGCCGGCCCAGCTGGCCCAGCGGGTCGCCAGGTCAGCGGGCTGGCTCTGCCCCAGGCCGTCTTCCCGGAGACATCCGGGCAGCCTCTGCCTCCCTCCGCCACTGCGCTGGCCACAGGAGAGGCAGCCGCCGGCTGTGGGCCCCGGGCAGGTGTGTGGCCACAGGAGCGCAGGCAGGAGCACCCAGGGCCGACCGGTGCCAGCGTGCAAGCCCAGGGTGGGGGCGGCTGCTCGCCTGCGGAGCCTGCAGGGTGGTTGCACAGCTCCGCCCGCGGGGCTGGAGCTGCCGGGACACCTGCCTGAGAACTGGGCCTGCGGGGGCGCCGCTGGGCCGCCCCCTGGGTGCAGGCTGGCGTCCCTGCCCACCCCCCTGCCCAGCAGCCAGCGTCTCCAGGGGCGGCAGCGCCATTCCCCGAGGGAGCCTGTGCTGGCGCTGCGCGACCCCTCAGGGACGGCGGCGGCTGTGGTTCCGCCAAAGGCGAAGGCCGGGCGTGGCCGGGAATGTGCTCTTCACTCCAGCCCCGCGGGGGCGAGGCCGGGCCGGGCGAGGC
>NW_004567114.1:293417-295572 GCF_000260355.1 Condylura cristata
CCGCGGGGTTTTTCCCGGCAGCGTCATGCTTCTCCCTCCATGGGGCGCCCGAAGGCGGGTCTCCCTGGGAGCTTTGTGGGTGCATCACTGACGGGGGCCTGGCTCTCGACCACCCACCCGGCCCACGCCAGGGCCGCCGGGAGCACCTGAGGACTCGGGCCAGCGCCCCTCGGTGGGAGCCTGTCAGCGGCCCCCCAGGCACCGGGCTGACTCACTAGAAGCCACTGCCGTGCGCCTCAGTCACACACAGCAAGTGGGGGGGGACCCCTCCCGGGGGGGAACCCCTCCGGTCCCCAGACCTCGAGCCCAGGCTTTGGTGCAGCCGGGGGAGAGCCGGTGCAGGCGCCCGAGGTGCGAGGGAGGCTCAAGGGCAGGGACCCGAGGCCAGCACGAGTGGGCGGAGGAAGGCGGCGGCTGCCGCCTGCTGTTCCTGGACCAGGCTCTGCCCGGTGGAGGGGCGCAGGGCTGGGGGCTCCAGGGTGGGCGGGGCGGGGTGCATGGGGCGGCCTCAGGGTGGCCTGTCGTGGCACGCGGGGCTGGGTGCTGGGCTGGGGCGGACCCAGCTCGGTTCCCAGGGGCGGCGGAGGAACGTCAGCAGCGGAATCCCGGGGCTGGGAGGCAGGGGCAGCCACGCGGTATTTTTAGCTCCTGCAGGAACCCGAATTTTTCCACTGCCTGGCAACCCTCGGATCGTCTTCCTGGCAGGCACGGGGAGCTGGGGACAGCCTGGCCCTGCTGGGTGGGGGCCCTGGAGCTGAGACCTGCCAGCGTGGCCCCCTGTCCGTCCCCCAGCTCCAGCCTGGGCTGTCTGTCCGCCAGGCCAAGTCCGGCCCTGGGGGTGTCGCCTGGTCTGTGCTGTGGGGCGTCCCAGGTGGGGCCTCGGGGGCAGAAGAGCTGAATGTCCGCCTGGCTGCCCCAGTCCAGGGGCACAGCAGCCCCAGGCTGGAGGCCCTGGCCAGGTGGGCCGCGGTATGAGGGTGCCCAGCCCCAGACAGAGGGCCCATGACAGTCACAGCAGCGTCAACACGGGGTCCCGAGCGCAGAAACTACGACACGCCATGGGGGGCACGCACCAGACGCTTGTGAGGTGAACGCGGCCATTTCTCAATTAGGGGAAGAGAAAGTCCCAGTGGTGACTTAAGGGCGGGGTCCCCCAGGTCGAGGGCAGGAAGGGCAGGGTGCAGCCCTACTTCTCCCTGGATGGGGCCCCGGGAGGAGCCCCCGGGTGGAGAGGGGCGCAAGGCCGGGCCCACCACATGCCCGGAACCCCCAGGCAGGGGGCAACGAGGTGGCCCAGGCCCCCCACCCCCAGCCCACCCTCCAGGTGGAGGTGGGAAAGGGAGCCCCGGGGCCAGGGCAACAGGAAGTGCTCCCCACACTCACTGGGAAGTCCCCAGCACAGCCCTCCCCCACAGGCCAGTTTCTGGAATGGGGTCTCAGAGTCCCCCCTCCCCCGAAGCTCAGCTTGCTTGGCGGGGGGCGGTCAGGAGGGGGTCAGGAAGGGCGGCTGCCCGAGCCAGGAAGCAGCTTGTGCCCACTTTGGTCACAGGCCCAGTCTGCCATTCCTCCTCCACCCAGCCTCTGGCCTCGTCTCCCGGTACAGAGGGCACAGCCCGTGGGGAGGCCCCAGGGCCCGGCCACCCTCTGTGGCCACCAGTCCCAACTGCAAAAGGGGGGTGCTGTGGCTCCTGCGGTCGGGGTGAAAGAGGAGGTTGGGGTGCGGAGGGAAGCTCAGGCTGGGTTGGAGCTGCCCTCTGCACAGGCCACTGCCGGCCACGGCTCCTACCTGCCAGGGCCCCAGGGGCCCAGCCCCAGACAGGCCCCTGCTGCGGGACCCAGCCTGGGAGGCCCTCGGTGGCCAGAGAGAGCAGGGGCTGGCGTGCCCGGGGCTGGTGCTGCCCCAGGGCGGGCCTGCCCCGAGGGTCCAGCCCAGCCCTGTCCCGCCTCCGGCTGGAGGAGCTGGCCAGGAGCAGGAGAACAGAGCAGCCGCTTGACAGGGTGGCGGGAAGCTGGCACAGCCCAGCACTGCCAGGGGCAGGCTCGGTGGCTGACCGCCTGTCTCTGGGTGAGGCGCTGACGGGAGAGCAGGCCCCCACTGCGCCACCGCCCGCCGTCCCCCACCCCTGGAGGCTGCGGCGGTGCTGGTGCTGGGCAC
>NW_004567114.1:296108-297957 GCF_000260355.1 Condylura cristata
GCCCTGGTGTGCTGCCCCCAGCCCCGCCCGCCCCCGACAGCGGCGCCTCAGACCCCCCAGCTCCTGCTGGCCTCCCACCGGGCTGCACCCTGGCCCTGTGGCCCTGGCCTTGCACGGGGTGTCTGCACTCTGGCCTCCTCCTACCCCCCGGCCCACTCTGGGGTGCAGACGGGGCCAGGCGCAGGAGGGGCCGGGGCAACAGTGAGCACCCCCAGGTCCAGGAGCGGCTGGCAAGGCTGCGGGCGGGGGCAGGGCGGCTCTGGGAGGGGCCTGTGTCAGCCACCCCGCGGGAAGGACAGCGGCCCCAGGGCTGGTGCTGGCGCTGGGTCGTCCGGGCAGGCCCAGGCCTGGCCGTCGCTGGCTCTTGTGCTACTGCCTCATTCAGCACAGATGACGCGCAGGGCCTGGCCAGGAGGCGGCCGAGCCCCCGGCAGAAGGGGCCCCAAACAGCCCCCCACCAGGGGCTGCTGCGGGGCCAGACGTGGGCTGCCTGGAGTCAGCCCTGCGCACTCAAACGGGGCCTAGCCGGCTCCCACGCCCCAGGCAGGCACTCACCCCACAGGCCCCGAGCGAGCGTGGAAACGGGGTCTCTCCGTGGGCGGTGTCCCAGGCCTGGCCCTGCTGTGACCCCTGGAGGCAGCCTGGCCCAGGGACCATCCTCCACTGGACTTGACCCCAGCGCTCCTGCTCGGTGTCCCCGACTCACCCGTGCACTGTCCTGAGCCCGGAGGGGCCTCTCTGACCTGTGCTGCCCCCTGGCAACTGTCAGTCCGTCACCGCTGTCAGACCCGGCACAGGCTGCAGGGCCTGGCCCTCCGCTGCCCTCGCGTCCTCTCTGGGCGTCCTCGAAGGCCAGGCCAGAGCCCCGGAGCAGGCCCGGGGCAGAGCCTGCTGGCTGGGTCTGCTCCCAGCCCCCGCGGCCTCGCACCCCCACCTTCCAGCCTGGGGCACGGTGGCACTTGGGGAGGCACCGGAGTCTATTTAAGGTGGAGCTCCGGGTCCCCAATGTGCGGTGTGTGCAATTAGCTCGACAGCCTGTCAGCACCTCCACAAAGTGGGGGCTCACCTGCGTTAACCCTTTGCTGCAAGGCGACTCCGGCAGCAGGCTGGGGGTGGGCACAGGCTGCCAGGTCCCAGGTCCCAAGCCCGTCCTCCCGAGGGCAGGCGCTCGGGGCAATGGGCGGGCAGGGTGGTGGGCGCAGGGCAGCTGCTGGCCAGGCCAAGGCTGGGGCCGGCCGGTGCAGATGACGGCCACCGGGGCTCCAGCACACGCTCACCGAAGGCGCCCAGCGCCTGTCTGTGGATGTGGGGAAACTGAGGTGCAGGGAAGGCAAGGAAGGGCCTGCCAGGGCCGCCCAGAGGCTGGTGGGGGGGCGGGGGGGGCAGACCCAAGCTGGCCACCTCGGGCCCTGTCCTCTTCCTGGCCTGGGGTCAGAACTGTGACTCTGCCCTTTGGAATGTCTGGGGGTGGGCTGAGGCAGCCGTCTGCTGAGGCCACCTGCAGCCTGGGGGGGCGGGTCGTTGCCACAGCTGGGGTGGGGAGGCACCGGGGCCTCCTGAGGATATGGTCCCCTAGGTCCCTCCCTGGGAAGGGGGCCCCAAGATGGATTGGGGGCACAGGAACCGCCTGGAAGGGGGCTTGCTCCCCAGGGCCGCCTGGGGTGGGGCGCAGGGACCTGGCTTCCCCACCTGCACATGGGCGGCTCAGACCCCCAGCCCTGGCCCTGCCCCCCCTCCCCCCGCGGCCAGCCCGAAGTTGAAGTTTATTTTCCCAACTGCCCTGGTCTACAGTGAGGACCAGGCAGCGCAGCCGGGGGAGGCTGCGGGCCGGCAGGCAGCGGGGCAGTCC
>NW_004567114.1:298867-301023 GCF_000260355.1 Condylura cristata
CTCAGTGAGCGCCCTCAGCCCACCGCCTGTGAAAGTGAGTCTAGCTGAGCAGGACGCGATAAGGTGGCAAGGGCGGGAAGGGTGTGGCACGGTCCCTGGCTTTGTCGTGGCACATCCCCGGAGAGAATGCGGCCAGGACAGGCCTGGGCAGGGGCAGGAGCTGGAGACCTCGAGGGGGCTCCCAGCCCTGCTGGCTCCTGCCCTGGGCCAGCGTCTGCTGTCTGGACAGTGTGTCTCCTGCTGGGTGGAGCAGGCTGGGCACACCCAGCACCCCACCCGGACTCCCTGGCCAGGCCACCCACACAGGAGCTGAGAGCCAGCCAGAGGTGTGGCCGCCGCGCTGGACGCGGCTCCTGGCAGGGCTGCAGCACTGCTGTCCACCTGCAGCCAGTGGGCTCCCTCCGCCCCCTGCTGGGCGCCTGCCCTGCCTTGGGGGTCCCAGGGCTGCCCTTCCCAGTGGGGGCTGGGAGGCTGTGACTCACTGCTGCCTCAGGACCTCTGGGTCCCGTGGTCAGTGGGCGTGTTACTTGGTCCCAAGGGTGCAGGAATGTGGGAAGAGGTGGGTGCTCCCTCCTGCCCTGCCTTGGCTGGAAGGGTGTCGCCTCCAGCTCTGGGGCCTGAGATCTGCAGTCCTAAGCCTTTAGGCTGGGGCCAGGCCTTAGGGCGCACCCTCGGGTGGTGGGAGGGAGGCTGACACTCAGAGGAGGCATCCCCAGACTGCAGCATGTCCTTATCCGCGGGACTTGCGGCTGGGGCTGGGCTGGGGCTGGGCTCAGCGGTGCTTGCCCGCAGGTCTGGCTCAGGCCCACCACCCTGGGCAGCTGGGCCTCAGTTTGGGCCTCCTCCCTCCACAGCCCTGATTTTCTGAGGCGCACAGAGCCCCGTTCCCTTGGGCGCTGGGACTGCGATGCCTGTACGCCCTGGGATCCCACTCCCCACTCCCCGACCTCCTGATGTCCTGTCCCTGAGGGTGAGTGTCACCGGCCCCCGTGTGAGCTGGGCCGCCTGTCCGAGGGCCTCACCCGCGCCTGAAATTCGGCTGCACTGCAGACACACACAGAGGGTCAATAACGGGTTTATTTACTAACGGGGAAGGAAAAGGAGCAGCCAGGGAAAGAGAGATACAAGGTGACTGCAATACCTCACCGGCTGGGCTGACTGAAACACGGAGTCACCCAGTCCCAAGAGCCGGGGGGAGATTGAGAGAGAGAGAGGCGGCTCCTCCTGGCCAGAGCTGGGCCACACCCTGCACCTGCCCTGCACCCTTGGGTAGCCACTCTGCCACGCCCCCCAGCAAGGTGTCCGTGGGGGCACCACCGGGTGGCTGCCCGCGCCCAGCACCTGCCTCTCCCTGCCTGCTGGGTCTGGCGCCCAGAGACCCTCGGGCGTCTTGGGCTGTGGGACAGGGCCGGGCGGCCTCTGAGGGGCACCCTGGGGGGCGGGCCTGCAGCCCCGCTCTTTCCCCAGCCACACTCCACAGAGGCTGTCTGGGGCCTCTGCTGCCTGCCCGGCCCTCGTCCCCGGGGTGTGACCGGCCACTCCCAAGCGCTGTCCTTCCATGGGCCACCTGGCCTGGGAGGCTGCAGCGTTGCTGGACGGGCAGGCAGCCAGGCGGGGGCCCCAGAAGCAGCCTGGGTCCGTACCCCAAAGCTCCCGCGCCCGGGATCACAGCACCACAGGTTCCTCAGCGCAGGGGGAGGTTTAAGGGTCAGACAGAGCTGGAACCCAAATATGGACATTGCACAGCGCTGGCCGCCCCCTCCCAACCAGCCTCCACTTTCCCAAGGCCCCCCGGGCTCCCCCCCCACAGGGAGACTCTGCCCCTTCCTGCTGCACTTGACCTGGCGGCAGGGTGCAGCGAGATCAGCCGTGCCCGCCCCCCCTCCCGCCCACCTGGGCCCGCCCAGACTCGCCCAGCCCACGCAGGGCAGCCTCCCTCTGCCACTCAGCCTCGCGGGCTTCAGGTGCTTCCACTCGTTCTTGGCACCAGCAACGGACTTCACCAGACTAAACCTACCCCAGGGGTACGCCCGCCGGCCTGCTCTTGGGGCCCTCAGGCGGGTCTGGTTTCCACCCGTCCCCAGATGGACTCCTGCCTGTGAGTTGCTGCCCAGCACCGGCCTGGTCAGTAACATTAGCTCCTGCGTCTGGGCTCA
>NW_004567114.1:301649-303094 GCF_000260355.1 Condylura cristata
GTCTGTGCGCCATCTGGCTCCTGGAGGAGGGGGCGGGGCGGCGGGGAGGGCGGAGGGCAGGCTGCGTGCCTGGACGGCCTCCTGCTGCAGCTGACCGGTGGGGGCTCTTCCCAGAGCGCCAGGGCCGGGTCTGAGGGCCTCACAAGCACCGCAGCCTGGTGGAGCAGGCGGGGGCTCCACTGAGGGCGCCCAGGGCCCCGCCATGCCTGCCAGCGGGCAGCCCCTCACCCCAAGACCCAGGAGGAGTCTTCCAGCTTCGGGGTCCAGTCCCTCTGCTGGAGGGGGTGCCTGCTGCCTCCCGGCCTCTGAATCCAGGCACCCCACTGTCTGCATGCCCGGCAGCAGTCTGGCTGGGCTGTCGGGACGGTCGAGGCAACCCACTGCCGACGGCGGCCACACTGCCCTGCCTGCGGCCACAGTCAGGGCTCCCCCAGGGCATCAACCATGGGCTGCAGCCTTCTCCTGGGGGTGGGATGGGCCTAGGTGGGTGGAGGCTTCGGGGTGCTGCTGCAGCAGGACCCAGGGCAGGGGAGGCTCTGGGCAGTGAGGGCGCATCTCGCCCGGGGCTGCCCCTGTCCTGGACACAGAAGCCGCCGAGGCCCTGACCTGGGGGCCAGGAGGAGCACGATCCGCTGCCCACCTGTCTCAGCTGCTTGGCCAGGGCCTACTCCTGTTTGCCTGCTTTGGGGACAGGTCACTTTAGGATTTACCTGCTAGCCAGGAGCATGGCCCCTGCTGCTCACACACCTGGGGGCTTGTGGGGGAGAGGGGCCAGCGTGCGGGCGTGTCCGCTGCGTCCCTGACCTCAGAGCCCGCGCCTGCTCTCCCCTCAGCCCCGCCCTGCCGGCCGCAGCCAGGCCCCAGCCTCCCCTCTGCTCTCCCAGCAGCTCCTGTGGCCTGTGGAGATGGAGCTAGCCATGGGCAAGACTGCCCGAAGCGTCTGTCCAGCTGGGACAGAAAACCAGGCCAGCTGCGCCCCTGCAGGGTGCCCTGCGGCGTGTGGCCTCAGCCCCTCTCCAGGGCCACGCCCCCACTCGAGCCGGGCTGAGAGCCTGGACAGGCTCCAGCAACAGGGAAGAAAGGAAAGGCCGGTCCTCACGGGCAGGGCTGGCGGGCCAGCGGCCAGCCCACGTCACCACGGAGCCGCAGGGCCGGGACAGCGGGCTCCGGGCACCGGTGCTGGGCCAGCCCGGCTGGCTGCTGGCTGGGACGTGGCTGTCCAGTGGCTCCTGGCCGCCCTGGCTCCTGGCTTGCCCAGCAGCCTTGAATTGACCACTGGCTTTGGAGGGTGAGCTACAGGCCGAGCCGGCAGGGCCCGCCCAGCCCAGCTCTGGCTCGCAACAGGCCGCTGCGGGGAGCAAACTTCACAGAGGGCGAGGGCAGGCCGCCGGCGTGGGCTCCGGGGCGGCCGGTCTGCCCACTGGCTCACACAGCGCCCGGCTCCC
>NW_004567114.1:303884-313562 GCF_000260355.1 Condylura cristata
CTGGCCGAGACCCAGCTGCCAGTTAGGCTGCTCCTCTCGTTTCTGGCAGAGACAGTACCTGGCCTCCTGCCCTGGTGCCTACCCAGGTTGTGAGGGCTCCTCAAGCGCGTGTGACGCGCGTGCATGCGCGTGTGCACGCGGCCGTGGGGCGCCCGTGCGCGCCTGCTCTCTGCGGCCCCGAGTCCCTCCCCCTCCCCGTTCCCTCCCCGTTCCCTGTTCCTGTGGAGGGGTGACCACAGCCTCACCTGGGTCAGCCACTGGTGCCTGCTTTGATGGCTAAGATGTCACTGGTGCTTTTTCAGACAACAGAGAGGAAGCTGAGTTTTGGGGGACCCTTGGGCCTGTCTCTCAGGGCCCTGGCAAGGATAATTTAGGGAGCCATAAGAGCCAGGCAAGACTCCAGTGGGAACCCGCAGCCATCCGCCCTCTGGAACGGGCAAGCTGGGGGGCCGGTAAGGGGATTAACAGGCCTTGACCTTGTGCAGAGGGCGCTGGGAAGCCTGAGGGGGACCCTGGAGAGTGGTGGGGCCTGTGCGAAGGGGCCTGGGCTGGGCTCTAGGGGGCTCTAAGGGCCGGGCCAACAACAGTGCGGTTACGGGGGCCAGACCCACGGAGAGGCTGCGAAGAGGTTTCGCCAGGGATCTGGTTCCTCCCTGCCCTCCTGCCCTGCCAGCCGGCGGGAGGGATCCAGGGGGCTGCAGGCAGCCAGGAGGGAGGTGGGGGCTGGCAGAGCTGCAGGGTGGGGTGGGCAGGGTGAGCCCATGCAGGGGCGGGAGCAGGCCTGCTGGGAGAGCAGTGAGCACAGCCCCCACACTGGCAGAGCGCCCTCATCCCGGCCCACCACTGGCAGGTGGGAGCCGGTGCCCCCCAGGGGTGGGAGCAGGCCTGCTGGGGCTGCTCCTGGGCTTGGGAAACACCGTCACCCCGCCTGTTACAGAAGTGGGGCCTCAGGCGACAGCCGGCGGGAGGGCAGGGCGTGGGCCTGGCTCTCCCTGGCCCCTCCGTCCTCCTGGCTCTGTGGCTGAAGTCACAATCCCTCCCCTTGGGTGTCTGTGCCCAGCGGGTGTGGCCCATCAGGACTGGGCTTGCAGCCCTGGTGGACAGGCGGGGCTGGATGCCCCCCTGTACAAGCCTGCATGCCCCCACCCGGCCATCCTGCCACCGGTCACTTAGGGGAATGTGGGGTGACTAGGCAGGGGTGCGAGGCTCGCCACTGGGGCCAGGGGAGCCAGAGCTGCTGGGGGTGGCCACTGAGCCCCGTGACAGAGCAGAGACAGGACAGCAGGGCGGCAGGGAGCCGTCTGAGTGGACACAGCGGAAGGGAAGCAGCAAGAAGCACCAATGTCAGCTGGGCCCGTGCTTGCTGGAGTCAACAGTGCGGCAGGATGGGAGGGGGGGGTGTCAGGAAGCAGAAGGAGCTGGGGGGCAGGAAGCAGAAGGAGCTGGGGGGGGGTGCGGAGCAGCTGGAGGAACTGAGCTCCAAGCTGCGCCAAGTGGGCGGGAGCAGGCGGGCATCTCCCAGAGGCTCCGGGCGGGGTGCTGCGGGAAGTCAGGTCACCAGCCCGAGTTTGTTCCAAATAAGGGACATAAAGAGCGAACCCGAAAGAGAACTGAAGCTGCCGATGGAGGGGGGGGGGGGCCCGCGGGGTGTGTGTGTGTGTGTGTGTGTGTGTGTGTGTCTGACCTAACAGGGGGCCCAGCAGCGCGCCCGCGCCCCCTGGTGGCTGGGCCGGAAGCCCGCTCACTGCTGCACGGGGTGCCTGTGGGGAGCGGCTGTCCCCTTGGAGACTCGTGGACACACCGCTCTCCCAGGCTTCCGCGGGCGGGTGCCCAGGAGCGAGACGTCTAAGCCCGCGCCCGGGGCCTCAGGTGCGCAGGAGCAGGGTGAGGACTCTGGGGGTCCAGTCCCACATGCGTGACTTCCGTGAGTCCCCTTCCTGCTCGCGCCTCAGTTTTCCCAGCCGGCTGGGGGTCATGAGCAGTGTTTTGGGGCAAATGGAGTGTTTCTGGTCGCTGTGGACCTTCACCCCAAATATGGTATCCCAAGTCCCCTTATCAGGGCCTGGTGGGCAGTTGTCACCAGGAAATGGGCCACCCGGCGGCTATCGGCAGCCGCCAGTCCTGCCGGGCTATCCCCCTCAGTGCCCACGGTGGGGGCGGGGGGCATCTCCGTCTGTGGGTGCAGGGCAGCCCCGGCCCCCTGCCCCCAGGGGTCCTGCCGACAAAGCCTGTCACAAGGCAAGTGGTGACCCCGATGGTCATTTCTGGGGTTCAGGAAGTCAGTTTGAGTCAAAGTGAGGTTTCGAGACATTATTTTAATAAGGCTTTTGTTGATTATTATTTACTGTGTGAAATGCCAGTGGAGGTGTGTCCATGGCAGCGTGGGCACCCCCCGTGGCAGCGTGGGCGCCCCCGTGGAAGTGTGGGCATCCCCTGTGGCAGCGTGGGCGCCCCCGTGGCAGCGTGGGCATCCCCCGTGGCAGCGTGGGCGCCCCCGTGGCAGCGTGGGCCGAGGAAGCCCCTCTGCCACCTCATGGCCCTGCCGGCGCCCCCTAGCCCGAAGCAAATGAAGTAACTGGCTTACCCGTGTTTAAATGAGAAGCCGCTGCCAGCCCCCTGGCCTGGGTGCTGGTCCTGCCTAGAAGGTCGGCGCTGGGGCCGGGGTTCGCTTTCAGAGGGGAGGGTCTCCCCAGGGCAGGGCCTGCGGCCGGGCCTCTCCCAGGGGTTGCGGATGAGCGGGTGGGCCCCGGCGGGAGTCCGCTGGCTCTTTCCCAGACTCTCCGTGCGGCCTCCTGCAGAGAAGTGGCCACATGCAGCTGCCCTGTGCAGCGGGTGTCCCCGCCTTGGGGTGTCCGCTGGGGCCGGGCCGGGGCTGCCGGGGCCACTCTGACATGGGCCTCTGGGGCAGAGGCCTCTTCTCTGGCCCAAATGGGCCACTGGGGTCTCCTCAAGAGGCGGTCCCCTGCCGCTTCTGTGCTCGTGTGCCCCGTTGGGGGGCCTCTTAGCTCCCAGCAGCTTTGCCTGTCGCCCTTCCCAGGCGCCGGCTGGGTTACCTACTGCCAGCCCCTGCCCCTGGCCACCCCACCCCCCTCTGGAGGCGGGTCCTGGGGGCTTTCTGCCCGGCCGACCAGGGAGGGTAGGGGGTGCACAGACAAGCTCAGGGGTGAGCCAGGGGGTGAGGCCCCTGCTCCCATGGCCCTCACACAGCCTGGGGTGGGGTGCCCTGGCCAGACTGAGAATCACCATCCAGTTGCAAGGGGCGTCTCAGCTGGGTGTTGTTGGGGGCAGGTATAGGGGCGCCCCCTGCCGCCACCCCACCTACCTCGAACTGGGCTGTTGTGGAACCCTCTCCCACAGCCAGTTGCCCCCTGCGGCCCCCCAGCTGTCCATTGTGTGCGAGGTGTGCCCCGTGAAAGGACGAGCCCCTGCCTCGCCCACATGGACCTAACCCTGGGGGGTTGTCCTCCAGCCTCGGGCCCCGAGGTCCCCCGGGCTGGGCGGGTGCAGCCGGTCTGGGAGTGACAGCCAGCACGTCGGCCTCCTGAGGGGCCGGCGATAGCCCCTGCGTGGGACGCCCCCGCTTCGACCCGGCTGCCTGCGTACCGGGGAGCGTGAGGGTGCGGGCCGCGGCACGCGGGGGGTTTCAGAATCGCTGCAACAAAATTCCCGCTGGGCCCACGCAGTGCAGGGAGCGGGTGCCACCATGGTGGACCCCGAGGGGGCGAGCCGGCTGGGCACTTTGCGAGAAGGTGCAAAGAAGCCACGGTGCCTGACCCGACTGATGACTCGCGAGTGGCTGTGAGGAAGGTGAGCAGCAGGACACGCAGCACGCGAGGTCTGCGGGGCTCAGTGGGGCGCGGGCCGCAGCAGAGCCGGCCCCGCCCACACCTGGCTCACGTTCTGTGGCCCGGGGAGGCCACTCAGGGAAGGAGGAAGCTGCCTTCACGGTCGGCGTGAGGGGCGTCCTGTCATGCTGGGTCAGGGGACCTCCTGGGGGCCTGGTCTGCAGACAAACGGGCAGTCAGGGCAGCAGAGGGGAGGACAGAGCGGCCGCCCCCCTGCCCGGGCCCTGAGAACCACCAAAAGTCCCCCAAAGAGGTGGTGCCGGGGCTGCGGTTCAGCCCTGGGAGGCGGTCTGCAGCCACTGTGGCAGGCGTGCGGCCCCCGGCCCCAGGCTCAGCAGACCGCTGCTCCCCACAGCAGCGGCTTTCAGTGGACCCGCCCGCTCTGCTCCCCACGCTGTCTCTGGGGCGTCCTCTCACCCCCACATCTCTGGGCTGCACCCCCGTTCTTGTGTGCATAAATAAACCTTTTTTAAAAGGCCCCAAAGGCCACAAGCCGAGCCAGGGGCTGGGGCAGCACAGCACCCAGAGGGGCCTGTGGCTGGGCTGACCACGGGGCAGGGCCCGGCGTGGACTGGCCCCTCTGGGGGTCTCACCCGCGTCACTGCCCCCCTGGGGTTTATCCTACCAATATAGGGGAGACAAAGAGCCCAGAGCAGCCACGCGAGGCGTCAGTGGCGGTCACCGCCCGTCACCAGTGGACAGCACTGGCCAGTGTGAGGGTCCCCGTTGGCCCCAGAGGCGGTGTCAGCACACCCAGGGTCCACAGCTCTGAGAGTGTTGGTGACACCAGCACCAGCAGCGCTGTGAGACGCTGGCCGGGGCCTTGGGCTCCTTTCGGGGGTGGACAGACAGGACGAGGCCCGGGCTCCGGGGCCTCGTGGCGTCCGTGGCTTAGAACACGTGCTGCTTGTGAAAACCCAGACATCGCAAGAACAAGGTGTCCCTCAAAGTGGGTCGGGGGGAGGCCTGCCGGCCGGCCCCCCTCTCCCGGCCGGCTGCCGGGATGGTGCGGGCTGTGCGCTGTCCTCAGAGAGCCTCTTTGCCCCAGTATGTGCAGCGCGAGGCTGTGCTGTGCCTTGACGTCTCGCGCCAGTGTGCACGGTGCTGTGCGCCGAGCTGGAGCCTCCGGTCGGCCCGTCGGCCATGCTGGCCTTGCGGCCTGCTGCCGCCTGGCGGGCAGGGTCATGGCCACAGCGCCCTGGCCAGCGCCGGGCTGCGTGTGTCTTCGGGAAACGGAGCCTGTTGCGGGCTATAGGCTCACGGCGGTGTCGGGGGGCTGCCCGAGCTGCTAGACCGCGAGGCTGGGGGTCCCCGCGGCCGAGCGCCTGCGATGCAGCCGTCCACCCGCCCCAGCCTCCCCCAGCTGAGTCGGGCTTTGAGCTGGGGTGCAGGGGGGTGTCCCCGCTTGCTTCTCTGGCTTCAAGCAGCTGTTCTCCGCAGTTCTGGAGCAAAGGGCTGATGACTGGTGCGGGGCCTGGGCGCCTGCCTGGGTTGCCGGGGGTCTTTGCCAAGCTGAGCAGCTAATTTCTAAATTTAATTTCCTGCAAGACTGTGTGGGATTTTAGCTCCTCAAGGACTGCAGAGAAAAAACCAGCCAGCCCAGTCTCTAAGAGTCTGGGAGCAAGACTCTGGGGCCAGCGAGCCACAGACTGGGCCTGTATTCGGAGCCGGGGGTGCTCGCCGGCTGCCCAGAGGTGTGACTCCCCCACCCTGGGGCGGCAGGCAGGGCTCAGGTCTTATGAAAAGCCAGTGGCGGTGTCCACAGACGTGCCCTGGGGAGCCCTGACTTAGGTGGGTCTCAGTCTGGGGGGCTCAGCTCTTCTGTCCCCCGAGGCTGGGGTCCCTGCCCTCCCTCTTCAGCGGTCCCATCTGGACCGGCTGGCCCCGGCGCCTCCCCACGCCCTCTGCTGGGGTGATGGTCGCGCAGGGCCGGGCGGGGTCGCGGGGGCGGGCGGCGCCACCTTTTGGCCCCGGAGCTCCGAGCTGGCCTTGCGGGCGCCCCTCAAAGCACGGCTCTTGCTGCCCGTGTCCAGGAGGCCAAACGAGACTCAAGTCTTTGTTCAGATTTTAAAATTTCTGTTATTTAAAAAATTTTAAATGGAGTTTACTTTTAAGATAGAAACTGCAGAAGCAGCGGCCAGCCCGGAGACCGGTCACGCTCGCGCTGGCCTCACGAGGGCGCCCGAGCTCCACCCGCCCGGGACGCTCCGTGGACTCCGCGAACCCAGGCGACCTCTCGGTCTGCGGCACCACGGGGCGCTCGGCCCTACCCCTGGGGCAGCACAGCCCCGCGGGCTCCCTGGGGCAGGCGGCTTCTCTGGCAGAAGCCGGCGGGGGCTGGGGACGCTGGGCGGCGCTGGTGCCCACCCAGGGCGGCCAGGGGTCAGCGCTGCCCCAGTGCCCAGGCTTCCCGCAGGAACCCCAGCCGCGAGGGGAGGGACCCCCTGAACCTGGCTGCTGCACACACGGGGGTGGGGGTGGGAGGGCGGGCTGGGGACTCACTCCTCGTTAATATTTATCAAACCCCAACCTCATGAATATTAATTCCCGATTAAACATTGATGAGAAGGAGATTGCGTCTCCCCTCGGAGAACCTGTTTGAGGCCGTAGCTGGGGTGGGCGGTGCGCGGGGCACGGGAGAGGCCGGCGTGCAGGGTCTCCCTGGGCGTCTGGGTGCTGGCCCCGAGCCGCTGAGCGGTCCTGACCCAAGCCAGTTCCCAGAGCAGGCTGGTGAGACCGCAGGGCACGCGGCCTTCAGCGGGCGGCAAGTGGGGTCGCGCAAGTGGGGTCGCGGGCCTGGGCCTCCCAGGCTCCGCCTCCTCCTGCGGACTCAGTCCCAGGCCGGTGCCTCCTCCCCTGGTGGGGCCCCCTCAGGTCCTGGGCACATGGCCGCAGGCTGCAGCCTCCTGCCTCACCCCGCTTGGTGAGTTCATTCATGTTTCCTGGGGGGAGCTGCCCCCGGGGGTCCGGCAGTGGGGGGCGGCTGGGCCACCGTGACCCACGTCCGCCTCTGGCCGGGCCTGGGGGCGCCTGCTCTCTGGGGGCCGGGAGCAAGGGCAGCCAGGAGGGGCCTGCTGCCGGGCCTCACCTAGCGCCTGGGGACTCTGGGTCCAGGGCAGCCTGGTCTGCTCTGCCAAGGGCCCAGGTAGAGAGGACATGGGGCAGTGGATGGAGGGAAGGAGGGTGGACAGAGACAGAGGGGTACAGCCGTGTGGGGGTGCAGGGAGGTGGGGGTGCAGGGGGCACGCACTGGCTCCCCTGGCGGGCAGGCCCACCCCAGCCTGCTCCCTGTGTCCTGCAGTGATGGAGGGGGACGCGGCCTCCCAGCGGGTGGGCTCCAGGCAGCCCCTCCCCCGCCTCCCCTACTGTGGCCCCCCCCAGCTCTGCAGTGGCAGCTGACCTGTCCCCTTCTAGGATTTGCAGAGAACAGGGGTGGGAGTGAGCCTGGTTAATTATTCAGAGATTCAGAGGAAGGAGCTCCTTGCTAATTTGCACATAAAAAGCTTTGCAGGGGGGGGTCTGGAGCTGGGAGGGGCCGGCAGGACGTGCCTGGGGGCTGGGCGGCAGGAAGGGCCACGGGCCACACAGTCCCAGTCTGCCCGCGTGAGGGTCGCTGAGCCCAGCCACCGCTCTGGGGTCCTGGGGTGAGGGCGAGACCCCCGGGCCCAGCCGCTGAGGGGTGGGGGCTGGGCCGCAGGCCCTGGGGAGCTCATGGGCCTGCTTGCCACCGGCCCTGCCACCCGGGGTCTGGGGGGCGGCCACAGCAGGCTGCTGCCCACAGAGGCCCCTGCTGGGGCTGCTGACATGGCCACACTGCGGGAGGCCACCTCGCGCCCAAGCGGCCGCCCCACCCTGGACCAGGCCGGGAGGGGCCAGGTCAGTGGACAGGGGCCTGGGCGGCGCTGTGGCCGGCCGCACCCCTTCCAGACATCCAGCCCAGTGCCCGGCGTGCCACTTGAAACCGGCCAGGGCTGAGGTCAGGGCGGCCGGGGGACTGGCTGTGTCCACGTGGGCAGGGCCCCACCAGGCCAAGGAGGTGCTGGACACGGGGCCGGGGGACAGGAGGGGCTCCCTGGCCCCTGGGTCTCGCCTTCCGCACCGGGCCGGTCCTTCCTCCTGCCGAGGTGGTATTCTGGGCCCTACACCGGCTCTTGCTGGCCCCCGGCTCTGGCCAAGGAGCTGCCCCTGAGGCCGCCGAGGGCCCTGTGCCGGGGTTTGCGTCCCCCCCCTTGGTGGTGGGGCCCCGGGCTGACCTGGCCCTCCTGGGCAGGGCGGCAACCTGTCCTGTGGCCGCCTGCGCCACGCGGCCTGCCCTGCCGGGCCCCGCCAGGCTCACCCTCGCCGCCTTGACTGCCAGACTCGCCGCCCCCTGGAGCCCGTCTCTGGTCTGCTCGGAGCCGCCCTGTGGGCGCCAGCCCCCCGCCGCGGCCCGGGAGGTCTCTTCGCAGCCCTTGCGACGCGCCGTCCTCGCCGCCAGCGGTCTCAGGTCCGAGGGGTCTCGTGTCCGCGGCCCGACCAGATCCAGCCCCTGTCCCCGTGCGGGGCTCCCGCTGTGCCAGCCAAGCCTGGCCACGCGGCCTGTCCTCCAGGGCCCCTCTGCCCTGACCGCGTGGCCTGGGGGAGCCCAGCCCCCGCCCACGTCTCTCCGGGGAGCCCGGCTGACCGGCCGCTCCGTGGCCCGTCAGAGCCCGACACGCACGTAGGCGGCGAGAGCACACGGCCGGCGGCCGAGGGCCCCGGCCCAGCCCTGAGACCCCCACCCCGTGGTGTGTGGGGAAGGCGCTGCCAGCCGCCTCCGCTCCGGCACACGGACACACGGACACACGGACACACGGACACACGGACACACGGACACACGGACAGACGCTCCTCCGGGCCAGCGCGTGCGGGGCGGCCTTGGCAGCCCCGTGCCCGGGCCTCGGCCCGGCCTCCTCTTCCTGCCCCGGCACGGGCTGGTGCCTCCCTGCGCCGTGTCCGTCCAGCTGTCCCCTGCGGCCGCGGGGCCTGACCCGACACGGCATCTGTGGAGAAGTGGACAGTCCTGCGTCTGAGTCTGACCCGTCACCCACAAAGCTCTCTCGCGGCCCTGACACGGCCATGCGCGGCCATCCCGGTGTCCAGAGCCATCTTGGTTGCTTCATCGGGTGAATGGCCAGAAATAGGCCCCCCACCCCGGTGAGCATCCCCCCGGCCTGGCAAGCGGCCCCCCTGCCCTGGTGAGTGTACCCCCCACCCCAGTGAGTGTCCCCCGGCCTGGTGAGCGTCCCCCCAGCCTGGTGAGTGTCCCCCACCCCGTGAGTGCTCCCCAACCCCATGCCTCAGTAAACGTCCCCCCTCGCCCTCTCCCCAGCCTGAGTACCCCGTCTTCTTTCAGGCTAGAGCAACTGCAGGTTCTGGGGTGCTCTGAGGTCATCTTTATTATGTTTTCTTGTTTTTCACAGATTGGAAAAATAAAGGACATTCACACATAGGAAACGCAAAAAGACAAAAGAAGGCGCTTCCCCCCCGCCCCGCACTGTGCAGGGCGGGGCCCGGACGCGGTGACCAGTCCTGCTTGCCCAGTTCTCCTGTTTCCTCGGGGCGTCAGGCTCATCTCCGGACCTGCACCCGTCTGGGCCTCCTAAGTGGTGGGCGTGTGGTCACCTGGCAGCCGGCCCCTGGCCGTTGTGGCCTCTGTCGTCCTGGCCGAGCCCAACGAGGCGGTTGGTCAGCCACGCCGGGGACAGGCGGTGGCTCCCGCGCTTGGCCCTGGCGGAGTCGGGGGCTCAGTGGCCATGAGGCCGCGTGGCCTCTGTGGGCCAGGCGGAGTCGGGGGCTCAGTGGCCATGAGGCC
>NW_004567114.1:332681-333171 GCF_000260355.1 Condylura cristata
GGGGGAGGTGGGGGGAAGCCGCGCCTCGCCGCCTTGTTGAACCCCTTCTCCTGGCAGGGGAGCAGCCACAGTAGTGGCCTGCGACACCCCATGGGGCTGGGGGTCTGTGAGGCAGGGTTCTCTTCCAGTTGGGGTCCAGTCTGCGTTTCTAGAGCCTCTGTGCTGACCCCCAGCCTGCCTGCGCACCCTGGCTGTGGCCAGCTGACCCCTAGGCTGCCGTGTCCCCTCCCGGCCTGCTGGCCCACACAGCCCCTTGTGCCCAAAGCCGTGCCTGCCGGAGTCCAGTCCACTCCCGGGTGTGACCAGAAGCAGCCCCCTGCAGTGGCATGACTGGCGGGGGCTTGGGCTCCCGAAGTTCAGGCTGGGGTCCAAGTTGGGGTGCTCTCCCCCTCCCTGCCTGCTCAGGGCGGGAGCCAGGAGGTCTGTGGGCGCTCCTGGGGGGCCCTTGGCTGCGCCGTGGCTGGTGCGGAAGCCGAGGCGCCTGAGCTGC
>NW_004567114.1:334956-336383 GCF_000260355.1 Condylura cristata
CGCCGACCCACCGCCCTCCATGGCGCCCCCGGCGATGGCCGGTCGTTTGGCTCGGCGCCCTGGCCACCCATGGCGCTGGGCAGTGCGCTCGCCACGCGGCGTGGGAGCGCGGGAAATGGCCTGCCACCAGAGCTTATTTAAATCCCGCTGATTTATGAGCGTGGACAGCTTTAGGGCCGCGGCGGGCAGGTAGTTAGCCAGACTGCTGAACTGGCAGTTTCCAAAGTGAGCGCGAAGGCAGGCGCCGGCCCCTCCCGCCCTGGGGACCCGGCTGTGCCTTTGGAAGGTCCTTGCGGGGCAGAGCAGGCCCGGTCAGCGCCTGGGGCCGGCGTGGCTGGGCCCTGACAGCAGACCTGCCTCCCCACACCGGAGACGAGGGGCCCGGCCGGAGGCAGAGACCCCGACTCTTGGGGGAAGGATGCTGCCTGTGGGGCGCTGGGGGGGCCTCTGCCTGCCCCTGGGCGGGGGCCTTGGGGTGCCAGGTCCCCTCCACAGGCCCCCCGATTGCCCATGCTCATCCGGCCAGCAGCAGCGCCCCACCTGCGCGGCCCAGAGGCCCTCAGGGCTCCGCCAAAGGTCTGGGGCTTCCTGTCCCCGGGGCCTCACGCAGGACTCTCTGGACAGGAGGGCAGGTGCTCCGGATTCCTGGGGCGCACAGGGTGAGTCCCGGCTCAGGGCAACCCTAGGGCAATCACGGGCCTCCACGCTTCCAGCCCTGTACCCCAAGGCCAGCTTGAGCTCGCGGCCGCCAAGGCCAGCCCCTGCCGTCTGGGGTCCTGGCCAGGGTGAGGCCCGAGGGGCTGGCTGGATCGGAGCTGCATGCAGCCTGCCAGCTGGCCGCCAGACTTGGCCAGCACCACGTCCCTCGGCCCTGCCAGGCCAGGGTCCACAGTGGGGCGTGGTGACGCCCCTGGGCTTGGCTCTGTCTCCGCAGAGACCCCTCCTCCCAGGCCTGGGCCCCAAGCCCCAGCCTCTGCTGTGTCCTGGGAAGGGTGTGGTGCTCGTGGGGGCGGGGACCCCAGAGCCCCCGAGGGCTCTGGGACGCCTCAGGGCCTGACGCAGCACCTGCCGCTAGCCCAGGGGAGCCTGCCCGCCCTGCCCGGCTGTGGGGCTTTCCCTCTGGTCTGCTCTCTTCCCCTCTGGGAAGAGAGGGCTCAGCCTGTGAGGACAGACACCAGGGCCCCCCAGTTCTTGCCGGAAAAGACTGGTGGGCCAGGAGGAGGGCACCTGGCCCGCGGGTGGGGTGGGTGTGGGGCGCCACCTCTGGAGCCCCAGGTCAGCCCCACCCCGGGGGCTCTGGCGCGGGGCGGGAGGGCGCGATCTCTATGCCAGGAGAGCAGAGGCAGCTGCTGTCTCCTCTGGCTTCCTCGGGCCTGGGCCTGGGCTGCTTGAGGGGCCGGCGCTCCCCGGCGCCGCCAGCCCTGCCC
>NW_004567114.1:338558-339769 GCF_000260355.1 Condylura cristata
GGGGGGGGGGGGGGGGCCCGCTGTGCCTGTGGCATCTCACGTCTGCCAACAGCTTTATCACCCACCTGGTTTCCTTCGAGAAACTGGCCCAGGTGGCCATCTTGGCCCAGCCTATCTGCCCGGCCTGCCAGCTGGGCAGGGGTCTACCGCAGTCCGCCTCCACGCTCAGGGGCCTGCCACTTGAGGCATCCCCAACCCGGGGACACCTGCAGGGCCGGGCACCAGCCCTGGCCAGGCATCTCTCCAGGGCACCGCTGGGCCTGGCCCCCACTGCCCGGGAGCCCCGGACCCTCTGTGGCCCCACCTGATGTTGGGGGGTGTCTCTGGGGGTCAGTCCTGGCTCAGGGCTGACGTGTCTGCTCCTGGGAGGTCAGGACCAGCGGTCACCAAAGCAGGGGGCATATGGCTGTGGTGGCCGGGCTGGCTGAGCGGGTCGCTGCCTCTCCAGGACTCTGGGCTGGACACCGTGTTGGCTCCTAGGGAGAGCCTCCTTGGCTCCCGGGGGTGGGCACCCCGCCCTGCGTGCACCCCACCTACAGGGTGTGCTCCTGCCTTGGTCCCATGTGAGCCTGGCCAAGAGCCCGAGCAGCCGGCTGGTGTGCGGGTCTGAGCCAGCCCAGCCGTCCGCCGCTGTGTGCGGGTGTAGGGAGGCTCGGCCTGGTCCTGGAGATGCGTCCTGCTCGGTTCACCCTCCGACCCTCCAGGCCAGGGAGGGCAGGCACGGCCTCTCCCGAGGACAGTGGGCTGCAAGGTGGACACTCTGCCCACCTGGCCTTGACCTAGCTGGAGGAGCCGCTGTGACGTCCCGCACTGTGACCCCAGAGCTCCGCTGGTGACAGGCTGAGGACCCCTGGGAGCTTGATGCCTGCAAGAGTGGACGCGACTGGCCTCTGGCCTTGCTTGGGGCAAGTGGGTGTCCCAAAATAGGTGGGGGGGGGAGACCAGGGCGAGCCAGGAATGAGGGGCACTCTGGAGGGTCTCCCTGCAGGACCACGGCTGTGCCACCCCTAGAGGGAGGTGCAGGTTTGTCTGCGCCACAGGGGCCCTCCCTTGAAAGTGGGGACAGGCCTGGAGCCGGAAGGAGCTCCCACAGAGCTTGCCGTGCTGCGGGGCAGGGGCGCGCAGGCGCTCGGGCCTCGGAGCCTCGGAACCTCGGAGCCTCGGAGCCTCGGAGCTGTGGGGCAGCGGGCGGGGCTGGATGGTCGTGAGAG
>NW_004567114.1:342489-347623 GCF_000260355.1 Condylura cristata
CCCCCACCAGCCGCCTTCCAGGAGAGCCCAGTCAGGCCCCTCTGCCTCACCCGCCCTCTGCTTCCCACTGGACTGGGGTGAAGCAGCAGAGGTGTCTGGAGTCCATGGGAGAGGGGGAAGCAGGCCAGGCCCGAGCAGCCCAGGGCAGGGAGCCTCCAGCCTGGTGAGCTGCTTAGGAATCTTCTGGAAAGACCCCAGAGGGAGGCAGGACAGGACTGGAGCGGGCCGGGGGCCCCGGGACCCTGGGGGCATCCCCCCTTGACCACCAAGCCCCTGGGAGCCACAGACACAGGGCCTAGCAGAGCAAAGAAGCCAGGCTGTGTGGTGGGTCTGGTGCGGTTGGACAGTACGGGGAGCTGTGGGAGAACCAGGCTGCTCTTCTAGGCATCACCCCACTTCACCCCCAGGGACCCACAAAGCTGTGGGAGGCGCACCCTGGTTGGGCCCAGGAGCAGGGTCCGCTGGCTGCGTGGTGGTTCTTGGGGGCCTTGCCCTCTGCATCAGCTGCCTCTCGTGTTTGCTTAGTGAAGAAACAGCTGATTTCTGTGCCTGCTAACCCCCCTCAGGCAAGGCTGCTTGGGCCTGCTGCTTGGGCTGCAGGGCTGTGGGCCACTGCCCCAGCTGCTGCTGTGGCCACGCAACCAGGCAGCTGCCCAGTCTGGCCTCCTGGAGTTGGGAGAGAAGGATGGCTGGCACCCGCCTCGTGTCCCTCTCCCCAAGCCGGGTGGTATGTCAGTGCCTCTGCCTGCATAGCCAGGCAGAGGGTGCCCTGGGGTGGGCCAGGCCCTGGCAGACTTGTCAAGCAACTTCCTGTAGGGCCCCAGTGGGAGGATGTAGGCTGGAAATATTCCAACCTTTGTTATTTAAAATCCGGAGTTGCCAGGATGAAGCAAGATGACTTATGTAACTTGAGCATTAGGGTCCCCATTTTAAGACTGCACACTTCTATTGGGGTGTTACTCTGGTGTATCATCCGGTTTGACTTACTGATTTCGATGATGAGTTATTCAGTGCTTAAGCATTAAGCCCTGCTTTGCCTTCCTTGGGTCTTGGATTGTTCCACAGGCCAGGTTCTTCTTTGCCCTTTTTAACTTTATCTGATACTTTGATATTCAGCTAACCCTTTCCTTATTGTGTCTTCTTAACATGCTTTTGCTTTCCTTTCCTGTTTAACATGGAAACATTTTGTTTTAGGTGGCTTTCCGTAAAGCCTGTTGGTTTGGATTGTTTCTTTTTGTTAAACAAATAGTGTTTGTGTCAAAACAGACATGTTTGCTGGTGCATCTGTTATTTATGTTTGTTCCCTGACGTTGGCTAGATGAACTGTCTTCTTTACTATTTATTCTTTCTCTAGTATTTTGCAAGGCCTAGTTCTTACTTGTGTGCTCCTGGTGGTAAATATATAAAGTGTATATATTTAAGCAGCGTTATTGAAATAGAATTATATACAATGAAATGTTCAAATTACACAATTTGATCAACCATGGCGTACACTCTCCGAGGCTGCCCCAGCCTGCAGAGTGGGAATCCTCCGTGGCGACTCTCTCCTCTCCCACTGCCTCCCTGCCCTCCCCAGAAACTGCTCATCTTTGTTTTCGTCAGCTTTGTCTCCGTGTTCTACAGTGTTTGTACAGATGAAATCATGGGACGTCCTCTGCTCCAGTCAGCTTCTTTCACTCAGAATCCTTCCTCGGGGGCTCCGTCCTGGTGGGCCATGACTGCTGCCGGGTGACCCACAGGCAGGACAGCTGGGCTCCTCACCCTTCTCGGCCTCATGGCTGCTGGTGGGAGCTGGTAAAGGGACAGCGGTTGTGCAGACGCAGGTGGCCTTCGCTCAGGTGCGGTGGTGTGTCCGCGTGTGGTGTGTGTGAGATGTGTGGTGTGTTGCTTGTGTGTCCTGTGATGTGTGGTGAGAGCCCTCCACGAGAATAAGGTATGTAGGTAGGTGGGTGACACCTCTCTCAGCTCGAGGCTCCAGGCAGCCCCAGGTACCCAAAGCCCCTCCCCGCAGGCCCCTCCCCCATGCCCTGTGGGCACCTTGCTAAACTTGAGTGCGTTTGACACTTTCTTGGAAGGCCCAGCCCGAGCGAGATCATACCTGTCTCTTTTCACTTGCATGTTCGCCAGGTTCAGCCATGTTTTCCATGTTGCTGCATGTTCCTTGTTCCTCTCCTGGGTGCCCTCCAGGGTGCCTGCACTGCACCCCCCCAGCGGCCGGGCACCAAAGCTGATCCTGTATCTCGGCTATGGACGGTGTGTCCGTAACTCTGGGGTGCGGGAACCGTTTGAAGTAACGACTTCATCTCATTCGGATCCACCAGGAGGGGCTGCTGCCCCCCTTCTAGTTCTGACTTGAATGTTTGAGGGGCCTCCATCGTGCTTCCCTGAGGCTGCACCAATCTGCTTTCCCACCGGGAGAGCGCCTCGTTTGATAAAGGGGCATCCTCAAGCCTGCACCCCAGCAGGTGTGAGCAGACTGTGGTTTTGCTTTGCAGCCCCCCTGGCGGCCCCCACTCGTCTCCCCGATGCGCTTCCCCTGATGGTTGCCCCCATGGTGCTGATAGGAAGCACCCCCATGTGCCTTTTGGCCAGTTGCATGCATTTTGGGGAAATGGTCTGCATAGGTTCTTTGCCTGTTTTAAAATAGGGCAAAGAATATGAGAATATTCTTGTGGCTATTCGGTTTGTTCTTAATATATTTTGGATATCAGCCCCATCACCTGTGTGGTTGATGAGTATTGTTTCCATCCTGTAGGTTCTGAAGGCCGAACATCTGGCAAATGTCGTTTGCTTTTGTTACTGATTTCCAGTTTCTATGAAGATAAAAGACGCTGGATGGGAATGGCCCCTGCACACCGTGGGTCCTCCCGTCCAGGCCACGGCGTTGGCCGAGGCGTCCGTACTGATTTTCTGCCAGGATCCCTGCCGCTATTGAGAGGGGATGTTGAAGCTCCCCACTATTACTGTGCTGCAGTTATTAATATTTGATTGATCTTCGATGCTCCAGCACGTGCCGAACCTGTCTCCGTAGGGTGACCTCTTTGTCTCTTGTTAAAGTCTGGTTTGTCTGATCTAAGCATCGATTTCTCTTTTTTGCTTTTTAAAGATTTATTGATTCATGCATACAGAATTGGGGTACGGGCCAGAGGTGCAGGGGCGGAGAGGACCCTCCAGAGACAGAGTGGGGAGCAGGAGAGGCCGACTGACAAAGTGCACTGCTGAGGGGAGCAGCGGGGGACAGGAGCGGCCCGCCGCGCCCTGGGGTCCCCCCGGCTGGGGGGCTGCTGCCTGCATTGCAGCGCTCGGACTGTTTTCCCGTCCCTCTGGGTCTGTGCGTCACTGAAGCTGAATCGAGTCTCTTACAGGCAACGTGCAATCGCGTCTTTTTGAAAGATGCCGTTGTTCGCTCTAGCCTTCTGGTTGGAGAATCGAATCCGTTTGTGTCTGAGTAATTGTCACTTGCTGGCACTTTGCAGCTCCTGTGTTTCTCTTGCCGTCTCCTTCACGACTTGATCATTTCCTGCCGGGCGTGTTCGGATTCTTCCCTGTCTTCTGTGTCGTTACTTTGGCTTTTGCTTTGCTGCCCATGAGCCTGGCAGGAATAGTCCACTTTAAGACGGATAACGACATGACTTTCATCATGTTTCTCTGCATTTTTCCTCCTCGCCACATTTTTTGTTTTTGATGCAACAATTTACACATTTTATGCTGTATACCCATTAACAGATTATTGTAGCTATTATTTTTGATATTTTGTCTTTTAGCCGTTTTACCGGAGTTAAATGATTCTTGTATCACCGTTTTTGCAGGGTTGGGGTATTCTGAAGCTGACTACAGATTTAACTTTACAAATTCCTGTTTAACCGTGCTGGAGGGTTTATACTGCCAGGCGTTTCCATATCAGCAGTTAACGTCTCTCCGCTTCATGGTGAACACGCCCTTAGCCTTTCCTGGGGCAGATCTAAAGGTGGTGAACGCCCTCCGCTGCCTGTCTGGAGCAGCCTCGATGTCTCCAGCCTGCTGGCTGAAGTGTCCTCGTCTACTTCCTTTTCTTCTCAGGACTCTGGCTGTCTCATCTACTTCCCTGACTGGGAAGGGCTCTGCTGGGGCTGGGGATTCCCTCCTACGTAGTTTCTTTCGCCGTCGGTTCTTTCAAAATCTGCCCTCTCTGATTTTGGGCAGCTGTATTGTGTCTCAGCAAAGTGCTCTTTGGGTTGAATCTGTTGGGAAAACGGCGATACTTATGAATTGATGTCCATCTCTCTCCCTGACCATGGCAAGTGTTCCGCCATTATTTCTTTTACACAAAGAGATACACGTTAAGTGTATGTGCGTCTCCGCGCCTCCTGTGAATTGTACATCACTTCAAGCGAGCATTTAGATTTCTTTTCCTGCCAGGCTGCCTGCCTTTCTGCCCCATTCCTGTGGTTCCCACCAGAAGTGCCTTAAGGGGCCCTGCTTTGGGCCACGCGGCCGGCTGGGCACTCGCTCGTGAGGGGACAGGTGACTCCGGGTGCGGGTTTGGAAACCGTACCCCTTCCGGTCTCTTCCGCTCTTGCACACGACTGAGGCTCCTCCCCACCGGAGGCCCTGTGCGTCTTTCCTTGACGTGGCGGAGGGCGGGACCTGCTGAGCGCGTGTGGGCGGGGGCGCGGGTGCGGGGCGCCCTCGCTGCCCGGTTGCTTCCCTTAGAGTGTTTTCTTGATTCTTCCCACCGTCCGTGTCGTTGTCTCCGAGCTGGAAGACGCAGTCTGCACCTGCGTCGGGGTGGTGTCTCCCCAGTCTGCCTGGCTGGGCCCAGGCGTCCTCACCCCAGCACCACGCAGCCCTGTCCTCTCCCGGAGCGTTTTCAGGTCGTGGCCTCGCCACCCTGCAAGGCGGGCTGGGCGCTGGGGCCGGCGTGTGTCTCAGCTGGGTGCACCTCTGGGCGCTGGGGCCGTCCCAGCCTGCGTCCTCGCCCCACCCCGGGCTGGGCCAGCCTCCTGTGTGCGTGGCGGTGGTCTGCAGCGGCAGCCTTGCCTGGCCTGTCCAGAGGGCGCGCTCCCTTGGGGAGGCCCAAGGGCCCTGGGGGCGCAGGCTGACCCCGGGGGCCCTTGGCGGGCTTCCTGGGCCACGGTAGCAGGAGCAGCGTCCT
>NW_004567114.1:348698-350140 GCF_000260355.1 Condylura cristata
GTGGCTTCGCGGCCTGGGCGTGGCTTCGCGGCCTGGGCGTGGCTTCGCGGCCTGGGCGTGGCTTCGCGGCCTGGGCGTGGCTTCGCGGCCTGGGCGTGGCTTCCGCCTTCTCGGCCCTGGTCTTCGCCCTAGTTGGGCTGGATTTGCCTCCTGCAGCTGCTGAGTGACTTGCAGGAGCTGAACGCACCACCTGTCCGGCCTGGAGCACTTTTCTTTCCAGCCTCTAGTTTGGAAACTTAGAGAAAAGTTGCATGAACAAAAGCAGCACCATCAGGCCAGGGCTTCACGGCTTTATTGTAGGCGCTTTCTGCTACACTCACCCCGGCCCTTACCTCTCTGCGCAAGCTGGGGGGTGGCTCAGAGCCCGCGTGTCCCGGGACAGTGGCACGGGGCGCTTTTTATTGGGTTTCACATCTGCTTCTTACACCCTCAGACTTTGGTAACTGCTGCCTCCGGTATCTAGTGATGACGCTAAGCACTGCCCAGGGCTGAGCAGAGCCCTCGGCCCTCCGCCCTCCGCGCCTGGGCTCGGGCAGCTGGGCTGCGCAAGGGGCCCCTGGCAGGGCCTCCGCGCTTCCTTCTGGGGGGCTCCCCCTTCAGGACCACCTCTTGTGCGCAGTTAGTTCCTTCTGGTTTAGCGCTGCTCTAGCTGACTTCTCCAGTTATTTTCTTCCACCCTTGGTTTCTCCGAGCTCCAGGGCATCGCTGGTCCCCGCAGCTTTCTTCTCTCTGGGGGTGGGGCCGGCATCTCCTGCGGCCTCCAGGCGCCTTCCAGAACCCTCTGTTCTCTTGTCCACTGGCCGTTGAAGGTGTCGAAACTGCACATCCCCCACACCTGCTCTGCAGGGAAACGGGTTCAGAGAGGGTGCGCCCCCACATCTCTGTCTCTCTCACGCAGGACCTGTTCTGATTTTGGAAGTAGTGTGCTCGGCACCTCTCCCAACGCCCTCCGCCCCCACGATGGCTCCCGTCCTGAGGGTGGGCACGCCCCATGATGCGGATGCTCCCGAGAGTCCTGCCCTCCAGGGCCTTGTGGGAAAGCAGCCCTCGAGGCCGTGCGGTCAGGAGGTGGCCCTCTGGGCCACGAGGCTGGGAGGTGCCCAACCCCTCCACAGGCGAAGGTGTCCCCTTCCCAGCAGACCGACACCCCAGTCTTGAGGTGCTAATTTCTGTTGCTTGCAAGCCCCTAGCTGGGGCTGCTTAGTTACAGCAGCCCACGCAGACTAAGTCCACCTCCTGCGGTCAGCCAGTGACCTAAATGTCCCAGAGCTTCTCCAGGCAATTAAATCTGAATGTTTTTATTTCTCCCATTTTTATCAAAAAGTAGTGAGCTGCTTCCCCGGCTCCCCGGCCAGCGCTGTGCAGTGAGCCAGTAGCACCGCCCGGCCAGTGTGCCGCAGCTCCACAGCCTCCTGCAGCCAGGGGGCCTGGGGGCCTGGGGG
>NW_004567114.1:350340-351523 GCF_000260355.1 Condylura cristata
AGCAGCGTGGTCCTGCCCCCTTGGCCGGCTGTGGGGGCTCCAGACGGAGCCTCCAGCACTCCTGTCCGCACTGTCCCTGTTGTTCCCGGACCACCTGCGAGGGGCGGGCTCAGACACTCAGCCTCACCTGTGGGCGGTGCTCTGGGGAGGGGCAAGCTGCCCACCCCAGCCTGGCTCTTCCGGGCGCACAGGCCAGCCAGCTGGCACAGACGGCTCCACAGAAGCTCAACGGCCCGAGACGCACTGGGGCGGGCGTGCAGGACCGGGGGCCACGGGCTGGCCCTTCGGGCTGGGCACAGGGGCAGAGGCGGGCGGGGCACTGTGACCTCACTGAGAGAGCCCAGACGGTGGCCTGTCCGCAGATGGAACTGGCCCCGAGGGCCCCAACACCTGCCTCTGGTTCCCAGGCAAAAGACCAGCCTTAGTGTCCATGCCTTAGTGTCCATGCCCAGCACCTGGCCCACGGAGGGACGCCCGGGCTCCTGGGAGCCCGGCGCAGAGTCCCAGCCACCCCAAGGCTGGCCACTTCGGGGTCCCGGTCATCTGCACCCGCCAGCGGGGCGGTGGGCCCGTGGGTCAGGCCAGCCATCAGTGGTGACAGTGGAAGCCTCTGGCATCGTTTGGGGTGCTCTCCGCCCTGACATCCGGCTCTGTCTCCTCTGTCCTCTGGTCCCCAGGGCCTTGCCCCATGGTTTCCACGCCCAGCTCCCCTTCCTGCCCCCTTTGTGGCTTCTAATGCCGTGCCATCAGGTACAGGCATTACGTGACTGTCACCCCACGAAGAGGCCCGCGGCCGCAGCAGCTGCCCCCTTCTCCTGTTGTCCAGCCCTGGGAGTCTAGTCTCTGCCGGCTCTGGACACGGTCAGCCTTCCGCATCCTTGGCCCTTTCAAGGGTCATCCACAGTGTCACTGGTGTCAGAATGTCCTTTTCCTGGCTGAGTGATATTCTCTGACATGGCTGGACCATGATTTGACTCATTTGTCCCTGGTGGGTGGTGGGCCAGAGGGGGCTTCTCAAAACACAACATCGGCGAAGTCTTAGAGACGCCAGGGCTGAGCCAGCCCGTGAGCCCCGTGGCGACACCCCTCAGCTGTCCTGCTGGGCCAGACCCTGCGCCTTTCTGTCCTGGAACATCTCACTCTGCCCCCCTCACCGTGCCCTGCCAGGCTGTGCCCTCCGCCC
>NW_004567114.1:352120-353615 GCF_000260355.1 Condylura cristata
TCTCCTTCCAGGTGTGAGCAGGGCTTGGGGGGGGCTGCCAGGGGTGGTCCCAGGGCAAATCTGGCCCCAGATCTCTGCTCCTTGGGTTACGGAGATGCGGCCCAGTAGCACGGGGGTCCTTATGCCTCTGGGGGGCTTTTGGGGGACTGCGGGCCCTGCGCCAGCACTTACTGCCATCCCAGGTGGCTGCCCTGTGCTCCCATCTCCCTAGGGCGCTATTCCCACCTCCTGGAACATTCCAGTCCTTTCTTGGCCTCAGGCATGGTGTGGCCTGCAAAGACCTGAGGCCTTCGGCTGCCCACGCCGGGCCTGGCGAGCTAGTCCCCACACAGTCCCCACACACACGCATCAGTGCCGAGGGGCAGAGGCAGTGGTGCAGGACTGACCCGCAGCTGCGAGGTGGCCCCAGCAGGTGCCGCCCCCGAGATGGCCGCATCGCCAGATGGCGCCCGGGGGGCCCACTCGCGCCCCGGCAGGGGCCTGGGTCTAGGCGCCGCTGACCACAGCCCCTGCCCCGTCCCTCCCCCCACTCCGGGACTCACCCGGCTCAGCTGGCCATGCCTGGCACGAGGCTCTGCCTGGGCTGACCCAGGGCGCCCCTCTGCCCTGCGCCTGACCCCGTCCATCTTCCTCCTCCTGTGCCGAGACCCGTCCCTCTGTCCCGGAGGGCGGTCAGGCCCCGGGTGCTCCGGACTGTGCACGGGCGCTGTCCGCAGCGCAGGATGGGGGCTCCCTCCCAGACGTGTCCCCCCAGGAGGGGGCAGCGGTGTCCCCCCAGGAGGGGGCAGTGCCACCTTCCAAAGGCCACCGCTGTTTAATGCGGCATTTGTGTAAAAATATTGTTAAAATAAAATGAGCTCGATTTAAAAGCAACACCTCAAAAGGAGTGCCAGGACCCCCCCACTGCTGCGTGGGGTCCTGGGGGGCGGTGGCGGGTGCAGGGGTGAGCTGCCTCGTGTGCCCCAGGGCGGGGCGGGATGGGGCCTCGACGGGGCGGGGTGGGGCCTGGTGGCCCCAGCTGGGGAGGCGCCAGCTCCCGCCGCCCAAGCACAGGGGGGCCTTGGCTGGGCTGGGGCCGGCGTGCCAGGCGGCCCGAGCCAGGAGCCACGCAGACCTCGGAGGCCAGGGGCGGAGGAATGCAGCCGGCTCAGGGGAGGAGGCCGCCGAGGCTGGGGCCGCCTCTCCCCACCCCCATCTGTCTCGGACGTTGAAAATCGAGAGGGCCGTCACAGCGCCTTTGCAGTTTGTCAAATTATGCAGACGAGACAGAAAGGAAAGGAAGTCATTTGATTCTATTATGTGGAAATTAGCTGGAAGCAGAGGCTGTCCGCCAGTTAGAGCAATTTCTCTCCATTTGTTTCCGAGAAAATTGCCTGTGCGTCCTCATCTGGCCCAGCAGACGCAGGGTGGGGCTTGCAGCCCCCTGCCCCAGGGCGCCAGGCCCCACCCAGCCTCACTGTGGGGGTGGGGTGCTTCCCCTCAAGAGGATGGAGGG
>NW_004567114.1:355180-356450 GCF_000260355.1 Condylura cristata
AACTTTGTGAAACTCCACTGGGCTTTCGCGGCCAGCGCTGCAAAAGGGCCCGGCCCCTCCCGGTGCCCGCGGGCACGGCGTGGACGGCGAGGCGGCCTCACCCGTCCTGGACAGAGCCGGCCCTGGCCGAGGCGCCCTCCCGCCCCCTGCTCGGCCAGCAGTCCCTCCTTCCGGCCTGGCTCCCCGTGTCCAGCACCTGCCGTGACTTTCAGAACCCCCAGGCCAGACCCTGGGCACCCTCAGCACGCCCCCAGCCGGCCTCTGGGGCGTCCGCCCGCCTCTGCTGGGGACACAGCGCCTGGTTCCCAGGCCAGGGCCAGGCGCGTGGACGGGCGCAGGAGCCCGGCAAGGCAGCTCCTGTTGTTATGGCGACGAGGCGGGAGATAATTTCCTGCGAGGTGTCTCCTGCCTGTCGGATGCAAGAGCAGATTAGGGGAGCACCATGGAGACGCTGAGCCCGCCTGGGCCCCCCGCTGTCCGCAGGCCGGCGGCGCCGGGCCTCATTAGTGGCCAGCAGAGTGCCTTTGCTGGTTTTACTGCAGCCGTGAAATCGCTTTTACCCTCCTCTCTTGGAGATGTGGGGTCACGCCGTGGGGGTCGGGGAGCCGGGGCGGAGCTGGCCGCAGGCAGGCCTGGCCGGGCGCCTGCCCCTCCGCACAGGTCCGCCCGGCCCACCGAGCTGGCCAGCGGCCCCTGAGGCGGGCAGGGTGGACGTCGGGCCGTGGTTGGGCGTCGGCTCCGGGGCACACTGGTCATCGGGCATTTGATCCGGCCGCCCCCGGTGTGTGAGAAGCACCACCTGCCTTGACCTTGTGTGGGGGGCACAGGCCTGAGTGGGGGTTCCCAGTCTGGGCCCCCCAGTTCTTGTCCTCTCAGCACAGCAGCCCCCTAGGAGCCGGGGTCCCGCAGGCTCAGGTCTGAGTGCTGATGAGGGTGCCTTGCTGGGGGGGCGCGGGGGTGGGGTGCCTGGGCTGGTGCCGTGGGGGACACTACCTGCTTGTCCTGGCCCACGCCCCCGCTGGACTCTGGCTGTGGAGGCTGTGTGGCCGAGGCTGGGCCCTCTGTGGCATGGGGTGCAGGGGCTGCGGCCGCAGGGCCTGGGGTCCCCGGCCAGGAGGGGCGGAGCCGACCGGCGGAGGCAGCGCCCTGTCTCCAGGGCAGGAAGGAGGGGGCCGAGCGCCTTCGGGAGCAGCTGCGCCCTGGGGTCGGCCCCTGCCCGGCGGCCACGCCTGGAGCCGGGCAGGACACAGGGACTGGGGGCTCTCTAGCG
>NW_004567114.1:356951-367703 GCF_000260355.1 Condylura cristata
GTGGGGGGCCTGGAGCCCAAGGAAATCCCCCCACATAACCCTGGGAGCCCGGTTGAGGCAGCGCCTGGGGGTTCAGCCTCCAGGTACTTCCGGCCTGCGCTGGGGCTGGCAGGCCTCGAGCGTGCAGCCTGGAGGGTTCAGGCTTGGTGGCCCCGATCCCCACCCCCAGGACAGCAGGTCAGCCCGACCCCACGGCCTGGGGACCCCCGCGGCCCCAGGGTGCCGGCTGCTCCCCAGCCCACACGGGGAGGGCTCGCAAAGCCTCCACCTTGCTCTGATTATTTTATCTTATTTTGCAACTTCAATTATATAATAAGTGACACTAAAAAACCATCGTTAAAATTTAAGCCTTTGTAATAACACCATTTTATTACATTTTGATGACTTTATAACTGTGATACTTTATTATTCGTTCCCTGTTATTTTATGATGGTGTGGTTAGACTTTTAATATCTAATTATGTACCAGCTGATCATTACACACTCCGAATACGGGGCTGTGCCGTTCCGGGCCCCGGCCCCTGTCAGGGCTGCCCCTGGGGTCCCCGACCCAGCTGCTGGCAGGAAGGGGTGCCCCTGCTCGGGTCCTGCCACGCCGCCGTGAGGCGGGAGTGGCCGTCTGGGGACCCAGGAAGGTCTGGGGCTCCCAGGCCTCTCCTGGAAGGCCGGGGGCTGCGTGCGGGTGCTGGGCCAAGGTCCTGTGTGGCCCCCAAGGCCGTGGCCCCTGCACCGGGCCACCCCCAGGGCTGGCAGGCCGAGCTGCAGATCTCCGGCGGTGGGGAGGGGCGCCCCTCTGCCCCTCCAGAGCAGTGGGCCTTGGAGCCCGCCTGTGCCAGCGAGGACGGCCCCCCGGGCCGCAGCGCGGGGCTGGGGACACCTCTGGCTCCTGCCTTTCAAAGCGGGGACTCATACGGTGGCTTGTGGGGTGACCCTAAGAGTCAGGGGAGGCGCTCAGAGGACAGCGCGGGACGGCCAGAGTGCTGGGCCAGCACTGGGAGTCGGGGCAGCCTCTGACAGCGCAGGGGGCGTCTCCAGGAAACCGGGGCGGCCCCCTGCCTGGAGCCTGCTCTCTGGGCGCCGCAGCCCTCTCCAGAGCCCGCTCGGGCGCGGGTGGGGCGCGTCTCCGGGAGGCTTCGCGGGGCTGGGCCTTCTCTGAACAGTTGGTAGAATTCACCGGTGAACCGGACCAGGGCTTTTCTGTGGCGGAGATTTCTGTCCCCTCTTCCCTCACCGGTCTCCCCGCGAGGCGGCCGCGCCTCTCTCCTCCTCCAGCTTTCGCATCTCGCCCAAGTCATCTCATTTGTTCTGGCGGTGATTCCCGCCCCCTCTGTAAGAGCAACAATAGCACCCCCTTGCACCCCCAGCTTGGCTTAATCTCGCTACCCTCCCTTGCCAGCACCCCTGCGATCCGTTGCCTTTGCTTCTCAGGGAGCCAGTGCGTGTTCCCAGGCAGGAGCCCGTGGCCCGGCCGGACTCGGGGCGCCTGGACTCGGGGCGCGCCACCGCCCTCACCTGTGTGGCCTCCTCCCTCCCGCCGCGGGTGTGGCCACTCGCTTCCTCTGGCTATGGGGTGCGAGGGCAGGCTGTGGGTCTGAGCTCTCTCTTGTTTTTTAAATAAAGGCGTTCACAGCTACAGATTTCCCTCAGAAAATGTTTGCTTAGTTGCAGCACGCAAGTTTTAGTTTATTAAGTTCTCATTTTTATTCATCTGCGTGTGGCTTCTAATTTCCCTTGAGATGTCTTCTTTGACCTACTGGTGTGTTGTTTAATTTCTGTGTATTTGTGCACTTCCACATCTCCCTTTATTTTTGATTTCCATTTAAATTGCGTTGTGGTTGGAGAATATGTGAATCTGTCTCGACGTACCGAGGCCCGTCTCGCCATCCACTGGCCGTCCTGCAGGCTTGCGGACGCCGCGGAGGGCGGAGGGGACCCCGAGGCCCACAGCACCCCGCCGCCCCGGCCCCGCCTTGACGTCCAGCCCCATGTCCACCTCGTCCCTGAAAGTGGGGCCCTGAAATCTCCAGCTATTACCGTTAGTCGTCTGTTTCTCCCCAATTCTGCCTGTTTCCCTCACATGTTTGGAGTCTGCTGCGAGCTGTGCATGTGCTTGGAATTGTTGTCTCTGCCTGATGGGCGACTCACTCCCGGGGCCAGCTCTGTCTCGTACATTTCCTCCGCGCTGCCGTCTGCCGGGCCTGGCACCCAGCCGCCTCCAGCCTGTTGTTGTTTTCACAGTGCACGCTTCTGTCTGCCTGTTTGCATCCTGGACGCCACAGTGTGCCTCCTAGAGACAGCGTGTGATTTGGCTTATTTTCTCACGCCCTGACAAGCGTTGCCGTGGGTTGTTTCACCGGCTCACACCAAACACTATGCCGGTCCGGTTCGAATCGCCTCCGTCACGCACGTTGCTCTCGCTCTCTCTCTGTCACATGTCATTTGTGCGTCTCCTCCCCCTTACTGCTTTACTTGGCAAAAAGTTGATGTTTTCTAATGCAACATCATCGGCCGCATTAGAAAATGAATTCCTTTAATAGTTTTAACGTTATATTTAAGTTATTTTCACTGATTTCCCGAGGGCTTACAACACGCATATCTTAATTTATTGAAATACAGATTCTTGCTAACTTAGTTCAGGGAAATATCGAAACCTCACTCTTATGTTGAGCTTCCCCTCCCCTTCTACGCTATTATTATTATTATAAATCTTGCATCTACATATGTTATAAACCCACCGTGCATTGCTAATAATGTTATTTTACATAATGTGTCTTTCACAGAGGCTGAGACCAGACTGGAAAACAAAATTTAGCGTTTGTTATGATAACGTTATTTACGCATTCTTTTTCTCCCCATGGATCTGAATGAACATCTCGAGTTATTCCCACCCGCAAGTGCCTCTTTCCCCACCACTTTTATGCTGCTGTTGTGAACTAGAATACATGTCTGCAATCTGGGACTCAGAACAACTATCTGTACGTAGTCTTATGAAGTTGCTTTAATGTCAAGAGAAGAAGTACGCAGTTATGTAGTTTTTTGTAATAGCCCACACAATCGCCTTCAGGGATCCTCCTTTATGTGTGGGGTTTTGAGTTACCATCTCCTGTTCTTTTATTCCGGATGAAGAATTTCCTCTAGGGTGTCTTATAAAGCAGATTTGCTTGATATCCTCACTTCACCTTCATACTGAAAGATAGTGGTGCTGGGTAGAACAGTTTTGGCTGCTAGCTCTTCTTCAGTCCTCTGAACATGTCACCCCATTGCATCTGGCCTCTGCGGCCTCTAAGTCGATGTTCTGTTTTATTGGGGCTCCTTGTTTAGGATGAGCTGTTTTCCCCTCGCAGCTTTCAAGATTTTGTTCATTGTCTTCATTGTTTTGCTGATGATGAGCTTGGGTCTTACCTCGAAAGTTGAGTCTCTTGCATGTGTAGTTAATAGTTATCACACTTGGGAAGTTCCAGAACAGTATTTCTTCAAATGCTTTTTCTGTCGCGTTCGTTTTGTTAAGGGGCAGGATGTCCTAAAGGAACTCTGCAGAGCCTTATGAACTCCACCCCCTCCTCCAGCTTTCTGGACCCTATACACCACTGCAGTGATTGGAAACTACAACTCCCAGCAGCACCAGGGGGAGAGCTGCGAGGACCCAGGGCGGAGCTAGCAGGAATTCTGGGACATTGGGGGATAAATAGGGCGCAATTGCATCTCGCGCTCTCTCGCTCGGGAACGGCTCTCCGGACCCGGTGACTCTGTGTTTTCAGTCAGTCCAGCGGGTAAGATATTCCAGTTACTTTGTGTCCCGCTCTCTTTCCCTGGGTTGTTTCCGATTCCTTTCCCCTTTTGTAAATAAACCCATTATTGACCCTTTTGTGTGTACCTGTAGTATAACTGAGTTGTGAGCGTGCGGGTGAGGCCCACAGACAGGCGGCCCGTCCACTCTGGGCTGCCCTGTGAGTTTCTCCTTCCCCTCAGCTACCCCCATTGCACACGTGCTGGTGTTCTCAGTCATGCTCCGTATTTCACTGAAGCTCTGTTCATTTCTCTTCATTTTTTCTTCTCTCTGTTCTTCAACTTGCATAATCTTTATTGATTTACCTTTACATCCACTGATTCTTCTGCCAGCTCAAATATGCTGCGAATCCTTCTAGTGATTCTTCATTTTACTTAATTTACTTCCAAGCCCAGAATTTCCAGTCACCCCAGTCACAACAAGCACCCCTGGGGTCCAGATCTTGGTTTCTTTTTTTTTTTTAATAGACATTTAAGAAAAAGATTTATTTATTTATGCATATAAAACTGGGGTACAGGTCAGAGGCTCAGTGGCAGTGAGAGGACTCACCAGAGACGGAGCGGGAGCAGAACACGCAGGTACATAAAGGGGGAAGAACCAACCTGCCCTGCAGAAGCCTCCAGGTGATTTGTGGCCAGGTCCGTCCTCCCGCCCTCGCCTGGAAGCTCTTTATAACTTTCTTCCAAAGAGAATAGTCTGAAAAGTGCGGGGAAAGTGAAATTTAAGGTGGAGCAGCAGAGAAAGCTGCGGCACTGCAGGTCAGATGGGGGGGGGGGGCAGCCTTCAGGCGCCCAGAACCGGCCACGCCCCTGCCAGGGCAGGATGTCAGATTTCAGCCAGGGCCACTCTTCCAAATAGCCCTAGTTTCTCCTCGTTGGATGTTCTTCATCTGCTTTGTCACAAAGTCCATCTCTTTGTACCGGCTCTTCACCCACATTTTGAGCCCCCCAGACCAGAGCGGCCTCGCCCCTCTGTGGGCCCTGCGCCTGCTCGGCCCTGTCACGCGCTGCATCTGCCCTCCGGTGCCCACCCCCACCTGTGCCCCCGCTCGGGCTCATCTGCTGCCTTAATGGCCGCCGCCCCCTTCTTCTTTCCTCCCCAGGCCCCGCTCAGCCCAGCGGCCCCGAGTCGGTGGGTTCAGGCAGGCGGGGCCGGGGCCGCGCTGTCTCCTCCAGAGTCTTCCTGTGGCCCCGTCCAGGAGCTGCGGGGGTGGCCTGGGCGCCCCTGCGCCGCCTCAGCTGAGACACCAGGTCTGCGGGAAGTGAGCGGGAGCCCTGCCCCCGTGCCTGTGGGCAGCCGAGGCCGACTGCGGGGGGCCCAGGAACGCCGCGCAGGCATCTGCAGCGGGCACCCCTCTCCCCACTGCATGGCGGTCAGGCACCCTGCAGCAGGGGGTCGTGGGGGGGAGATTGGTCAGCCCCAGCCCGGCCAGCAGGGACAGGCGGGGCCTCCGCAGCACCTAGCACTCGCCCTCCCCTGCGCCCCCCCAGGGTGGGTGCGGGGTGGGCTCCCCTCCTGCGCGCACTGCCCCGGCCTTCTCCGTGAGCCCCGGATGGCTGCCTCTGGCCACTCTCCTGCCCACGCAGGCACCCAGAGTGGACCTGGCAGCCTCGGAGGGCGGCCTGGGGGGGCCCCGAGGGAGGCTCCAGGACCCACTGGCTGGGGGCCTGTGCCTTTGGGGGCAGCAAGGGAGGGGGACATGCTGAGTGACTGTGGGGACACGTCCCCCTGGACGGGGTGAGAGCCGCTCTGCGGAGGCCCCGGAGCTGGCCAAGCAGTGCGCTGGCCCGGGCAGCACCGCGGAGGCAGGCGGCCTGGCGCAGCGCCTCTGCTCACGTGGGCTTTGCCGCCGCCCCTGGTGCGGGGCGGTCTTGGCAGCAGGACCCGCGCACAGGTCTCCCCAAATCTGTTACAGGACAGGGGGGAGAGGGGCACCCCTGAAGCCCCAAACCTGCCTGCTCTGAGTGGGCTCTGCCATCCGCCGCAACAAGACAAAACATATAAAACTTGAATGAAAGGGGACTTTAATGCAGTGAGTACACGATACAGAAGACGAAGACGGTGATGTCTAAAGAAGTGACCCGTCCCCTCGTGGGCACAAGTCACCCAAAAGGGACTGGCCCAGAGCGAGGCCTGAAAGCTGCCACAAGCCTAAAGCACCTTCTGGCCGGGACCCAAGCAAAAGGGTCAGACATGGCCGGACAAGTCTGGGAGGAAAAGAGCCACATCAAAATCAGCACAAACACGGCCATCGTCACCTCCCCACGGCCTCTCCCCCACGTCCGCCTTCACCAGTCCAGGGCAGGACACAAGCCCGGTGTCTCCGTCACATGCCGCTGCTCCGTGTGGCTTCCTCAGGGCTCTCCTTGTTCTCCATCCGGCTTCATTCTCTTCTCTTCTTCTCCTTTTTCTCTGTTCAGCTCCACCCTCCTTCTGGGTGGGGCAGGGAACCTGGGACTTCCCCTTTTCCTGGGGACCCCATCACAGTCCCACCTGGCAGATGCAGGGCATGCGGTGGGCAGAGCTGTGCCGGGTGGGGGCCGCCCGCAGCCCTCCGGGCCTGGGCGGAGCCTGCTGGCTGCACTCCGGCTGGCCCCTCGGGGCCCCTCTGGGTGGACAGCCAGGGCCCCTCCCTGGTCCCCAGGTGCATCCACCTGCCCGAAGTGACCGGAGGTCGGCCGCGGCGGGAGCAGGCTGGCGGAGCCTGGACGGTCACTTGGTCGCTATTTATGGACCGACACAGGAGGAGTGTATTACTCTGATTACTCACTAATCATCCCCCATAAACGCGGGGCGCCGAATCCCTCAGAATCGATAAAGCGGCAAGTTCCCGCCTAAATCACGGTGCCCCGGGCTCTTGAGTAAACCTTTCGGTAATTTACAAAGGCTGTTGAATTTTATAGTAAGTGTTTTTCAACCCAAGCTGGATTCTAAACAATAATGACTTTTTAATGTGGCCCTGTGATTACATTGTCACGGTGAAATACGGGCCCTCGCTGCCTCGCCAGAGTCGGGTGAGTGACGCCCGCGCCCGGGGCCCAGGTGAAGCAATCTCCATAAATCTCCCTCCAATCCGCTGGCCTGGCAGGCGCCCAGCCAGTGGCCGCGACTCCAATTTCAACGGACAATTTGTAAACAAGCACGTGCTCACGCGGGCGCCGGCCGGCCTCCAGTCCGCCCCGCAGGGCCGCCCTCGCCGGACGCCCAGCCCAGCCGCCTGCGTGGCCGGCTCGGCTTGGGGGGAGGCGCGTCGCTTCTCCTCCGCAGGGGACCCGGTTGGGGCCTGCGGTGGCCACGGGCCCCGCTGCTCCGAGCAGGCTGCTGCCGGCCGCCTTTCAGAGGGGTGAAGCCAGGACAACCGCAGAGAAGACGCTGCACCCCGCTCCCCTGGGGGAGGACGGTGGCCCCCTGCCGCCTTGAGGGCTGGGGGTCTCCCTCCCTAGGGATGGGGGTGGGGGGCGCCTGGCAGAAGCCCCCGGGGGAATGTTGAGCCCGAGAGGCTGGTAGAGGGGTCCAGCCCCCTCGTGCAGCCTCACCCACCCAGCTCCCAGAACTGGGGCTGTATCAGAGAGCCTGCTGCCTGCTGCAGGGGGCTCGGGCTCGGCCCACTTGCCCTGAGGCCCCAGGTGTGCCCTGACCTCCCGGCCCTCAGGGCATGAGACACGCGTGGCACAGTGCAGGGTATGCAGGCTCCCGACTCTTGCCAGGCGGGTGCAGAGGTCAGGTCCCGGGCGGGTGCAGAGGTCAGGTCCCGGGCGGGTGCAGAGGTCGGGCCCTGGGCGGGTGCAGAGGTCGGGCCCCGGGTGGGTGCAGCGGTTGGGTCCGGGCGGGTGCAGAGGTCGGGCCCTGGGTGGGTACAGAGGTCAGGTCCCGGGCGGGTGCAGAGGTTGGGCCCTGGGTAGGTGCAAAGGTCAGGTCCCGGGTGGGTGCAGCGGTTGGGCCCGGGCGGGTGCAGAGGTCGGGCCCTGGGTGGGTGCAGAGGTCGGGCCCTGGGTTGGTGCAGAGGTCAGGTCCCGGGCGGGTGCAGAGGTCGGGCCCTGGGTGGGTGCAGAGGTCAGGTCCCAGGCAGGTGCAGCGGTCAGGCCCTGGGCCTCGGCGCCAAGACAGCCCAGCTCAGCTCCGGAGGCCACTGGGGCAGAAGGGTCTCCCCCTGTTCCTTCCGGCTGGGAGCTCCACTCACAGGCCAGCAGGGGAGCCCGTGGGGGACTGAGGTGGAAGCTGACCCTCCCAGCCCCATTCCCGGGAACAGGCTGTGCCCTGGGGGCTGCTGAGCCCCGGCTATCTGGACCCCTCGGTGCTGACAGGAGCCTGGTCTGCCCCGAGGCCACGAGCGGGAGGCAGCGGCTGGCCCCCCGCCCCCAGGCTGCCACAACGGGCCGATTCCCTTCCGCGGGACGCAGGGGGGCTCTGGGCGACCAACCAGCCGCTCACCGAGCCGGAAGCCCAGGTAGTTCACGTCAGAAACGAGCATGGCGTGCCAGGCTGCGGGACTCAAAGTCTGATCCACAAGCTGCTCCTATTAAAGTTGACCGTTGACTCCCGTTACAGAGACGAACAGCGTCTACGCGCCTGCGAGATAAATGATCTCCCCACACCTAAGTGGGAGGCATTAACTCAGCAGGTAGTGATCTAAATTATGTATTAAACTCAATTACGTTTTATGACTGCTTCCCGGCTAGGGCGCGGGTGCCGGGCCCCTGCGGAGCGGGGCTCAAGGCCGCTCAGCAGCCCTCTCTGCCTGCCCCCCGGGGGTCACTGTCCCCCGAGCAGGAGCGCTGCAGAGGCCTGGCGCCAGGCCCCTCCTGCTCACCTCGCTGGGCCCTGCCTGGCAGGGGAGAAGCCTGGGCCCCCCAGCCTGGGAGAAGCCGGCAGGCTGGGTCCAGCGAAGCCGCCCGCAGCAGCGTGTCCTGAGAGGGGCAGTGCGCCCGGCACAGGCTAGAGGGGGCGCGGGGTACAGTGTCCGGCCTCTGGAGCCGTGGCCCGGCTGGCTGGGCTGCCCAGCCACGCTGCCCAGCCACACTGGGCAGTCCCCGGGCGGCCGCAGACAGCCGAGCTGAGCCAGTGGGGGTGGACCCGGAACAGGAGGCGGCGCCTGTGGAGGGCGCGGGGGGCTCTGGGGGCCTAGAGCGGGGGTGAGTGCTTGGTTGGAGGCCTGGTGGCCGTGTCTGGAGTGGACGGTGGCCCTCCAGGCTGAGCTCCGGGTCGCCTGCCCAGCGGGCGATGAGCTGGGACAGCACGGGGCCAGGTGGGGACCACGCCTGGGCCACGCCCGGCCGGTCGCGTGGGGCGCGTGTGCGTGGCGCCTGCACGTGGCGCCTGAGCGTGGCTGGGGCACGCGTGTGCCCTGAGTCCCTGGGGCGGCGCTCGCTGCTCTCTGGCCGGACGCCGCGCGTGTCCGGGGCCAGCACCCGCTGGGCTCCTCCTCGCCCCTCGCCCCTCGGCTCCGTCCAGCGCAGACCCGCGGGAGGGCGGCGAGCAGCCCGGCCTGCAGGGGAGGCGGCCCCAGGCCGGCGGGGTGCTGGGAGGGGCGCGAGGGTCCCCAGCCCACCGGCCTCCGCACCGGCCCAGGCGGCTCTTCTGGCTTGATGAATTCCTCTGATGCTTAAGGAAGAGATTAATTTTACTTATTCCTCCGAGCGGTCATTAGAAAAGCTTTTAATGAACACAGTAAACCCAACTAATTATCACAACGGCATTTTACTCTAAATAAAATTGACAGCGACCACAAATATGATGCGTATAATTCTCCTTAGTTTATTAAAATCCATTTGTCACATTTATCCGAGAGGAGACTGATGCGCTCGTCTGTGATAATTTGGCTAATATTTCCTCAGCGCATCCAGTATTTAAGGGTTACTGGTCTGGAGTCGGGACCATCACGAGGCCTGTCCTGACCTCGTTCTTGGAGAGGAATGGGGGGCCGGGGCCTGGGGGCGAGCGGCGCTGTCCCCGTCTTCGGACGGCTGGCCCCCCGGGGGACCCACTTCCCTGCATCCTGGCCGGCCCCTCAGAGCCCCGTGCCCAGCCTGGCGCCCCAAACCAGGCTCGGAACTGCCTTACCCAGCTGCTGTCCTCCCGACAGTGACCAGCCACGGCTGAGACAGCACACGGCTCCCTCCCCGGCGCCCCACAGCGGCGGCCCTCTGCCTGAGTCTGCTGCCTGCATGCCCCAGACCCGGGGTTCTGAGCCCCTGGCGGGCCGGTGGCGTCTGCCCCAGGCTGCGGGGTCCCCACGTGGGGAGTGAGCACAGGAGCAGGGGCCCGGACTTTGCACGGCCTGAGGGCAGTGGTCACAGCAGCGGCGCCACGCGGCCTCCCAGGAGGCCAGCGAGGACGCTCCCGGCGAGCGGCGCTGTCCCCTGGTCCGCGGGGCCTCGGCGGCTGCAGGTCATGGCCTGCTGGCCCGGCGCTGAGTGTGGCCCTGCGGAGGCCTCTGCAGCACCAGCCCCAGGCTGGTGCCCGCCCTGCTCATGGAGTCTGCGCTGCCACCGCCCTGTCCTCTCCCGCTGTGCAGTGTGACCGTGGGCGTGGGCACGCGTCTCCTGCACACAACAGGCCTCAGTTCCCGGCACCTGGACCCCAGCCCGGCCCAGCCCCGGCCGGCACCCAGCTGGCCCCAGGTGGGCACTCCATGTCCCACAATCGCTTGGGTTTGCAGGACCTCATGGAGGAGGAAGCTCAGGAACCCCAAACCAGACGCCCTGCAGAGCCGTCCTGGGGCCGCCCCACCCCTGCCCCGCCCGCTGTGCCAGGCAGCCGCCAGCGTCCAGTTCACCACGCCGTGCTTCGGCCGGCCAGGCACGCACTGGGCGCCACGGGCCCCCACGCTCACCCTCGGGCACCGTGTGCACGCCTCTGGGAGGGGGGTGCGGCCGGTGCTGGGGTGACTGACGGCCTGTCTCTGCTGCCCGCCCCTTGCTTCGGGGTCCGTCCTGGGCGCCCGCCCTCCGGCTTGAGGCCCCGCCC
>NW_004567114.1:367891-370984 GCF_000260355.1 Condylura cristata
TCCCACGCCCGCCCAGCGGCGCCTCCCGGGCGGGCGGTCGCGCTCCGCCTCCTTCACGAGGCGCCAGGCCTTGGTGTGTCTGCAGTCCGTTTTCACACGCTGCGCTGTGGGTGGCGCCTTTTATTGGGGTCCCCTTGCCGGGGCAGCTCCCCTTTACCTAGCGTTTTAACATGCTAGACTTCCGGGCCCTCCCTGGTGGCGCCGCGGGTTGAGCGCAGCGCTAAGGAGCTAAAGCCGCTTCCGCGTGAGTCCGATGCCGCCGGCCGGAGGTGACCACAGGGCGGCAGACCTCTCCTGACCGCCCGCTGCCCCCTCAGCAGTGTGCTTCGTCCATCTGCCTGTTCTGCTCCCCGCCCTGTCTCTGGTGAAGCCTCTCACCGCCCTGCACCTCTGGCCTGTACCCCAGCTCTGTATGAATAATAAATAAATATTAAAAAATAAATCGGACTTCCCACGGCCTGGCCCTCGCGGCCGTGCGGCTCCGGGGCCTCCGCCCACGCGCTCCGCTCTGGGACCGCGCGGGCCGCGGCTTCTCCCCACGGCTGTCCCTCCTGCCCGCCGGCTGCTCGAGGCCCGGGGCTGCGGACTAGTCCCGCGCCAGGACCGGGAGCGGGTCAGTCTCAGGAGGACCCGGCGCTGGGGCGGCCTCCAGCCCACTCAGGCTGTGCCGCTTCATTCTCACGGTGCTGCGCTGCGTGAACTTCCTCACCTGGCCCCTGACCAGCGAGTGCTGCCTTCCCGGAGCGGCCTCACACGGTGGAGAGGGCCAGGGGCGGCCCGTGGGGCAGCGTATTGGCGAGACCTTTTCCCTTCGTGGGGAGAGACAGGCTGAGACCTCGTGGCTCAGACTCGCCACCACGGCCTGCCTGCCGGCCGCCTCCCGCCTCCCGTCTGAGGCCTCCGCACAGCGGCCTCGCCTCTCCCTGGCGCGGGACTGCGGGCGAGTGTCCCCGCAGGGCTGACCACAGCGGGGCTGACCACAGGCATCTCCTCCCACACCGGTGATCGGCAGCGCCCCGGGGAGGGCGGACAGTCGTGTCTCTGAGGACGTCTGTCCACTCACCTCCATGGACAGTGGCCCTCTCCCCTGCAACACGGCAGGCGAGAGACGCCCCTTGCCCCCTTCTCTGCCCCATGGGGCCACTGGCCGCCTCTTCTCCTGGAGGGCCAAGGCGGCGAGTGTCCTCTGGGCTCCTCTCGCCTGCACCTGGCCTCCCGCTACAGCCCGAGTGGGTGGACGGGTCCAGGCGGGCGGACGGGTCCTTCAGCCTGCGGCTGCCTCTTGGTGGCTGGGCAGGGCTGGGAGGCCTGGTCAGGGAGGCGCAGGGAGCCGCCCCTGGGCGTTTCTGCCACCCCCGCTGCTGGTCTTCCAGGACCCCCGCGGCCGTGCGAGCCCTGTGGCCTTCGCTTCCGGCCCTCCGCGGACTCAGCCCCACCCGCCGCTCCTGCCCGCTGGGCCGCCGCCGGGGACCCGCCGCCAGCCCCCTTGGTGTGGGGCCTCAACGCAGGGTCACCCCGATGGGTCAGTGTCTCCCCCTCCGGAGCAAGTTGCTCCTTCCCCCCGAAGGCCAGGGCTGAGCCAGTGAGATCCAGGTGTTCTCAGTGAGAAATACTTGAACAACACCTGCAGTTATTTAATAAGTACAGACTGTTCAAGTGCCCTCTGCCCAGGTAGCTGGGCAGAGGGGGGACACACCCAAGAGCCCACCAGCAGGAGTGTCCCCCCGGCCGCCCCCTCAGGCCGCCCCCTGGGGCTGAACCCCTCAGCCCATCCCCTCTGGGCCGCCCACCAGTTGCCCCGGGGGCCGTCCACGGGGGCTGTCCTTCTCCTCACGCGGGTGTCCTGCCACGGGCCATCTTACTGACCTTGTCCAAGACCCGCGTTCGGGCTGTGGGTTTGCTCTGTCCCAGTGGCTTTGGGGCCGGCCCCTCCACTTCCTCCTGCCGCTGCCCAAGGCTGGACTTCCCCAGCTTCTTCGGATGGAAGCTCAGAGAATTGATTTTCTGCCTTTCTTCTTTTTAAATATATGCACATCAGGCTATAAATTTCCCTCTGCTCGCGGCTTTAACCAGGTGCCTGTCCCGATATGCCCTATCTCCACCACGATCGGCTGGGTGTGCTCTCCTTCCTCTGATTTCTTCCATGGCTGTGATTTAGGGCCCGGGGCTGGGCGCCTCAGCAGCTGCGGACTCTCCAGCTGTGTTTATGTTTTTATTCCCAGCTTAATTCCACAGTGGCCAAGAACGGAGTGTGGAAGGTTCTCAGTACCTGAGCCAGCACGCGGTGGGGCCAGGGGGAGGCAGGGTGCTAACGGGAAGGTGGTGGGCGCAGGGGGTATGGGGGGGGCAGGGGCCTGAGGGACAGGGCGTCAGGCAGAGTGAGACCCGACCAGGCCTCCCAGCCCTGCCCAGGCCAACCCTGTCCCCCTGCCCCTGGGAGGCCCTCCAGCCCTGCTGCTCCCCGACACCCCAGGGCAGGGGTCTGCGGCCCCCTGCAGCCCAAGCTGCACCCAGAGCCCTCCGTGATCTGGTCTACCCCCAGGGCCCCTGTGGGCTGGCGGCACCCCAGACCCCACACCGGTCCTGAGCGGGGACCCGGGTGCCTGCAGGGGAGGGGAGGGGCTGGACACAGGAGCGGGGAGGCCTGGCACACACCCCCTCCTGCCGTCGGCCTTGCTCCCGGGGTCCGGAACAGACTGCGAAGCCAGTCCAGTGGGCAGTGCATGCCCGTCCTGGGGTGGACCTGTCCCCTGCCCCCTGGGAGGCCCTGGGGTGGGCAGGGCCCCTGCCCTGCCCTGGCCCAGTTGCACGGTGGGCCTTCCTCACCTCTGGTTGCTCTGAAACCTTCTGGTCATCGGGGAGTGGCCTGCAGGCTGCCCGGCCAGCAAGGTGTCCACGTGGCCGGCTGCCCTCTAACCCCTGTCGGGCCCAGCTCCAGGAGGGCCAGAGCAGCTTGCCGGCCCGGCCCGACTTCAGCAGCGGCCGCCCTGTTCCTCTGAGGGCCCACATGGCCCGGGAGCCCCAGAAAGCCAGTGGCCACACCTGGACAGCGGGCAGCAGGAGGAGGCCAGGCGGCGAGGGTCTGCCTGGGCC
>NW_004567114.1:371424-372568 GCF_000260355.1 Condylura cristata
AGGGCCAGGCCCGGGGGTGCACCGGGGGTGCCTCACATAGCTCTGGAGTCCCTGGGGCGCACAGGGACCAGGCAGTCACAGCCGAGGCCGCGGCAGGGTCTCCGGGAGGCCAGCTCCCCCGGGTCTGTGGCAGGGCGGGGCAGTGGTCAGGCGGGAGGGCCTTGGTGAGCAGACACAGACAGGGTGGACAGGAGGGTGGGTGGGCAGTGGACGGATGGGTGGTGGACAGTGGGTGGGCAGATGGACCGGAGGGTGCGTGGGCAGACAGACAGGGTCAGCTGGCCGAGAAGCAGCAGGGTCAGTCCCAGGACTGGGGGTGCCCACACACCCGAAGCCAGGGTTCCCCTTCTCTCTGGCCCAGGAGTTAAAAACCCGAGGGCAGAAATCTACGGCCGCCCCCAACCGCCCACCCTGGTGCTGAGGCTGGACGTCACTTCTGAGGGAGCAGGGCCCAGCCCGTCTATGTGAGAGCCCTGCCTTCCCTCTGCCCCCAAGCCTCCCCCACCCAAGGCCTGGCCTCTCCCAGCTCCCTCCTGACCTCCCAGATAACCGAGGCTCAAGGTGTTGTCCAAACAGCGGGGGAAGGGGTCACCTCACTGGGGCATCCTTGCCCCAGACCCTGTAAAACCCAATGGAGGGTCACCGGCTCCCCATAAGGGCAGGGGCCAGCAGTGACCCTCCCCAGAATCCCTCCCGGAGCACAGAGGCCAGCGGGTGCCTGAGCTGGTGGCCCAGCACGTCCAGCTGTGACGTCCAGGTGGTGGGCAGCAAGTGCAGGAGTGGGCCGAGCGGGAGGGCCCCGGGGAGGCCGCGGCGCTTTGATTTACGTGGCTGCCCGGCGGGTGCCTGTCTTGAGGCACCTGCTGATGTTTTATGCAGGACTGAGCCCGGCACGGCTTGAACAGGCGAACGACAAGACTTTAATTGCTATTTTTCTTCCCAGTCCCTCCAGAGAGCAATACGTGGGCGTCTCAAGAAGCTGCTCAGGAGGCAGGGAGAGGCTCCACGCTGCCCTCGGGCTCTGGGGGCACCCGGCCGCTCTGCGGCGCCCGTTCCGGCCACACCACCGGCCTCCTGGCCCCTCCAACGTCCAGCGCCTGCTGAGAGGCCCCCAGGACGGGCGGACGCCAGGCGGGTACCGGGC
>NW_004567114.1:373108-375141 GCF_000260355.1 Condylura cristata
GCCGCGGGCACACGGGCTCACGGCACGCCCAGCGGCAGACTGTCGCATGCACACGCCCTCAGTGCCCGCACGCCATGTCGCCATGTCGCACGCGACACCCGGCAGACCAGCGCGCCAGGCCGGCGGCGGAGTCCAGAGCTGGAGGCCCAGCAGGAGGCGCGAGGCCCTCTGGGTGAGGGCAAGAGGTCCAGGGCCGAGGCGCAGGGCTTGGGGTACCCGGAGGGCCAGCCCACCTGGGAGGGGCCTGCAGGTGTGTGCGGCCAGCGGGGTGGTCTGGCCGGGGAGCACACAGCTGGTCACCAGCGAAGCTGGGCTTGCGGCCAGGGTGCCAGGCAGAACGAGGGGGTGGGGCCAGTGCTGCAGATGAGAGGCCTCGGGCGGGGAGGGCAGGTCTTGCACTCAGCAAAGGAAATATTGAAATTAAATCATTTCCCAGGGTGGGGGGAACTTTCCATCCTAATTAAATAGCCGAGACTCCCGCGGCCGCTGTCAGCGCGGGGGGGGCCAAGCAGATGCCCCTTGGAAGAGGGGGATTAGCTCCCCTTTGATGCCCCCTCCCGCTGGCCTCAGGGGCAGAGAGCTGCCCCAACGCACTAATTAGGCCGACCTCCGCCTCCTGTCCTTAGGCACAAATCCATATTCACGGTGGGGACAGCAGCTTCACAGCCAGGGGCTCCTGTGGGGGAGGAGAGGAGAGGGCAGCGGAGAGGACGGCCAGCCAGGGGGCCACGAGCAGGGGGCGCTTACCCCACGTCGCTGTGGGGGCACTGTGGGGGCTGCTGGGTGCTGTGGGGCGGGCGGCGGTCAGCAGGTCGCAGCTCAGTGTAAATTTACTGGCCTCGGGAGGCAGAAATGGGGGTTCCCAGGCCAGCCCAAGCTGGAGAGGCACAGCCCATGTGGGCTAGCTCTGGAAGGGCTCTGGCTGGCTCAAGCTGTGAAGTGACGCAGGGCTGTGAGCAGCAAGACAGCCCCCCCCAGCTGCCAAGCCGCGCCCTGACCCGACACCGGGCAGAGCCCAGACCAGCACCGGGCGTCGGCACCCGGCGTCGGGAGCCAGAAACCCAAGCTGAGTGTGGGGCTCGCAGCCATGGGCGGAGGAGAACTTCCAGGCTCATGGGGAGGACAGGGCCTCGGACAGGGCCTCGGCTGCAGTGGGTGCCATGGTCCTGGCGCAGCTGGAGCCCTGGGACCCCGACTTTGTGCAGAGGAGCGTGGGCAGGGGGTGTTTCCCTTTCATATCTGGAGCCGGGCGCCCAGTGGGCCAATCGGGTCTGAGCTGCCAGCTGTCAGTTAGAGCCGGCTGTGCGGCTGGAAATGGGGGGGCTGATTGGTGCTGACCAGACCGATCAAACCCTACAATTGAAAGGGCCCATCAGGCTGTGGGCGGCACCGGGCAGGGGAGGCCCCAGCTGTAGCCGGTCAGGGCCGCCGCCAAGGGAGAAGCAGCAGTTGGCGGCCAGGCCAGAGGGGAGATGGCAGCGGGCAGCGGTGGGGTCCAGCAGGCCCCCAGGCCCAGGTCTGCAGCCCGGCCCTGCCCTGAGGGGCACACTGGCTCGCCTCCTCTCAAGAGCCCACGGAGCTGCAGCCCCGACACCAGCCACGCTGACCGGCAAAGCGGATGTGACCGGGGCTCCACGCAGCCACCAGGAAGGTTGTCCACTGCCTCCTGGTGCTGTCCAGCAGGGTTTCTGTGGCCGTACGCCACGTCACCTCGGCAGCCCCAGCGGCCACTGTAAGCCGGGCCCTGGTGCTGCTGACCGGGCGCCCCGGCTCCAGCCCTCACACAGGGCCATCTGGCTGGACACCTTTGTGTGGGACGGCAGGACACTGCCGGCGCCGCCCGCGTGAGGTGGCGGCCACCGCGGCCTTTCCCATCTCCCGTTTGCTAACACCCTGCGGCGGCCCTCCGCCCGCGTCTGGCGTCCAGCCCACGCGAGACCCCACGGAGTGACCCGGCCCCGCACTGTGTTACTCAGGCACTGGCCCGCCCTGCAGTGAGGAGCCGCGCCCCGTGGGGAGGCCGCGGCGGGCTG
>NW_004567114.1:375498-376396 GCF_000260355.1 Condylura cristata
GTGAACTGATGCCCCCCCAGCTGGGGAAGTGGCCGCCGTGCCTGAGCACAGAAACAATGAACCAGCTCCTCTGCTGTCCTCCCTCGCGCCACGCGGGCCAGACCCGGCCTCGCCCCGGGAGCCCCGTAGCCCCGTGTGGGCTCCTCTGGCCTCTGCTCAGTCCCCAAGTTGGCTGGTCCGCACCGCGCCCTCCGGCCGCCCCAGCCCCCAGGGACTCCCCGGCTTCCAGCTCCACTTGGCTCTGGCTCATGTCTCTGTCCCACGCCGAGCACCCCGTTCTCCGATGGCGACGCCCGCTCCTGCCCTCTCCGGCGACGCCACAGTGGCCGCCCAGCAGCTCGGCCGTCGCAGAGCTCGGCCGTGGGGCCCATTTCACCACACCGGGACCCACACTTTCCTGGGGGGCAGTGCACAGACCATGGGTGGCCACGATCCGCCCGGGCAGCCAGATCCGCCCACTGCAGATGCCCCGGGTGCCCCAGCCCCAGCCTAGCCCAGCCCAGCACGCCCGACCCACGGAACCCTCCGCAGGTGCCACGCCGGGGCTCGGGTCCTGCGGGACGAGCCACAGCCCTGCCACACCCAGGCTGCCTGCGTCCCTCGGGCCTGCCCAGCCGCGGACACTGAGGGTCTCCTGGGGCACGGGCAGCTCCTGGCATCTCCTCCCTGACCCTCGTCACCTGCTCAGACACCGAGGAGCCGGAGGCCTGAGCCAGAGGCCAGCCTGGACACGTGCAGGCAGGCTGCCCAAGGGCAGCGGGACACCCCGTTGCTGGGATCTTGGGGCAGAGCGGGCGGCACCCTTGGGAGCAGCAGCAGGGACACCAGGACGTGCCTGGTCAGATGTCTGCCCGAGAGTCGCCAGCTGGGTGGGGCTGGGCTGGGGCTGGGCTGGGGC
>NW_004567114.1:377138-379863 GCF_000260355.1 Condylura cristata
GGGGCCCAGGTTGGGGTCTGTGTCGGGGGCTGGGCTGGGGCTTGGGCTTGGGCTGCCTGTCCCCACCTGCAGCAGGGAGCCCCACAGTCCCACCTGGCTGGGCTCACCCCTATGTAGGGGTAGCAGGCAACTCTGGGCTCGCGCCTCCCCACTGCTCCACACAGGACCCCCTGACTTGGTCAGTTTCCCCATCCCTTGGTGATGGCCCTGCAGAGCCGTGTGCCTGGGAGGTCCTGCAGCCACTGGTCACCACGGAAACCGGGAGCCCTGCCTTTGTCCAGCCTCTGCAGGCGGTGGGCTGGGCGCTGGCCCGGACGCCCACAGGCTCCTTCCGGCAGGACAGAGCGGCTTGTTAGGAGTGAAATATTGGGGCTGGGGGCTGCAGATGGCGCCGTTCCAGGAGGGAGCTGGCCCGGAGGCGATTAGCTGTGTAATCGCTGCTTTATTGCGCTAATGGCTATTTGTGTCTCAGCCCAGATTAGGCAAATCCGCTGCCTGTGCTGCAGCAGGGGGTAGGGGGGCCCTGGGCTGAGCTTGGGGCAGCGGGTGTGGGCGGCTCCCTGCCCCCCAGCCACCCCCGCTCCCCTCCCCACCCCACCTGGCCAGGCCTGGTGACTGGGCTGTGCCCCCCCAGCCCTGGAGCTTGGTTTCCTGCGCCCATGAGAAGGGGGTGTGGGGGGCTGAGAAGGGGGTGCCGGGGGACACGCAGGCCACGGGCTGCCAGGGGAGGCAGAAGTTCAGGCCGGTCACTGTGAGCCGTGGCCAGCTGGGCCTGAGCGGGGGCCGCCCACGGACCCTCCCGAGCTGGAGCCTGGGTGCAGAGTGCGGGGCGGTGGTGAGACCCCAGAGGGCCTCTGCCTCCCGCCCTGCCCGAAGGCTCCTGACTACACATGCAGAGGCAAATCGGGGTGCTTGTGATTTGGGCCCCAGTGGGTCACATCTGCAGGAGCCAGGCTGGCTGTGGACACGTCCAGACTCATTCAACCCCACGAAGGTGTGAGGCCCCAGGGCGGCATGAGGCCGGGCAGGAGGAGAGGCCTCCACACAGGGCTGGGGACTCCCTCTGGGGGGAAGCAGATGGCGGAGGGAGCTCCTCCGGGGCTCCCTTCACCCGTCCCCCCAGGCCAGCTCCACACCCACACACTGCAGTGGGGGCTGGGGGCCAGGGTGCTGGACGAGGCAGGGGCCAGAGACAGAGGCGGGTGAGGCTGGAGGACCAGCTGGCAAAGCCACGGCTGCTGTGAGCTGGGGGTGCCATGGGGTGACCCCCACCTGCGCATAGTCCAAGCCGCTTCCCGCCACCCGCTGAGGCGTCCCTGAGCGATTTCACTTTTGCAGCGGAGATGGGAGAAAGCAGACACATGGCCAAGGAGCCTCTCTCTGGGGAGGCCGCGTGGCCCATGTTCCTGGGGAGGAGCGCAGGGTCCACGGGCCGGCCGGCGTGGCGGGGTCCCTGGGGGTGATGTGGCGCCGCCCTCCCGGGGCCACTGGCACTGAGGCAGGGCCGGTGCAGACGGGGGCCCCAGGGAGGGCCCCAAAGAGGCCAAGTGCAGGAGCGGGGGCTGGGCGGTATGGGGTCCTCAAGGCGGGTGGCCGGCTGGCAACTTGGGGGTGCAGCTGGTCGGTGCTGCTGGGGGCACCCAGCAGAGTGGAGGCCTCAGCCCCTGTGAGCGGGCCGGGGTGGCGGTCCAGGCAGGGGCCCCACGCGCCTCCCTCAGGCCGGCCTCGCCTGCTGCCGCTGCTGCCCGCCCCCATCCCCAGGCTGCCCTCAGAGCACAGCTGGGTCCTGCAAGGCCCCAGACCCCAGGCCCCGCAATCCAGCAGGCCAGGTCTGGAAGGAGTTTGAGGTGAGGGTCCAGGACGCTTCCCGGAGGACCCCAGGCCAGAGGCGCCGCCCAGGTCACAGTGCAAGCCCAGCAGCCACGGGCGGGCCTCCTCCCACCCTCACATCTGCTGAGTCTTCTGGAAAGCAGAGCCAGCGGGAGGCGGGGGAGGCAGGGAGGGTGCCCAGTCCCTCGGCTCCTCCGGAGGGAACTGCTGGGAGGGGCCCCACGCCGTCCCCCGGCAAAGCACAGGCTCCCCTCCGGCGACGCGCTGCCTGGCCGGGTGCCCACCGTGGGTCTCTGCCCGGGCCCTGCAGCCTCTGCTCCCTGCCCCGGGCCCGGGCTGGCACGGCCCATTGGTGAGGCAGTGGGCCTCGCCAGGGCCGCACACCCCAAGTCCTCGCCTGGTTAGGCAGCTGCTGGCAGCCCCCACTGACACGCAGCCTCATTACCTCGCTAATCAGCGCCCCGAGGCTGGCCAGGGCCCACCCAGGCAGCCCCGCTCTGCAGTGGTCTCTGGTGGCCTAAGGCTGCCCAGACCGGCTGCAGCACAAAGTCGCTCCCTCCCCGGGAGGGCCCGTGTGACCACGCCTCCATCCTGAGTGTGAGCAGGCCTGAGCCCAGCCTCACGTCTCTGAAACAAGGGTCAGCACCGCCAGGGTGGACGGTGCCAGGCCAGGGGCTGCCCCTGAGCACTGCGGTGGCCATGCTTTCCAGGATGCCGGAGGCCGGCTGTCCCCTCCGAGGCCACAGTCCCCCTAGAAGCCTGACACACGGGGCCCAGATGCGAAGGCCAGCCCCTGGACGCCTCTCGTGGGAGTGGGCACTCGTCACCCTGCCGCTGCCACAGGAGTGCTAGAGCGTGGCCGCAGCTGCCCCAGCTGAGCGTCTGGTCCTGGCTG
>NW_004567114.1:381673-382765 GCF_000260355.1 Condylura cristata
GCTGAAACTCTAGTGATGAGACTGTTTTATGCCAAACTTAAAGAAGAGGAGACAGTGCAGGAGACAAAACAAGATTCTGGAAACTAAAAGGCAGATGAACAAGTAGTAACTGCTTTAGCAGAGCAGAGAAAGATAACTCCTGCGCCCACGTGGGGAGCCATGTGACCTGACCTGCTTTGTTTCCAAGAATATTCAAGGGTATTCAGCAGCATCAGAGTGAGTGGGGAGGGGCAGGGCCAGGACCAAGGCCGTGGAGATGCCAGAGCACAGCATCACAGCCTCAGTGAGTGAACAGCCTGCGGGAGGCGTCCCCACCCAGCCAGCAGGACGCTAACCTACGACAGCCACACTGGCAAGCAGACGGGAGACTGGCTCTGCCAGGCACAGCTGGTGGCAGTGCAAGGTGGTAAAACCACTCTGGAAAATAGCTGGCAGATTCTTGAAAACCCAAGCAAACACTTACCATGTGACCCAACAATTGCGTTTCTTGGTATTTGTCCCAGATAAATGAAAAATGATGCCTGTGTGTGTGTGTGTTTTTAATCGGTATACAATTTTCCACAACAGCTTTATTTAATAGTCAAAAGCTAGAGCAAACTAAACACCCCCAGTAGGTGAGTGATCAGACAAGCTGGCATCCGCCCACGGAACGCTGGCAGTAAGAAATGGCCCACTGGCTGCAGGCAGCAGTGCCATGGCGGCTAGTTATGCTGAGTAGGGACAAAGACCAACCTCAAAGGTCAAGTAATTTATTATTTTCTGAAATGCCAAAATGATGAACATGAAAAATAGATGGGAGTTGCTGGGGGCTGGGAGGGGGGGTTTCCATTTGAGGACGTGCCATGAGGGAGATCTTTGTGCTGAAGAGACAGGAATTGGCTCGACTGCAGTCAGGGTGGGCATGTTCCAAGACCAGGAAGGGCAGTGGCCTTACTTAGCCTTTGAACAGAAATGTGGAGCCCAGAAGATTTCTAAAGGAGATTGATTTCCAGAGCACATTGTCACATTCAAAGCAAACATCAATCAACTTTGAGGGCAGATGCACACATCTCAAAAAAATGTACCTGCTGAGTATATTTGCTCAGTGAAATA
>NW_004567114.1:384022-390083 GCF_000260355.1 Condylura cristata
CTGCCTGTTCTGCTCCCCACTCTATCTCTGGTGAAGTCTCTCACCGCCCCTGAGCCTCTGGCCTGTGCCCCAGCTCTGTGTGCACAAATAAACAAATCTTAAAATAAATAAATAAAAAAGTTTAATGTTGATTCTAGAGAGATTCAGGGAGGGACGGTTGATGGACTATCATACCTCTTACAAACATTTTTGTATGGCTAAGTTGCTCCTCTTTAAAAAAAAACATATTTATGCAATAATAACAATTAATGGAAGTATTTAATTTGTATGTACTAGCTAATTTAATACAAAGCAACGACTGAACAACTAAATGTGTACAGATTAAAAGGCAGGTGGACCTGGGGCTGGAAAGGGTGTGGACAGCAGGTGCTCTCTACATGTGATGTGGAAATACTTTCTCACCTCTGGCAGACTCACTGCCGCAGCGCTCTCCCGGGGTGACACCTCTAGAGAAGTGGTCCCCATCTTTCTTCATGTTTTTGCTAAAATACGGCCTGGTGGTGCAGAGGGGCAAAGCTGCCCCCGCTGCCAGGCTCAGGTGGGTGAGTCCGGCCTGTTTCAGCCCCTGGCTGGCTCCTCCAGGCCATGGGGAGCCCTCGCTCAGACAGGCAGCACCCCCGGCTCTCCCCGGAGCGGTGCAGCTCTGGGCCAGGACGGACCGCAGCACGTGGTGGCAGCCAGTCTGGAAACAACGCGAGTGTCCATGAGCGGATGGACACGCAGTGATGTACTGGCCAGGCAGCGGTGAAGACCAACGAGTGCGCCCGGGCGCGGGGAAGGCTGTTCTCACACGTGCCATGTTCAGGACACGCATCACACGGAAAGCGAGTTTCCGGCCGCACGAGGGCTGGCAAGCAGCTCAGCCTTGGGTCTGCCCTCTAGGACCGTGACACAAACGGCAGCCGCGACGGAGAAGCCAAGGAAAGGATCAATACGGATTCCAGCTAGATGGGGGGGGGAGGCAGCCGCGCAAGGGCAAGAAGGGGCTGTCAGAGCTCCCAGGAGTGGGGTCTGCCTGAGGGCGACTGCCCGAGTTACACCGCTGCGATTCAGCTACACAAATACCTTCTACCTACTCATGCAGGTGCTTACGTGAGGAAGCTAAACGTTAGAAAATTAAACTTACTTTCTTTGTACAAAAATCAGCAAAGATGAAGCTGCATAATGATCAGTGATAACGATAGCCCTTGGGGCAGAACTGTTCTCCCCAAAGTAGACATGGACTCCTCTGCTTCACGCTGCCAGTGCTGGCAGTCTCTGCCCGCAGGTCATCGGCACCTGGGTTCCTGGGCCTTTCCCTCCCCCTAAAGTCAGGGCCGTCGCCCACACGCTCTGTTCTCAGCTGGCCGAATCCTTTTCACGCCAGGTCTTAAACGTACTTTCCCTCGGGCTCGCTGGGGTGCGCACGGCTTCCTAGCCGCCCCCCGAACCTGAGCCCGCTGCTCTGGCATCGTGGGAGCCCAGGGCTCACCTGGGCACGGGCCCAGCAGAAACAGAACACCCCGCCTTACTTGGGAGAAGGGGGTGCCCTGCTGTCTCTCCCTGCTCCCCGCTGCTTGCGTTGGCGTGACGGCCGGAGCACCTGCAGCCGACTGCGCGAGCTGTGACTCGGGGAGCAGAGCCGCTCGGACCCGCTCAGCCCTCACCACCGCGATCTGGACGGAGCCTTCAGATGCCGCGTGCAGGGACGGGCTCACGCTGCAGTCACGTTTATTCGGGTTTTTCTAACCCTCAAAGTGCAATCTTAACGTGGGACATGAGTGGAATGTAAGAAATCCTTTCAAAAATAAAAGCAGAGGCCCTCCCTGGGCGCCGCAGGTTAGAGCGCAGCACTGAGAGGCTAAAGCCACTTCGGCCTGAGTTCGGTCCCCGCCCGGAGCTGACCCACAGGGCGCAGCAGACCTCTCCTGACCCGCCCGCTGCCCCCCTCAGCAGTGTACTTGGTCAGTCGGCCTGTCCTGCTGCCCACTCTGTCTCTGGTGAAGCCTCTCACCGCCCCTGCGCCTTTGGCCTGTACCCCAGTTCTGTATGCACAAATAAATAAATCTTTATAAATCTAAAAAAATAAATAAAAGTAGAACTCAGAGCTACTTCTTGCCCCACCCTTCAGCAGGGACCCTGCGTCCACTGGGTATTTGGCCTTCACAGAAATGGGTGAAGAGGACATAAGTCCCTCCCCCGAGGCGAAACCGAGTCCCACAGCAGGCTGTGGCCTCGTGGCTGCACACCGCGGGCCCAGGGCTGCTCCTGTCCAAGGAGACCCTGTCGTCCACATTTCCGAAGTCCATGGTCAGCTAGGGACAATGGACACCTCAGGCCAGGTCAGGACGCCAGTGCACATGCCTGGTGCATCTCTGGCCAGCCTCTGGAATGGAAGGTCCCCAACCAGACAAGTCTGGGGGGAGGGGCGGGCTGGGGAGCAGGGAGGCCTGGGGGCCTGGGCATCTCGGGGCGTCCAGGGCACGGCAGGCTCGGGGCTTGGGTGTGCTGCTGAGCTGTGCCTTCCAGGCTTGCTCCTGGCCTGGGAAGTGGCCTGCTGCCCTCGAATATGCCCCCAAAGAGCAGCCCTGGAGGAACCCCGGCGCAGGGTGGGGACCTGGACAGGGCAACCCCTAGGTGCGCACAGTACCTGCCAGGACAGTCAGGGCCACTGGGAAGGCCCAGGCTGGGTGGTGCGCGCTGGGCAGGGACAGACGGGTCCCTGGGGGGCTGCCCGGAAGCTGGGCCCAGGCCGAGGCTGGCTGGCGCTGGCAGAGCGAGCCGGGCCGGCCCTGCCTGTGCAGGCGGCAGGTTCTGGGGGCCGTCCCGCGGTGCCCGGGTCGGGCGCGGCGGCAGCTGCGTTCTGGGGTTTTTTTCCCACCAGATTGATATTCGAGTCACCTCACGCAGCGCTCTCTGGAGTCAGCAAAATAAAGATGCAAATAAATCTCCTGCCCGGCTCGGGCCGCCTCGGAGCACGCCTCGCCACCGGCTGCGGTCGGCGCCTTTGAATTTTAAATTTCATTTTCCCATCGCTTTTCAATAAATGCTTCTCCCCCGACGTCTGAGTCCTGACCTTATAATGCCCAGTTAAAAGCAGCGTCTGTTTCCAGCCGCAGATAATTCACCGGCGAATGGCCCAATTGCCGGCGGCCGCCGCGCGGACCACTGGGGAGACGGGGTGTCAGGGCGCCCCGACTGTGGCAGCCAGCGGGCCGGCTGGGAGGGAGCCGGCCAGGGGTCCCCAGGGCGCCGGGGCCGCTTGCAGAGGCGGGGACGCCCCAGACGCTGGGCGTGAGGACTCCCCGCCTCCTCCGCAGGCGACAGGGGCTTTGCGCCAAGACGGCCGCCCAAGGGTCACGCCTGTGCCCTGAAGCCTCGGGCGAAGGTTCGGAGCCCGCCTGGACGCAAGCTGGCTCCCTGGTGGACTCGCGCGGCCGCCTGCGTGGCCCCAACCGGCCCCACGCGGCATCGCCTGCTGGGCTGGACCTTCCTGCTGCCTTTCCTGCTCCCCCCAGGAGCGTCTGGGTCACCCACGGCTTGAGAGCGCCCCGGGACTCCTGGTGCAGGGTGTGGGGCGCTCGGTGCGGCCCGTCGGCCAGGCTCGGCCACCGCCAGCTGGTGTCCACGCTGGGAGGTCACTGCTCGCAGGGTCGGGCACCGTGCCCAGGGGCCCACGCTTCGGGGTGCACTCAGGACCCTGCAAGGCCCCCCAATGTTTCTCTGTCCCTGGAATCCGAGCTGACCCCGGTGGCCTGGGCTGGTGGGACAAACTGGCAACCTGGAGCCAGCTCCAGCCCTGGGGGCAAGGGGGCGGGGGTGTTTGGGGGGGGCCGAGGGGGTGGGGGGGGGGTGGAGGACAGGGGCTGGGGCAGGTATGGGGAGGGGCCAGGGATTGAGGGTGGGGCCCAGGGGCTGGGGCCCTGGGGGGAGGAGGGGAGTGTGGGGTGGTGTTGTGGGGTGAGGGGTGAAGGGGGGATGGGGTTAGGGGATTGAGGGGCCATGGGGGTTCGGGAGGACTCTGGAGGATGCTGGAGGGCGGGGAGCCCCAGGGGCAGGACTCAGAGGTGCAGGCGGGGCTTGAGCTGCAGAGAGGCCCCAGGACAACCCCAGGGGAGCCTCCTGGAGACAGGAAGCTGCCACGAGGAGACTAGAAGTACTTTCACCTGCTGCCCTGGCATGGGCTCTGGCATGGGCATCCAGGGCAGGCTGTCTCTTGGCGCTGGGCCTCACCTGTCTGCAGCAGCCCTGGGGGAGACCTTGACCCCGCCCCCAGATCTCCTGGGGGATGCCCGCCTGCTTCGGGCTGGGGAAGCCGTGGCAGAGGCTTCCCCAGGCGCCTCCGGGGGGCTCCTGGCCCCGCCACCCCTCCCGCCGTCCAGGCCTGTGGCGCCCACCCGCGGGTGGGAGGAGGCTGCCACGTGGGCTGAAGCGCCAGGAGCAGCCGCTGATTTAACTGCGGTATCATAAAGCGAAACCTGGTTGCTATGTAATTAACTCGAAATGTAATGAGCAATAAAAATACAATTATATTCCTGTAATACATTAAACTCCAGTGCTTCCTTAATCCACTTAAAAGCCCGTGCGTGTTCCGAGACCGAAGAACAAAGACACCGCGCAGCTTCCCCACGGCGGCCTGCGCCCCACCTGCCCCCAGCAAGGGGACTCGCCAGGCAGGAAGGCGCCTGGGGCTCCAGCCGGAGGCCGGGGAGGGGGACAGGGAGGCCACCAGGAGAGAGGCCAGCACACGCCCACAGGTGTCATGCCCACACGTCCATCCACACCCAAACAGCACCGCTCGGTGAACCTGGGGGCCCCTGCCCCTCGTGGGTGGGCCTGGCCCATGGCCATGACCCCACGGGACCCAGAGTACCCAGACTGGGCGAGGCCACAGACACCTGGGTCGGGGTCCTGGCGGGGGCCGAGAGCACCCTCCTGGGGGGCTGCTGTGCACCCACTAGAGTCACTGAATGTCCATTGTAGGAGAGAGTTCGGGGTGTAAAGTCATCAAAACAATGGTTTGGTTTTTTTTTTTTAAAGATTTATTTATGCACACAGAATTGGGGTACAGGCCAGAGGTGTGGGGGGGGGCTGGTGAGAGGATGCCCCAGAGACAGAGAGGGGATCAGGACAGGCAGATGGAGGGAACAAACTGCTGAGGGGAGGGCCCGGGGGTCTGCCGCTCCCTGGGGGTCACCCCTGGCGGGATCGAACTGGTGCCAATGCCAGCTTTAACCTGCTGCGCCCCAGCGAGGACCCAAAACAAAGGTTTTTAAGGGCTGAAGAAGGCTGCGGCGGCGCGGGCAGAGGGGAGGCTCCGAGGGGGCGTGACCTTAGCGCAGCGCCCGCCTCCTGCCCCCCCACCTGCGCCAGAGGCGGCGGCGCTTGGCGTTTTGGGGGGTGCTGGGCGGTGGGCAGGCCCAGGGGAGCCCCGGGGAGGGGTCGTGAGCCCCACAAAGCCCCACGAGGAGGGTCAGCAGCAGGGGGGGCTCACCTTGCCTGGGCGCTGGGCGGGCCAACCCCGCTGCCCCTCTTCTACCTGCCGGGTGGAACCCCACGGCCGAGGGCTCGCCAAGCCTCAGCGTCCACCTCAGACGCAGGGCCCCAGAGCCTGCCACTTGGGGGTGAGGACCCAGTCCCCAGGAGTGGACGGCTGTCGTCCACTGTGCTGCCTGCCCCTGGCGAGGAGGCCGTGCCCAGGAGGGTGGGTCCCTGCTCCCACCAGCACGGACTAGCTCCACCCACCGCAGGGTGCAGCGGCCTCGCCCTCGCCGGAGGGGGACACCGGGTGCTGGGCAGGGAGCTGCAGACAGTCCGCGGGAACCCCAGAGGGCAGTGGCTAGGGGGAGCCGGGAGCGCTGCGCCGCAAGCGGGAGTGGGCGCCGGCAGAGGCCGGCGTCAGCCGCCAAGGTCACTTTTACAAGGAAGCTGCTGGTGAATTTACTGCCTGTGCAGAGAGGGTTTTAATTACCACGTTTTAAGAGGTGTTATTATCTCTGCGGCAGGCTCTGTGGAAAACACTCTGCCGCCCACTGCGCTCCGGGCGCGGCCCCCAGGACCGGCCACCTGCCGCGGCCCACCG
>NW_004567114.1:390404-396591 GCF_000260355.1 Condylura cristata
CCCCTGCCCGCCAGTGGCGCCTTCTCCTACTCTCCACTGGGCGCCGGCGCCTGCCCGCCTCCCTCCTGAGCGCCTCACCCTGGGCGTTCTGGGCTCTGCTCCTAGGCACGCTGCCCTTGGCCAGTCGGGCAAGCCAGGGCTCCCAGGCTCCCAGGAGAGGCCAGCCCCAGGGGCAGTGGCGCTGTGGGGACCCCCAGGGCTGCCAGAACACCACCCTGCAACCACCTTCCAGTTCTCATTTTTTATTTGCAATTAAAGATCATCCTTGACAAATATCCCTGTAAAAAGGCTTCACTGATTTAAAACCCACCCCAGTGCAGGGAGTGGGTGAAGCCTGCAGGGCCCTCCTTCTGGGGGAGCCGCAGGGTGGGGCGCAGGAGCTGCCCGCTGAAAGGGGCTGGACCCTGAGGGCCGTGGCAGGTAAGAAACTGCCCTCACCACTGCCGCCTGGGCGCCCAGGGCAGAGAGCACAGTGGTCTCATGGGCGGGGTGGGTGGGGCGAGGGCACTGGAGCTGGGTGGGGTAGCTTATGGGTCCCGCGGGGGTGGGGGGGCGGAGGGCCAGGGCCAGAGGGAGCCGAGGGGCCTGGTGAGCCCAGCAGAGGCTGCAGTGGCCTCCTACCACACGTGGTGGAGCCACGGAAGGTGACCAGGACCCTCAGGGGGACTCAGTCCCCTGGGGGAACAGGCCCCCTGGCCCCTGGCCCTGCCCCCTCCAGGCACCGGGCCACCCTGGCTGAGGGCCTCCCCCCCTCCGCCCCAGAGCCCCTCCTCCCGCCCCGGCGCTCTGGCTGAGGCTCGGCTGCAAACTTTCTGCGCCCAACAAGCTGCCAGGCCGAATTCCCTGCCAAGCCCCAGAAAGCTGGGGCGGCAGCGGGGGAGAAGCGATGGCAGCGCGGAGCCCCAGAACCCCGAGTCGTCTGGGTTAATTAAAGCGCCTGCCTGACCTGCGCCCACCTGGCTCATCAGCGCTCGCCCAGCGATAAATAAACGTTAAACGCGCCCGGACAACCTCTGCCACGCGCCAGGTCGCTTCAGCGACGAGACTGTGAAATCCTGTAATTACCAGACGCGTTCCGGTCGTCAGGGAAACAGAAGGCGCCAGGATCCCCAGCGGAGGGGGGAGGGGCGGGCCCTCGAGCGCCCGCACAGCCTCCTCCGCGCCCCTTCTCCGGGCACACCTCCCCTCGGAAGGAGGGGGCAGCCGGGTGGACCCCGGGCTTCCGGGAGGACGGTGCGGGGCTAGGGCTGGGGGGGCTGCGAGGGCGGGGCCGCTGGCCGCTGCCCGCAGGTGCTCCCGCCGGCCCTCCCCGCCCCCGCCCCTAGGGTCTCCTTACTTGGGCTCCTCACCCTGTGCCCCCCACCGTGGCCTGCCTCCGCCTGCCCGGCCCCCAGGGACGGCCCTGCCTGGCCAGACCAGCACACCGGGTGGGCAGGGGGTGGGGAGCCCAGCTGCAGCCGACACTGAAGGCTGGGGTGACGCGGCCCCCGCAGAGCCGCACGGAAGGCCCCGCGGCCCCAGCGCCACTGTGCGGTCCACTGTGAGCCCCCCACTCTAACTCCAGGCTTCTCCTGACCTGCGAGGCCGCGAGGCAACCACCCCCTGCACGCGTGTCCAGGAGGCTCAGCCAGGCTGGGGCGTTGGGCCAAGGCCAGGTGTGGGGGCTGGGACAGAACCAGGGCTGGGGCTGCCTCTCAGGCCCAAGTCCAGCTCTTGGAAAGAGGCCCCCCAAAAAGAAGGGAGAGAGGCGGAGACAACGGGGTGGGGGTGGTCCCATCGCAGTGGGGTGCACCTCAGACTGCCACCAGAGAAGCCTAGACTCACGGCTCCCATGGTGTGGGGGAGGGGTGTCGGGTGGGGTTTGGGGGGCAGGCGGGAAGCCTGGGAGCCCTGCCCAGCTGGCAGCGCACTGGGACCCCACCCCAGCCCCTCTGAGTCCAACCCCACATCCAGGCAGGCTCTTTTTATTTTTTCAATTTGCTTTGCAAATAACCTTGAATTAAAAACCATATATATCTATTTTTAAAAACCCGTTCCTGTACTTCCTTAATTAAATTTCCACAAGATATTTTTCCCTAGGAAAATTCAATTAGGTTTTAATTTTAGTCATCTCCAAGGCGCTGGGGCTTTGAGGATTTGATTTTTAATTTAAGCGTTGCAATTAAAACGTCCAGGGGGGCAGTGTAGCGTGACCAGGCCACCGCAGGGCTGCAGCCAGGGCCCAGGCCGCCCGTCAGCTGGGCCAACTGGCCGCTGCGCCTCGGCTGCCCAGGACGCTCCGCTGGAGCCCGGGGAGGGGAGCGGAGGGCTGCAGATCCGCGGCCAGCCCCTGCTGGCCTCCAGGGAAAGGTGTCCAGCCACTGCCCTGGAGCCCTAGGCGCGAGGCCTGTGGAGAGATGGTCTTTCGGGCCCTGCCCAGTGTGACCATCTCCCCCGCTTTCTTCCCCCCGGCCTGCGCCCCAGCACTGGCTCACCAGCGCCTGGCGGAGGCTGGGACAGTCTCTCAGAGCCGGAGCCCTGCCCAGTGTGACCCGCCCCGCCCATGCCCCTTCCATGCCCCCCAGGCCCCGTGCCAGGCCAGGCAGGAGTCCAGTGGGCTTCTCCCCTCCTCCTCTCCCGCCCGCCGCCTCTCCCGCTTCTCCTTGCTCGGCTCCCCCACCTTGGGGGGCAGGAAGCCCGGGCCTCCCCCTTTCCTGGCGCCCCCGGACACTAGCATGGCTTTGAATCAAGTGGGCATCCCAGCTGGGGAGGACTCAGCGTGAGCTGTGCCCAGCCACTGCGGTCAGGGCGACATTGGGCGCTTCTGGGCACTGCCCTGCCTTCGCCGCTGAGCCTGCTGGGAGTGGCCATTGCCTTTTGCCCAGCGATTTCCTCCGCCTCACGCTCAGGCTGGTAACGCGGTGGGGGCCTGCCTGGCGCCGCGAGGGCCTGGAGCTGGCCCTTGCCTGCTTGGGTTCCACTCGCTGGTGTTTCGCCGAGGGCCTCGTGGCCACGGCTGGAAGGGTGTCGTTCGTGGCTCTCTTGTTTGTCTGCTTTAGCGTCAGGGTGACACCGGCTGCCGCCAGCGACGTGGAAGGTCTTTCCTGCCTGTTTCCTGGGATCTTGCGGAGCTGAGGCTAACTGCTCACACGCTGTTAGAATCCTCCCTGCAGCCGTCCGGACGTCCAGCTTCTCCAGCTTCTCGGAGTTTGCAAACGGTGAATCTACTTCCTTAACAGCGGGGCTATTTGCACTGTTGGTTTCCCGTGGCTGAGGGCGGATTCTGTGGCTGAGGCCGTGGCCGCCACCAGACAAGCCGGCCCATGAGCCTGCCACCCCCACGCTCAGGCCCTGCCGCCCTTGCCGGCCTTACTAGTGGCTGCCAGCGCCTGCAGCTGCTCGGCTCAGGCTGGCGCCCGGCTCATCACGTGGCTCATCGCGTGGCCCATCGTGTGGCCCATCACGTGGCGCTCCTTCCTTCCGCTTGTTTGGGTTTCCGTGGCTCTCCTCCCAGGTCCCTCCGGGGCTCGGCTCCCCGCGTGTCCCCACGTCTGCGCGCTGGGTGCACTTCCCCGGGGCCACCGTCACCATTCACCCCCCGAGACAGTTCCGGACGTGGGTCATTCGGAAGTGGGTTGGCTACGGTGGACGCCCCAGTCGCCCCCCCCCCGTCCCCTCTGCGCAACTACTTTGGCTCTCGGGGGCCATTTTCCGCCCACCGCAGGGCTTTGTGGCTGCTGCTGCGCGCCTGGAGCCTGCTCCGAGCCTCACCCCAGCCCGAGCCACCCCCAGCGCGGGCCCCCAGTGTGCTCCCGGGCTCCCGAGAGAGCGCAGCAGCCCACAGCCCGCGGGCTGAGGGAGCCAGGTCCGGGGCCACGCTCCACGTGGGGGAAGGTCAGGGTAGGAAAGCGGGAGAGAGGCGGCGGGGTCTTGGCACCGGACTGCACCGCCCCTGCTCTGGGCCCCAAATGCCTCCACGCGCCACTCGGGCTGTCGGGCTCAGAGGAAGCAGCTTCCCGCTGCGCCGCACTGCGTGGCAGGAGGGCAGGAATCTGAGCCCAGACACGTACCCTGCGATGGGCCACATCCTGCCCACAGCAATGGCCCAGGAGCTGCCACGTGGCCACTGGTCACCTGAGTGGAGGGCCCTGCCCCTCGGCGCCCACTCCAGCCTCTGCCCTGCAGCGGCCTTTGTCTCTTTGGGTCTGGAGGCAGGAGGGACCGCCACACCGTCCCCTCCCGGCCACGCCCCCGCTCTCCCTGCAAGGGAAGGCGTCTGTCAGCTGCAAGTGGGCAGGTGTCCTAGGGAGCCTGGTGCCAGCAGGGGCCCGCAAGGGAGTGCCTGGGAGCTGGGCGCAGCTCTGCAAAGCTCAGCCAGTTGGAGTGAGGGGCAGGGCTTCCCCATGGCAGGGCCAGTGGCTTCCAGAAGCACCCAGGGCCCATCCGCCCAGCCTCCATGCCCACGGGACCCCAACATCCAGGTGCTCTCCAGCCGCAGCTCCCCCGTGAGTGATGTCTCCTGCCTTTCTGAGCGCTGGAGCCACTTCCTCCGGCCCCAGGTGCATGAACAGGCCAGGGAGGGGCCGGGAGAGGAGGCTGCCGGGGCTGTGGGGACCGCCCGGCGCAAGGAGTGGAGAGGGCAGCCTCAGCCCCCCCACACGGGCTGCCAGGTCCCCGGGGGGCTTCAGCCTCCGCCTCCTGACCCCTCACCCTCTAGACCCAGCTTAGGAGTGGCCCCTTGTGTGTGGCTGCCACCTGCACCCATGGCGGGCCCTGCCAGACTCCAAGTCCTGGTCTTGGGCACCAGGGACAGGCCCACCCCAGGGTCCCAGCTGGGAAGCTCCTGGACAGCCCCAGCCTGCTCCATCCAGACCCCTCAGCTCTTGCTGGGCCCGCCCTTGGGCCTTGCCAGTTCTCCCGTACCCCCAGGGCTCCGGAGGATGTGGGCCTTGATCCCAGCGCCTGCACTCCGCCCTGCCCCCCGCTGCCCCACAGCCCACCCGCCTGTCCCTCCTCTCCCCTGCTGGGCTGTGCTCCCCGCCCTCCCCCGAGCTTCTAGCGTCTTCCTCCCAAGCCCACCTTGCAGGGAAGCTCAGCCATGCTGGACCCCAGGCTGCTCTGGTTCCCCGTCATCCCGGGGCCAGGGGCACGTGGCTCCCACACTAGACCACGTGGACAGCCCGGCGTCCAGGGCGGACCCAGCCTGCCCGAGGCCCGCTGCCCTGGCCTCTGCTGCTCTGCCCAGGTGCCTGCAGGTTGGAACCACCCTCCCACGGAGCGAAGCCCACCTTGCGCCCGCCCCAGGGGCGTGTTTAGTCCTAAGGCACCGCCACTGGGACACCTGGGGGTGGTGTCCACCGGATTGGCCTCCCAGGCTGCAGGGTCTCCTGTGCCTCCAGCAGTCCCCCCGGGCTGCCCGGGCACAGTAACCGGGACTGAGAGGCTGGCACAGGCTGCCAGTGTGCACAGGTGTGCACGCACCTGCCACCGTCTCCACCACACCGAGCTGGGGCGACCAGTGGAGGCCGCCCTGCACCCCTGGACCGGGAGTCCTGGGACTAGCAGCCCCAGGGTGCCACTTGACCTCATGCCTAGTGACCCCCAAGGCTGTCGGGCCCTCGGACACGCCAGGGCCAGGAGGCCAGGGCTCACCAGCTCCCCTTCAAGCTGCCGGAGCCCTGGGGCTCCTGAGGCCAGGGGTGTGGGGCGCGGACTCGGGAGTGGGCGCCCAGGCTGGGCGGGGCCCCACGATGGGGGCGGCGGGGGGCGGTTTCAAGGCAGAGAGGACTGTGGAGGGGCTGGCAGGTGCCGGCGGCCAGGGGCTCGGCCCTCTCCGGGGAGGCCGGGCCACTGTTCCAGGGCTGCGGGCGCCAGGGGCTCGGCGGCGGCGTCCTCCTCTCTGTCCAGGGCAGCAGGCAGCTCCGGGAGGGAAGCGGCCTCGGGAGAGGACAGCGCCCCGTGAGCTGAGGGCCACCAGGCAGAAGGCCTGGCCAGCTGTCCCAAGGGCCGATGGAGGGCAGCGGAGACCTCAGGGCCGCCCGGCCCCCGAGGCTCCGAACCCGGGGAGGGAGGGCTGCCGCCTCGGCACACGCCTGCCCACTCGGCCAGTGCCCCCCATGGATGGCTGGCCCTGGGGGACCCGCCCCAAGGGCCTGGTGTGGGTGTGGCCAGAGCATCACAGGCCCACCACCGGAGGCTGCCGGGCCCC
>NW_004567114.1:398401-399719 GCF_000260355.1 Condylura cristata
CTGTGCCCGATGAAGTTGGACCACAGGGCCCTCCGGGGAGACCCCTTAGAGCGACGGCTGTGAAGACCAGGGTGCCCACGGCCTGTCAGGGCGGGAAGCAAAGGCCTCGCCCCTGGCCGGGTTCAGTCAGACCTGGCGAGGCTCTGGCAGCCCAGGGCCTGGGCGCCTCATTAATTCCAACGAAGGGGGAGATGACATCATTTACATTTAATTGTCTTGTTTATCCACCCGTGGCTCGTGGTTGTTTTAATAAAGGGCAGAGGCAGAGAAAGGCTACATTTGCATCCTGGAAGGGGGGCTGACAGGGCTGCCTGCTGTTGACATTTATTGTTTGCAAATGAGATAATCCAATAACACGGCCAGCCCCTCCCAGCCCAGGGAGGCCTCCGCTGGGGCTGGACACAGGGGCTCCCAGGGACTCCCCCATCCCAGCGACAGGACCCCGGCCCAGGGCTCAGCCGAGGAGCGGAGGGGAGGCCGGCGGCCTGGGGATGCGGGGGCCCCTCGAGCCTCGCAGGGTCAGGGCTGTGCCAGGGTCAGCACCCGCCGAACACAGGCACGAGGAAGGAGCAGCCGCTCCAGGCAGCACATAGCGGGGCGCGGTCCCCCCCTGACGGTCTGTCACCACCGGTGTGTCACCGCCAGGCAACGCAGCTCCACGCAGCTCCAGCCGGCAGGAAAGTCAAGGCCAGCTCCCAGCTCCCTGCCGGCTGGTCCCAGCGGCCCCCTCCCCCCGTGACTTCCCCGCCCCGGCTCTCAGAGCCGGAACCTCGCTGCCTGGACGTAGGGATGAGCCCGTGCTCGGCCCTACTGGCCTGGCTCCTCTGTGCGTCCTCCCCACACCCAAACCTCAGGTGGCTGCTAGGGTCGCCCTGTGGGGCGGGAGCCCGCCTCTCTCCACCGACACTCAGCTCTGCCCCAGGGACTCCCAAGGGGTTTCCCCGGAGGCTCCCAGAGCCACGCGAACCCCGATTTCCAGGCAACTTCCAGGCTGCTGAGAGCAGCCACTCGGCTTGTGAACGGCCTGCCTGAGGGGCACCGCTGGCCGGCTCAGGGGCTTCTGGCGGCCAGCCTGCTCCCCAAGGACGCCCGCCGCCCGCTGCAAGGACACGGACTGTTGCGGACCCGAGTGGACGTGGGTGGGGGCTGAGTGACAGTTGAGTCGATGGGCAGCACACGGGGGCGAGACGGCCACACCCCCTCGGCACCGGCCTCTGTCCATCTCGGCCGCCTGAAAGGCCAGATATTGGCAAAGCGGCGGGAGCTCCCTGGCTGCCGGCCAGCCCACCTCCCTGAAGGAGGACAAGGGAGAGGCCCG
>NW_004567114.1:404179-405615 GCF_000260355.1 Condylura cristata
GCCGGCAAGGACTCCTGCCTGGAGCCAGTCACGGGGGCTTACAAGCAGCCGCTCCACAATGTGACCCCACGCAGCTGCCGCGCAGCCCAGCCGGCGGGGGCAGGGCCAAGGTCACCTCGGGCTCTGCAGAGACGGCCGCTTCGGCCCCAGGCGTGGACACAGGCCTTCCAGAGCCGCTCGCTCGCTGCACCCCACGTGAGCACACGCACAGCCGGAGCCCGGCCGACCGCTGCCCGCACCGGGCCCTCGGCACCCGGACAGGCCGGCCGCCCAGGCCCACGCCCAGCCGCAGTGGGGCCCGCCTCGTGGCCATGTCGGCCCAGGGACACAGCACGCAGGACGGCGGGCAGGGGGATGTGGTCAGCAGCAGGTGGGCTGTGGGGGCCGCCCTGGGCTGGCCGGGCCCATGGAGCAGGAGGGACCCGCACTCCAGCCCTGAGCGCCACATTGGGGACCCCGCTGGCTGGTTCACTGGGGTGACCGAAGGTGTGGGTGAGAGGGGCCCCGTCCCTGGGGGTCTGGCCAGGCTGTGGGTCCTGGCTCCCTCACTGGACGCCGGCATGGGCCTTGCCTTGGCCCAGGGCCCGGGGTGTACAGTGGGACCTGCCCATGGGTCCAAGCCCCCAGGACGATGACAGAAGGGACCCAGGGAGGGTCAGAAGGGACCCGGCGAGAGGTGGCCGCCGCCCCAAGCAGACCATGGTCAGGGCCACCCCAGTCTACGCCCCAGGCCTGTTCCCTACCCCGGGAGAGCCCCATGTCCAAAACAGTTGGACAGGCCCTCGGCTGGGCCGCTCTCCTGAGGCCCTGGCCTTCTGGGGTGCAGACCGCCCCGGGGCCCCTCCACCACCCTGAATGGACCCAGGCGTCCTGTCCTGCTCAGGCAGGACCCGCCCCCCTCTCAGCACCTGCGCGGCACCCAGCTGCCCCTGCCCCTGTGGCCAGGGCAGGTGGCCGGTCCCGCTCGGCCTCGGAGGCGTCCCGCTGGCCTCAGAGTGGCACCGGCTCCTCCTGTGGCTGCTGGCCCAGGGTGCCGCGCCTCCCCTCAGCCCCCCATCCGGGAACCGGCACCGACCCCCCACCTTCCTGCCCAGAGTGTCCCCAACCTGAAAGGCCCCTCGCTGCTGGGTACCCCCTAGAGGATGCTGGCGCACCCCCTCCCCCGCGCCGGCACCTGGTCGGCACCGGCACACTGGGGTGCGGCACACATCCGGGAGTCGGTGCCTCGGTGCCCAGACACCTCCCTGGGCGCCTGTCTGTAGGCCGGTCTCCCCCCGACCCCCCAGATGAGGCTGTGGCCCCAGAGCCCCATTCCTGGGCCCCAAGGGGAGACTGCGAGCCCTGCGCCTCCTGGGAGGCAGGCGCCACCCACCTCCCGCTGACTTTTAAGAAATATCACACAATTAGCGGCTGCGCTGGGCTCTGCCAGGCTCACC
>NW_004567114.1:405715-406223 GCF_000260355.1 Condylura cristata
CAGCCCTTCCCCTGCCGGCCGGCTGCCTGTGGGTCTCCCGCCCACACCCACACCCACACCCAGGCCCAACCCGGCGCCCCCCAACCCCCACCAGCCGCACATCCTCAAAACGCTCAGCTATTGGAGAACAGATTTTCCCCCAAATAATTAGGCAATTTAAATCATCCGATCTTTCTCTGAGAACTATATTTAACCCTGATTTGAATGTAATTTACACATCGCTCCCTTAAGCGGCTCTGGGAGCCAAAACTTGGATCAAATATTTTTTAAATGTCAAATGCTGCCTAAGTGTGGGGGCACCGGGTTTGTTTGTGCAGATGAGCGTCTGATCCCCACAGCAGCGCCCCTTAATCTCCATGGCACCCACTTGCTCTGCTAGCTGGTGCCTGGAAGAGCAGCAAGCCTGATCTGCTGCTATTTGAGCAACGCCAGTTCAAGGCGGACCTGCACCCTACCTGAGGTTCTGGGGGTCCTCGCCGCTTCCGGGCGACCGGACCGTGGGCTGACC
>NW_004567114.1:411298-411999 GCF_000260355.1 Condylura cristata
AGGCGCAATGGGTCTTAGGGAATTTATTTTGCCAATTTTAGAACCCACCGTAAAGAAGAAATACGAGGGGTTTTACGAGGTGTACTGTATATCTTTAATACTCGTCTTTTCCCGACTGCTGAGAATATCAATTACGTTGATGGCTTTAAGAGGCGCTCCGGCCCCGCGGTTGGCACAGCGGGCTTCGGCACAAAATAAACGTCGGTGGGTGGGACCCCCGGTGCCGGGGCGTCCCCGCTGGCCTCGGCGCCAGGCTGGCCAGGGCTCTGACGCGGCGGCGCCGCGTGGCTCCCCGAGCTCCACTGTTGGGGGCCGGCCGGGCTGCGGCCCTGCTCTGGGAGCGGCGAAGACGCCCGCGGCTCCCGCGGTCCGCCCCGCCCCGCCCTATGGACCCCTGACTCTGACCCAGGTTTCCACTGCATCTGCCCACCTGGTCTGGCCGGCTGGAGGCCTGCAAGGTCCAGGTCAGGGCTGGAGGCCGGTGGCAGCAGCAGGCAGCCCGTGGTGTGCCCGTCTGGAGGGCAGCAGAGGGCACCTGTGGGTGCTGGGCTGGGGCGCTGGACAGTCGGCTCTGAGCCAGGGCCCAGCAGCCCTCGCGGTGGGCAGGGGCTGAGGGCCACAGGCTGCACAGGGGTCGGTCGGATCGAGGGGCCGTGTGGGGCGGCGCCTGCGGGACCGGTGCGCTGAGGCTCCGCCCACCC
>NW_004567114.1:412723-418695 GCF_000260355.1 Condylura cristata
GTAGAGAGCCCTCCGGTCCTCCACCTGGCCGCCCCAGGTGCCCACCTGAGCTGAGAGACCACCCTAGTCCTCCCCCTGGGACCTGGATTAGGAGGTCTGGACCAGACTCCCGGTCCTGCTGGACACCCAGGAAGACTCCTGCAGGAAGCAGGTGCCACGGGGCGTCGGGGTCAAACACATTAGACGTGGCCAGCACCCTCGGGTGTGCCCTCAGCATGGGGCTCGCCAGGCCGCAGCCCATCTGGATGGAGACTGAGACCCTGTTCCCTGGACTCTGGTCACCGAGCCCCCTTCTCTCAGGATGGACGCTGCATGTGGCTGGACTCTCTTCCCACCTGGGCAGCTGCCCAGGCCCTACCACAGACCGTCTCACCTACCATTGCTCCCTTCTGAACTGAGACTGAACCCCAAAGGAGGAATGGGGGCCCTTGGAAGTAGGGGCTTATCAGGAGGCCTGTGGGGCACCCTCAGACCTGGCTCCTGCGCACCGGCCGGCAGCACACACTCGCCGTGGCCTGCCCGGCAGCCTCAGCGGACCAGCAGGTGGACAGGATGGGGGAGCCTGGCCAAGGCCGAGAAGGTGCTCAGGGTGGCTGGGCAGGGCAGGGTGCCGGGCACGGCGGCGGCTCAGGGCGCTGTCCTGGGGTGGCCCTCGGGGGCTCTCAGGATGGAGACAAGCCAGGGACAAGGCCTCCCCCTGCCGCTTCCCAGCCACCCCAGAGGCCCTGCGGGGCCGGGACTGGCGGCCGCTGCTGTGGGCTGCCACCGGGGCCAGCGGGTGGCCAGTCGCCTGGGAGCCCTGGTGGGAGGGCCCCCTCCTCCCCACCCAGGCGTAATTGAAAAGTCAATATGTTGCCCGATTTCTGTGCAAACCACAAATACAGCCCCTTCCAGCCGCGCAGCGCGAGCCCCCAGAGGCCGGCGTGGCTGGCCTGACCGCTCCGCGGCCCGCAAAGGCGCTCAGGAGCGGCACCGCGCCAAGGAGGCGAGCCCGGCACAGCGCCGGCACCTGTCGGGCGGGACCGGCTCCCGGACTCTCCTCGTGCCTGCGGTCGGTCATCAACTGGCAGCTTGCTCGTTCCGCCCCGGGGGCAGACGGCACCGGGCAGAGGCTGCGGTGGCCCGTGCAGAAGAAGGGGTTCCGCTCGGCCGGCGGGGTGCGGGCGCTCGGCCTGCGGCTGCAGGCAGGCCCAGGGGGAGAGGTGGGCTGAGGATGGGGCAGCACAAGACCCCCCAGGCCTCCTGCGCCTGGGGCAGCCCCTGGCCCAGAGGGAGAGGCCCCAGACCTGCTCCCACAGCTCATCGCCCAGGCCCCCGCGCCCTGTCTGCTCCAGAGGGGAGACGGCGGCGACATCCCCCGGGGACCGAGGGCGTCCTGGCCAGCCCCGCCCCCAGGAGCGGACAGCCCCTCTGCCCGACCCCCGCGCAGCCCTCCGACCTGCTCCAGGGGGCCCTGACCACGGCGCTGCCCAGGTCAGATGGGTGGGACCGCTCCTGAGGCCCCAGCAGCCTCCTCCCGGCTCGCCCCCATGACCGCCCATGCACAGGGCCCTGTCCAGCGGGGCCCCTGGCAGACCGCCGGGCGGTTCCAGCCACTTGGCCGAAAGGGTCCCAGGACACGGAAGTGGTGCCCACAGGGCCTGCCCGCCTGGGTTTACGCTGCGGGTTGCCCAGAGCACGGGCCGGGCAGGGCAGGTGCCAGGCGTCACACTCTCGGAATCGGGGGAAGGCATCCAGCCTGTCCAGTGGAGCGGCTGACCACCGTGGCCATCACGCCAGTGGCCACCAGTGCCCTCCTTTACGAGGCTGATGTGAAATAAACTGTGCTTAGAAAGTTGCCACTTGGGATCGTCGCTGGTGGACGCCGGCCAGGCCCGGCTCTCCTGTCCCCATCCCGGGCGCCCGCCCACCTGCCTCAGGTCAGCTGTACTCAGCTCCCGCGTGCCCTGCCCGGATCCTGCCCACTGACAGACACTGACGTGCACCCACGGATGCCCCGGGTCCTGCTCGGCCTGCGGGGGGCGCTGTGGCTCGCCACGGACACGTTGGCTTGCCGGTGGGGCTTGGCTCCGGGGTGGACATGAGTTCAGCGCTGACGCTCCGCAGCGGCAGTGCCGTCCACCGCAGCCGCCTGACCCAGCCTGGCCACGCCTCTGACCCTGGGCGGGCTAGCGCCCTCGCTCAGGGACAGGCCTCATGGCTCTGAGCGGTCGCTGGTGGCCGTGTCTCTCCTTGAGCCTGTAAGTCGCAGCATGCGGGTCGCCGTGGAAACTTAAAGCCTGAGGTCCGCTACTGGGACAGAGACCGGCCGTGGCTGCCCGCTCAGGGGTGCTCATCCGTGGGCGCCTTCCCAGGAGCAGCCCTTCGCGGCTCTCTGAATTACCGGGATAAAGTCGGTGCCGTGGCCCCTCGGCCCTCACTGTGGGTGGCCTCGCCTGGGCGTCCCCCTCTCCTTCCCCTGTGACGGGGACGCTGCCGTCCACTGGGCGTCCTTTCTCTCCACCGGCCGGGCCAGGGCGTGGGGCTCCCCTCACAGGGCCGCCCTGGCCTTGTCCACTTTCCCCACCAGCTTTCTGCAGATGCTGCCCGGGTTTCCGTCCCCTCTGCTTTGGCGCTGGGCCCCGCTGACACATTTGTCTCGTGCCTTTAAGGGGTGCCGGGCGCTGGCTTCGGGTCTGTCCTCCTGAGCGTGGCGTGCTCAGAGTGGGAGCGGAGCCGTTAGCTGTAGCACACGCTTTCAGAGGGATTTGCAGGTTTCGTTTGGATTCGGTTCAAGATGCTTTTTGATTTCTTCATTGACCCTTGGGTTACTGAGAAGTGTATTACTTCATTTCCAGATGTGGGGCGCTTTCCAGGGGCCCCCATCTTGGGTGGAATTTTACTCGCCAGACAACACGCTCGGCTCAGGTCTGCTCATGCCGGGCTGGCTGCGTGGCCAGGACCTTTCGGACCGGCTGCTGGGCTTGAGCACTGCCACTCGCTGCCGGGAGGGGCTCACACCTCGGGTCTCCCGGCCCCGGCCTTCGCGATTTCCTGTTGGCTCGCGTGGCAGTGATTGAAAAAGAGGTGTCGAGACTCTGGCTTTAATTGCAGCTTCTTAATTCTCCTTTAGTGCTATTCATTTTTGTTTCATGGATATCAAAGTTCCGTAATTCTGGCTATAATTGCAATTTCTTAATTTTCCCTGTAGCTCTATCAGTTAAACTCTATTAGTTTTTGCTTCATAGATATCAGAGTTCTATTCTTGGGTGCAGAAGTATTTATGATTGCTTGTTCCTCTTGATGAAATGACCGCTTTTCATTGTAAATTGGTGTCACCCAGCCCTCCCTGGTGGCACAGCAGGCTAAAGCACAGCACTTAGAAGCTAAAGTCACTTCAGCATGAGTTCAATCCCCGCCCCAGGTGAACCCATGGCGTGGCAGACCTCTCCTGACCTGCTGCTGTTCCCCTCAGCCGTGGGTTTCAGGGTATCCGCCTGTTCTGCTCCCCACTCTGTCTCTGGTGAATCCTCTCACTGCTCCTTCATCTCTGGCCTGTACCCTGGTTCTGTGTGCATGAATAAATAAATCTTTAGAAAAAATGGTGTTACCCTGGTAATACCCTGGGCTCTGAAATCACTTTCTCTGATGTTAATACAGCCACACCCACTCCTGATCAGTGCTAGGATGGCCTGTCTTTTCAAATTCTTTTACTTTCAGTGTATTTGTATCCTTATAGCATCTCAAGTATATTTCTTACAGACAGTATGTGGTTGGTCTTGCTTCTTTGTCTAATGTGTCCATTTTCTGTTTCTTATTTGGGATATTTAGGCCATTTACATTTAATGTATTTTGGACAGGTTTAAGCTTATTTGTTTTCTATTCGTTTCATTTTTCATTTTTTCTTTTTCTGTGTTCGTTTAAATATATTTTTGCAATTTTATTTTCTCTTTGTTTGGGTATAACCTTTAAACTGTCTTGCAGTTTATTGATGCTTCGAGGTTGATGGTGTGCATCTTGAACTTGCCACAGCCTATCTTCACGTGCGACTCAGTGGCCCTGTGATGCATCACTCCACCTCTCTCCAAAACTGTGCTGCTGTTCTCATACAGCTTACATTTGGAATGTCTTAAATCCCACACTACCTTCTTCCCACTTTTTACATAAGCAATTATCTTTTAAATATATTTCAATGACATAGCTCAATCTTATCTATTTATCTATAAAGTCACCAGCTTCAGTGCTTTCCTGAGATGTGTGCAGACACCATGTCCATCTGGGATCATCTCCCTTTTGCCTGAAGTACTCCCTGGAACACTGATTTTTTTTTTTAAGTTAAAAAGAGGAACTCGGGGCAGAGTAAAGACACTGAGATCACTGCGTCCAGGCTCGTGCAGGAATTTAGGACTGAAAATGGTCTATAGACTTACATACTGCGAGCTTCAACCCAAATGAGAACACCAGGACTCACTAGAAGGAAGATAACTGAGGGAGAATCAGCGATTGGGGAGTTCCGATCAGGGAACTTCTATCCGGAAGCACCACAGACAGAGTAAGTGGAACCTGCAACTCTGATCAGGGAAGCGCCCAGGCGCTGCTGCTACAGACAGAGACTTCCTGCTCATTCGGCTCTGTGAGTGGAGCCCAAGCTGTGGGGAAAGGCTGCGCAAGTGGGCAAACAGAGCCCGGGGAGGTGGGGAGGAAAATCTGGTGATGTGGTGACTGGGGCAGCTGCAGGCTTGCAACCCTTTCACCCACCCCCTCAGCACAGGCCTGGAGGTTTGTTCCCGGCATTAGTCACTAAGGCAGGGCCAGCAAGTTCACAAAGCCCCTGAGATAAAAGGGGGGAAAAACTGTTAGATTGAATAAAAAACAGGCACATTAACACTCCCCCAAGTGGTAGCGGAAGACTGCTCAGAGAGAGACTGCTCTGAGTGGGCAAAGAGAGCCCTGGAGGCCTTGAGGGAGAACTGACAGCCTGCACAACTGGGGGGTGTGCAGAATTAGGACTCAAGGTGTTACTGAACAGCAGTGGCCGGAAGACGTGTGAGCCAGTAAGGCAGTGCCATGCGAGGCTCACTGTGCTCAGAAAGTGACTGGCCCAACCACAGGCCCAGCTGCAACACTTCTAACGTACCCCACCCCCCATGGCTGCACCCAAGCATAGAGGGAACCCGGGACATCAGAAGGCTACAAAGCTCAACAGGCACCTTCCAGAGACAAGGACTCAATGATTTACCAGAAGAAGCTGAATACCACAAGGACCCCTGAGTGTCACTGGCAGAGATGACAAACACAATTCCACACAGTAGGGGCTGGGAAAACAGGAGATATTGAAACAAAACAAGGCTCAGAATACCCTCCACAACTGAAGTGCCTGGAAGTCCCTCTGCCATCCCAGAAAGAACAGCCAGAAAGAATGCCAGTCAATAATAGCAACACCGTGTCTCGACGAATAGAAAGTATTAGAAAATACACGACAGGGAAAAGACAAACAAATATTCAAGCAAGTCCACAGGGGGGAAATTCACCACAAAAAGATAGTCAGCAAAAACCACCAAAGAAATAGAAGAACTGCTTAGCCTACCAGACAGAGAATTCAGAATCATAATGATAAACAAACAAAAAGAAGATGAGAAGGAAAAAAATGAAATGAGGCAAGCCATTGAGGAGTTGAAGAATGCAAAAAGGAAATGAATGAAAGAAATGAAAAAGAAAAAAGCGATATGAGACAAGCAATCAATGAACTGAAGAAAGAAAATGAGACATTAAAAAAAGAAATAGACGAAATGTAGGAGATGAATAGGCCACTAGAGGAGATAAAGAATCCTGGGAAAAGCAATGAAAACAGAATAGATGAAATGGAAGAATGAATAAGCTCCCTCGAAGACACAAAAATAAAGAGAATTAAAACAGAAGAAGAAAGAGAAGCAAAAAGGAAAAGGAATGAAGAAACACTTCAAGAGCTATCTGACACCATTAGGAAAGGAAAA
>NW_004567114.1:420385-422413 GCF_000260355.1 Condylura cristata
GGAGAAATCACAACAGACCCAGCAGAAATCAAAAGAATAATCAGAGAATACTATGAACAACTACATGCAAACAAGTCAGACAATTTAGCAGAAATGGACAAATGCCTACAACTCTACAACCACCCAAAGCTAAATAAAGAAGAAATAGAACAACTAAACAGGCCAATTACAACCAAGGAAATTGAAGAAGTAATCAAAACCTTCTGCAAAAATAAAAGCCCAGGTCCAGATGGTTTTACAAATGATTTTTACAGAACATTCAGAAAAGAACTAGTGCCATTCTACACAGACTCATCCACAAAATTGAAAAACAAGGAAAACTACCACATACTTTCTACGAAGTCAATATCACACTAATACCAAAACCTGACAAAGGGAACACAAAAAAAGAAACTTCAGACCCATCTCCCTAGTGAACACTGATGCAAAAACCCTCAACAAAAGCTTAGCCAACAGAATCCAACAATGCATTCAAAGAATAACACACTACGACCAAGTGAGCTTTATCCCAGGAACACAAGGATGGTTCAACATCAGAAAATCAATTAATGTAATCTATCACCTCAACCGACAGAAAAATAAAAACCACATAATCATATCAATAGATGTGGAGAAGGCTTTCGACAAAGTTCAACACCCATTTACGTTTAAGGCCCTCAAAATCCTCAGAATAGAAGGAACATACCTCAACATGATAAAAGCTATATATGACAAACCCACAGCCAATATTATCCTCAATGGAGAAAAGCTGAAAGCCTTTCCTTGAGATCAGGTACAGGACAAGGGTGTCCACTATCACCACTGCTCTTCAACATAACACTGGAAGTTCTAGCCAGAGCAATAAGACAGGAAAAAGATATACAAGGAATCCAAATAGGGAAAGAAGAAGTAAAACTGTCCTTATTTGTAGATGATATGTTAATCTACATGGAAAACCCTAAAAACTCCACAGAGAAACTAATCAAAACCATCAACTCATTTAGCAAGGTAGCAGGATATAAAGTCAACACACAAAAATCAGAGGCCTTCCTATACACAAACAACCAATAAGATGAAACAAATAAAAAAAATAACCACCCGCTTTTCAATTAAAACAAAAAGAATCAAATACCTGGGAATCAACCCAACAAAAGAGGTGAAAGACCTATACAAAGAAAATTACAAAACACTGTTAAAAGAAGTACACAAAGACATCAAGAAATGGAAAGACATCCATGGATTGGGAGAATTAACATCATCAAAATGGCCATCCTACCAAAATTGATGTACAGATTTAATGCCATTCCAATAAAAGTCTCAATGACATTCTTCAAAGAAATAGAAAAAAAAATTGATGAGATTCATATGGAATAACAAAAGACCTTGAATAGCCAAAACTCTCATGACTAGGAAGAAAGAGAATGGAGGCATTCCAATCCCAAACTTCAAGGTATTCTGCAAAGCCATAATAATCAAAACTGCATGGTACTGAAACAAGAACAGACATACAGACCAGTGGATTCGGATAGAAAACCCAGATATAAACCCACAGATTTATGGACAGCCAATCTTTGACAAAGGAGCAAAGAAGATACAATGGAACAAAGAAACTTTACTCAGCAAATGGTGCTGGGAAAACTGGGAAGCTACATGCAAAAAAAATGAAACTATTCACAAAAATCAACTCGAAGTGGGTTAAAGACCTAGACATAAGAACAGAAACCATAAAATACCTGGAAGCAAAGATGGGTCAAACACTACACAACATACACTTCAGCGACATCTTTAAAGATACAGCACCCAATGCCACAATGGTGAAGGCAAGGATAAATAGATGGAGTAATCAAGTTAAAGAGCAAAAGAGACATTACAAAAAACAGACATCTCACTGATCGGGAAAAAATTTTCTCACACAAAACTAGCGATGAAGGACTGATCACAAAAATATACGGAGAACTGATGAAACTCAACAAAAATGAACAACCCCATAAAAAAATGGGCAGAAGAGCTACAAAGACACTTCTCCAAAGAGGAAATGCAGATGGCCAA
>NW_004567114.1:422879-423346 GCF_000260355.1 Condylura cristata
GAGAAAATAACAAAAATAATGAACAACCATATACCAGAGACATTTTGCAGGGATGAGTGGGGAATGGGATCAAAAACGGGGGTGGGGGTGGGGAGGGAAGTGCAGGGATTATGGTGATGGCACACGGGTGGCTTGGTGATGGGAAACCCGCGGGGATGGCAACTGAGACGGAAAAAGGCACAAAATGATGTAAAAATGAACTATTATATATATATAATTAGTTACTGAGGATCTGACACAGATCTGGTAATATTTAATATTTATATGGTAGCCCTAGAGAAATCACTAAGGAAATAACTCAACACTCAATAATAATAATAATAATAAAAATACGGCAACGACAACCACAACAAGAGGAACTTGGCCCTCCCTGGGGCGCGGCGGGCCCACGGAGGTCCCTCACTGCACTGAGAGGCTCAAACCACTTCGGCGTGAGTTCGATCCCCGCCTGCCCGGAGGCGACCGCG
>NW_004567114.1:423689-424444 GCF_000260355.1 Condylura cristata
TGGAGGAGGGGCGGGGCACTCAGCCCCTCACAGTCAGCCCCTGCCCCAGCTGCACCCGGATGGGCGGGTCGCCTCTCTTCCCGCCTTCTCTGGTTTCCTGCCCCAGCTGACCGAGAGGTGCCCTCTGCCCGGTGGGCCCTCGGCGCTGATTCCCCCACCCCGAAACAGGGCACACGGCCTGCCAAGTCCCCTCCGCTCCCCCAGCCAGCACCCATCTTGCAGAACCAGCTGCCCCCGCTCGCTGCACGCGCAGAGACACACAGACACAGAGACAGAAGCACACGCACAGAGAGACGCTCACAGAGACAGACGCGCGCGCAGACGCGCAGAGACACAGGCGCGCGCAGACCCCGGCCCCCCGCGCCTGCAAGCCCAGCCCCAGCGCTGCGGAAGCAGCTTCCCTGCAGCCTCTTACGGGCCAGGGGGCTCTGGGGCCTTCACGGCCCAGCCTGCTAAGCCCCGAGCGGGATGTGCCGACACACCCGGCCGGGGCGCACAGCTCCCCAAAGCTGATGAGCACCGTCTCCTCGGCCCCAGGGGGCTGCGGATTAATCCTGAAATTGCCTCGCCGACCCAGCATCTGGGGCCCATGCCTGGGACCCCCGCAACCCAGCAGTGCAGGGGGCCGCTCCCCACTGCCCGCCCAGGCCCCAGAGGGCCTCTGCACCCCGCCCGGGGGCCCACAGACAGGCACAGCGGGCCGCCCCTGCCCAGCGAGGGACAGCAGGGCGAGTGCCCGGCTGACGGCCTGCTCG
>NW_004567114.1:424792-427080 GCF_000260355.1 Condylura cristata
GGGAGCCCGCGCCCCTGGCGGGGGGCAGCTCACACAGCCGGGTGGGCTGAGGGCTCCCGGGGACGCGCCCCATCCCCGCCCTGGGGTGTGCGGGGCGGAGGAAGTCTGAGGATGGGCGCCTGGGCTTTCCGGGTGACCCACCACTGTGGTCAGTCCGGCCCAGCTAGTTTTCTCATGGGGTCTGGGGCAGGGATGCTGCCCCGGGGGCTCTGGGGGCCAGTAGGGGACTCCTGAGGAGGACAGGGGAGGCCCAGCCAGGGAAGGGGAGCAGTGGGGAAGGGAGGGGAAGGGAGAGGGGAGGGGAAAGGGGAGGGGAGGAGAGAGGAGAGGGAAGGGGAGTGGCCTCGGAGACCCCAGCCAGAAGCCGGAGTCAGCAGAGGCCCTGGACTCCAGAGTCCCACAAGGGCTGAGCTGACCCCATGCGGCCTGGGGGAGGTAGGGGGGCAGGGTGCAGGCCTTGGGGACCCAGCCGCAGGCGAGGCCGGAGGGACATGGTCAGCCCAGCCTGGGTCTTGGCCCCGCCTTGGCTCTGGGGTTCTTCTGCTGGCACCCCAGCTGCTTGGCTTCAGCCACTCACCTGCCACCTTCCCCATGGCCTTGGGGCTCCTGGCCACCCCAAGTGCAGACCCCCAGGGAGGCTGCGGGTGAGGGTAGAGTCAGTCCCCCCAGGCACCCCAGGGCCTGACCCTGGTGGTCAGCGCCACACAACCCACTGGCCAGCAGCAGGACCACATCAGTGGCGGGGAGTCCAGGGGTGTCCCAGACCAGCCCCTTCCCTGCTGGGCCCTGTCGCCTCCCGCCCCCCAACCTGGGCCACCCCCACCCTGGTGGCATCCACACGGCCACGGCCACAGCTTCCTGCCCAGCCCAGGGGGAGGAGCCGGCCGTTGACTTGGGCTCCGAGAGTGTCCACAGGGCCATTGCGTCCACACAGGAGCAGGTGACGCGGCCCCTGGAGTGCCGAGCCCTCAGCCCCGTGGGGATGGGCGGCCGCAGGTGGCGCAGGAGCTCTGGGACCCACTCCCCTCCCCAGCTGGGGCGCTACTCCCCACAGTGGCCCCCACTGGCCAGCTTGTCCGGGGCCTCCTGTCCCCACCCCACCCGCCCGGCTCAGCCCCTCCGGGTGATGACACCCGTGGACCCTCTGTCTTCTCTGCACCCCGCTGTCTTGCTGCAGCCCGCTGGCCTGTCCAGCGGACCCCTCCTACCCCGAGCCGGGCAGGCAAGGTCCAGCACAGCCAGGGCAGGGCTGGGGTAGTTCCTGGGCAGGGCCTTGGGCTCTGGGACTGCACAGGGCAGGGCTCCCTGGGACCCTGGCCCTCCTGGCCACAGGTAGCTGCCAGCTTTGCCCCCAACCCTGGCCACCCGGGGTGTGCCTCCCAGTGCCCAGCACGTGCCGGGGACAGCGGGCCTGCAGCTCATGGCATGACCCCAGCTCTTCCAGGCCCATGACCGCAGGGAGGGGCCAGAAGCAGCCCACGCAGGGTGAGCCGGGAGGTCACTCGGGTGCCGGGTCCCTGGTGTGGGCCGCGCGGGCCGAGTCGCGTGAGGGTGAGCTCTCTCACCAGTCGTGTGACGGGGCGCAGGGGGCGTGCTGGGCAACCTCGGTGTCCGCAGCCCACAGCCCTGCCCAGTCCTGCCCGGCCCTGCCCAGGGTCTGGCCTGGGCCTGAGGAGGGCTGAGTGCCGGCCCCGCTCCCCGTGTGGCTTCCATATGTGGGGGCTGGCGACACCCCTCAGCACAGAGGGCGCCGTGTGGGGACTCAGCTGTGCCCCCGGGGACCCCTTGACATTCGGCCCTTCCCGGCTGCTGCTGCCGGGGCCCGGCACGGCCCCCAGGGGCCAGGCTGCCGGGGCCACGCACATTCAGCCTGATCAGTGAGGACCGGCGACGGCCGGACAGCTGTGTGCGCTGAGCCACCGCATCTGCTCGTCTGTCAGGCCCAGGCGCCCCGAAACCCGGGTCCCGGAGGGCCGGCCACGCTGGACGCAGCAGGTCCGGTGCCCACTGCGGTCAGCTGGAGCCGGGCCCAGGGCGCCGCCTCGGGGCCAGGGCAGCCTGCGGGGCCTGGCCGAGTGTCCGGCATGTCCCCCGCGCGGGAGAGGTGACAAATGGTGTGCCCCCGTCTCCCCAGGATGCGCCAGCGCCGCAGCGGGAGCCCAGGCCGCCGACAGGAAGCAGCGACAAGGCGCGAGAGCTGATCAATAATTAATCCGAACATTAAAACGTGTCTCTGCCTGACGAGGCATGAGAGCCGGAGCTGGCCCCCGTCCGCCCAACCCCCCGCC
>NW_004567114.1:428835-434014 GCF_000260355.1 Condylura cristata
CGCTCCCCACCCTCCCGCAGCCCTGGAGCCGATGGATGGCCGATGGATGGCGGCAGAATCGGCTCATTATCATTCCTAATACGGATCAATACTCCCAGGCGGCGACAGCCCACCCAGCCCTCCCTGCCCTCCACAACATGAAAGGCCCGAGGCCCCCGCCCGCTAGAGCCGCCCTCACCCCACATGGCCCTTAATCAAATCCAGCGAAGATGCCGATCGACCAGCCCCCCACCCCCACAGCTTGTCACCCTCCCCCAGCCAGCGGAGCTCACGCAGCGCCCCGCGGCAGGGCTCTGGAAAGGCCCTGGCTGGCTGCAGCCAGGACACCCCACGCCTCTGTCCACTCGTCCTGCTGGGCAGCGGGCGTGGCCTCCCCGGCAGGCTGAGCAGGGGTGAGGAGAGGCCACTAGTGTGGGCAGCCAGCCCGAGACCCGGGCAACTCCTAACTCTCGTGGGCAGGGAGCCAGGCCCAGGGGCCCCAGGGAGTGGGGGGGAGAGGGGGAGGGTGCCCGCCCTGGCCTCAGTTTCCCTCAGAGACACCTACTTCCCCAGCTGCTGGGAGCCCAGCAGAGAGGACCCCCGAGCCTGGCAGCTGCCTCACCCCCGTCACAGGCCACTGGCCATACCACCCCCCAGAGGCCTGGCCCTGGCCGCTGGCGGTGACCCACAGCAGCCTTGTTGGCCACTGTGCTGCTCCCGGCCACCACGCAGACACCCTGTGCCTGGCAGGGTGGTCTCAGGGTCCTGCCAGGGGCTGTGGTGGACAGCAGGCATGTTGCGCCCAAGGCCACCCCAGGTCAGCAGAGCGGCCCGGACGAGGCTCAGAGGGTGCAGGGCGGGGCCCCTGTGGGTGACCTCTCAGAGCCGGGTGACCCCACCTTGGGGGCAGGAGAGCCCCCTTCCAGCAGCCCCAGGCTGCATGGACACCGTGGCTGCCCAGCCACCTGCCCGTCGTTCTCTCTAGGGACCAGGGCAGCCTGTCTGGCCATTTCAGTCTAAATGGGGGTGGGCTGGGATCAGACGGCTCAGCGGCCAGTGCAGCGAGCAGGGGCCGGCCACGTCCCTCGGGGGCGCCCCACACTCGGCTACCGTGAGCCAGGCCAGGGCGCAGCACAGGGGGAGCACAGACAGGGACCGACACCCCGCACAGCACCTCCGCACTTGGCCCTGCTGGCCCCGGAGACGGCGGCCCCAGCCGGACGCCATGGACGCATGGTCCCTGACTTCTCCAGCCCGGGACGGCTCCCCACACCATCCCTGAGCCCCGCCCCCGGCTCTGCGGGGTGGCCCCTGCCAGGACAGAGGCCCGGCGGCCAGAGTGTCTCCAGCCGCCGTTGCTGCAACCCTAGGACTGGGCAGCGTCCACCGCACCAGCCCTGGGTGGGTGGCCACGGCCATGCTGGTGGCGGGGCGGCCGGGCGGTGTCATCTCCCCGGGTGAGCGGGTTTCTGCCCTGCTGCCCCACGCCCCTCCGGGGCTGCCGCCAGTGCCCACACAGCTCCCTGGAGCCCCCCAGCCCAGCCCCGCCCCCCAACCTGCGGCCATCTGTCACAGAGCCCGGGGGAACCAGCAGGACCTCAAACGTGCCCGGCATGGCCCCTCCCCCGCCGGGCCAGCCAGGAGGAGACCCTTGGGCTGACAGCGGCCCGGAGCGGTCCTGCGTGGTGGGAGGCAGCGCAGGACTGTCAGAGCGTCCTCCTCCTGTCATCAAATACGGGGCAGCCCAGGGCCAGGCCGAGGTCTGGTCGATCCTCCTGCAGGGTGGGGGAGGGTGGAGGCAAGAGGCAGGGGCGGGGCCAGGGGCGGGGCCAAGGGGGGGGCATGGGTGGGCGGGGCCAGGGGCGGGGCCTCCGGCCCGCTGCAAGCCCTGAGCCCTGGGGTCCCCCAGGTGTCAGGTGGCTCCGGAGGGCAGAGCCCGCTCTGCTCTGTGTCCTCCAGCCCTGCTCCGGGGCTGCCCATCACCCTGGGATGCGTGGACGGGCAGCCGCACCGGCTCCCTGGGCCCAGCGGGTCGTGTCTGGTTGGTTTTTGACAATTCCTTTTATCTTAAAAGGATTGACCTGCCAACACTTACAAAGTAAGGCAAATGCCTTGTGCAAACAATCACCAGGATGGGAGGAGCCGCACGCCTGTGAGGGAAGCGCTGAGCAGTCCCAGGGGGGCCAGCGCAGCTCCCTTCTAACTAAGAAGGCTGCGGTTGGCTCAGGAGAAGGCTGCTGGGGCTGAGCCAGTGCGGACCAGGCCCCCCTGGGCTCAGCCCCCTCCGGGCACAGGGCACCCAGCCCCTGCGCAGGCCCCCAGGGCCCTGCCTAGGCCCACGCGACTCGCTCGCTCCATGCCCAGCACCAGCCTCCGGGTCCAGGGCCGCAGTGCCTCAGCGTCTCTGATGTCCAGGCTGTGGAAGCTGAGGCCGGTAGCCAGGACCAGGCTCTCCCAGAAGCAGGACAGTCCTGAGCCCCTGACCCTGCCTTCTTGCAGAACTTGGAGGGGGACCAGGCGGGCAGCCTCCGCCCCACCAAGCCGGCTTTGTGGGACTCGGACTCAGGCATCGAGCGGCTGCCGGAGCCGACCCCAGGGGCCTCAGGGGCCGGCCCTCCAGCCAGGCCCCCGGGTGCTGACAGGGTGACCCCACGCCCGCCCCCAGCCCTCCACAGAGCGGGTCCTGTGCCCTGTCCTCCTTGAGGACAGCCTGGGCCCTGGACACCATCTACTGTGGGGGTGAGCCAGCGCTCGCCCCCACATGCCTGGGGCAGGTCTCTGGGCTCCAGCAGCACCAGGAGGCGGAGGGCGCCTCTGCCCCCCGAGTGCCCCGCGGCTGCTGCCCTCCCTGCCCCGACCCCACGACCCGGAGGCCAGTGCTGCGGGGTCTTGTCCAGCCGCAGGTTGTCCCCAAGCCTGCTGCTGAGAACCCACCTGCACTCAGAACAACAAGGCAGCAGCCTCGCCCTCCTCTCCATGGGGTGCAGTCACCCTCTGCCCACCCAGCCGGCTCAGGGCTGCTCCGCCCCGACGCCTGCAGCCAGGAGCCGGGGGGCTTGAGGGGCCGGGGTCAGGACTCAACCCACCCCACATTCCCGGGGCGCGGGGCGTGCCTCGCCCCTCCTGCAGCCCAGCCGGCTCTGCGAGCCCCGGGTGGGGTGCCAAGACAGGTGGGACTGGAGGCCACGGGCGGGATGGGCTTCCCTGGAGGGCACAGGCCCGCGGGGGGCTGGGCTGCAGGAGAAGAAAGGGGCCCCTGGGAAGGCCCCACCTGGAACTGCCCTGCCCTGCCCACAGCCAGCCCCACCAGGGGCCCCGGCCCTGCACCCACGGAGACCTGGCTCTGGTGCTGGCACCAGCGGCCCGACAGGACCAGGCCCCAGGGGGAGTGTCGGGGCGCAGCTGTTCTGGCCCCCCCTTCCATCCCTGCTGGGGTCAGCGCCTGCCAGTTCATTCCGAGGCGTTAAGAGGCTTCCCAGCAGGGCCCAGGCAGGGCAGGCCCAGCGCAGTTCCCATTAACCCTCCCGCCCCGCCCCCTGCGCAGAGATGAAGCCCAGCACGAGGCCAGGGCGGCGCTGGCCGGGATAACGGCGCAAGCAGGCCCAGCCGCAGTGGACAGAGACGCGGCCAGCGTCCGCTGGGGCGGGGGCCTCACAGGAAAACAGTGTCGACGCTCGGCTGGAAGCTCGGTCAGGGAGTTGGGGTGCTCAGGGCCCCCCAGCCCTGCGCCTGTGGCCTTGTGCCCACAGCCACGGCGGAATTGGGGTCCTGCATGGGCTTCCTCCCGGCCCGGGCCGTGGGCTCGGGGTGGACAGTGTTTCACACAAAGAAGGCCGGGAGCGAGGCCGTGGGCAGCGGAGGGAGCCGGCGGCCGGGCTTGTCCCCGCCCCACCCACAGCCGCAGCTGGAAAGTGGCCTTCGGGCACAGGCCCGCGGTGCCCAGCGTCGCCCCACCGTCCGGCGCCCGCCCTGGCCGGGGCCACCCGCGGGGGTGAGGACGCCGGTCTGGAAGGCCCAGGCTGCCGCGGCTCCACAGTGGCATCAGTGCTACGCCCCAGGCCAGGGCCCCTGGCGCCCCGCTCCCCCCCCCCGGCTTCACCCCGCCAGCCCAGCCAGCTGCTCACCTTAGGGCACACTTCTGGGGACCCGACTGGTGACGGGAGCTGGAGGCAGCCCCTTGGCGAATGAGGAAACCGAGGCAGAGGCACGCACGCCCACCCTGCCCTGCACCCGCGCCGTCCCCGCGGGCTCAGGGCCCCCCGCCCCTCCAGGATGGCGGCCGGCCCCGCCCTGCCACACGCATCCCGACGGCTTCGCACCACTCGGTGACCCCGCGGGCCTGCGGGCCGGGCCCGGGCCGGGGCCTGGGAAGCCCCCCGCCCCGCCAGCGCTGAGTGGTCTGGGGCACACGTCCTCCGCCGGCTCCTGTCCGATGCTCTCAGCCTCCGAGACCCCCAGGCCGAGACCCCGGGAGGCCGCCTGGCCGGGGTGGCCCGTGCCGGGGAGCATCTGGCGCCGTGCCGTGGCCCCGGCCGCCGTCAGCTCTGGGGAGATGCCCCGGGTCTCCCGCCAGGCGAGAATCAAACTCAGAGGAGCGGGTGTGGGCTGGCCAGCTAGCCACTGGGGGGCCAGGCCCACCTCGGGGCTCCCCAGGCCCTGCAGGTCCCAGGGCCGGCCAGCGCTCTCCTTAGGCTGGCCGATGCCCCCTACCCACCTGCCTCCTGGGAGGCGTCAAGAGCCGGGGGGGTAGGGGGGGGCTGGTCCTGGGGCCTGGCACCCCCGCAGCACTCACACGAGCCTGCCACACCTGAGGGGTGTCCGTGGGGACCCCTGTGGTGATGAGAAGGCCCACAACACGCTTGTTCCCTCCACCCACAGCCCCCCACAACTTTCAGCGCGCCTCTGACTGGACCCAGCTGGAGTTGGCAGAACCTGCGAGCTCCGCGGACAGGGCTGGACCCAGAGGGCCAAGGAGGCTCCCCGGGCGGGCCTAGGGCTTGCCCCGAGAGCAGCGGCCCGGCCGGGCGCCTCCCAGGCCTCTCCCTGCAGCCCCTCCCGCTCCGTGTCGACTGGACGCAGACAGGGGACAGCGTGCAGGCTGCAGGCCGGACTGTCCGAGACTGCAGAGACAGCCTGGCCACTGGGACGATGTCCTGCCTGGAGGACGATGCCCTGGAGCGGGAGGAGGAAGGGGCGGGGG
>NW_004567114.1:434728-435740 GCF_000260355.1 Condylura cristata
GGAGCGCCCCCCGGAGCAGACCCCCTGGAGTGCGACCTGGCGCCCGGGCTGCCCAGTCCTCCCCCACCGACGGGCACGCGGCTTCGCCTGCAGGGGCCGCTCCAGCTTGCCCACCGCAGGAGGTGGCGCCAGGCCCCAGCCCCTCGGCGGAGGAACGGCCGTAACAGCCCGACAGGCCCCACGCAGCAGCTGCTCCGGCATCTGCTTCCGCGCGGGGGGGCTGCCAAGCACCCCCAGGACGGCCATTGGAAGAGGGGAGCACGGCTGGGCTGCGCTGGATGCAAGCATGGCCCTCGGCAGCCCAGCGGCAGGGCCGGGGGCGGGGGGAGGGCAGGCTCCAGCAAGCACCCACAGGCTGCGCACCCCCAGCGGGCCGAGGCCCGCCCTCACCCCAGGCCTTCACGGTCAGCACTTACAGCAGGGCAGAAGTGGTGGGGAGCGGCGAGGGGTGAGAGGGGAATGTGGGTGACGCCCGCGGTGGCTCCCCCAGGGGCAGCTCAAACTCCCGCCTGGCAGGGGCTCCCCGCCCAGCGGGACACCAGCCTGGGAGCTGCCCGAGCCCTCCCTCCGCCCCCGCCTCCGGCCCCCTGCCCCCCAGCCAACATGGGAGGCAGCACAGACCAGCAACTTTGCACCCCCAACCCTGCCGTTCCCGCCCCAGGGCCGGTGGCTGAGGGTGTCCATGGTGCCCAAGGCGGGGCGAGCACTGGCCTGTCCAGTCTGCAGGGGCTTCCCAGCAGCAGCAGCCCCACCGGTGTGTGGGGCTGCGACCAGGCCCCCAGCCAGGCCCCCAGCTTGGGGACCACAGGCCCCAGGGCGCAGCGCGTGTCCCACGGCGGGTCTGTGGGTGCCCAGCTGGGGTACAGGCAGGAGTGGGGGGTCTCAAGGCCCCCCACACTGTTGCCTCTCTCCCCCAAGGGGAGAGCCTATAATTCAAGGCTCCAGGACACAGCTGAGCTCCCACCAGGCGAGACTGGGCTTGGGCCGGTCCCACCCCTGGAGGGCACCCAGG
>NW_004567114.1:437655-441437 GCF_000260355.1 Condylura cristata
CGCCTCCTCCAAGCAGCCCTCAGGCCTGACTCCCGAGCAGCGCCCACCACTCCTCTGGGCTCACGGTGCTGGCCGCCCAGACATCAGCAATGTGGGGGCCTGGGGCAGCGGGGCAGCACCGCGGGGCCCCGGGCATCGGGGACTGGCCCTGGCCCACAGCACTGGTCTGTCCTCTGGCCTCAGCCTCCCCATCGGAGCGAAAGGGTTGTCAGGACGCTCGGGGGCCTCCTCTCGTGCCCGTGGCTGCCCCGGCCGCCAGCCCGCAGCCGTCGTGGCCCGCCCTCCTCCGCCCGAGGGACACGGCCTGGAGGCCCAGCACCGTCCAGCCCCTGCCCGGCTGGGCCTCACGGGCCCAGGCTGCAGGATGGACAGATGCCCCGTCGTGGCCACCGATGTGCGCGTTGGGCCCGCGAGGTGAGAGGCCCTCGGGGACACCCATTCGTCACAGAGCCGGGGCTCACGCCAGGCAGCCTCCTGCAGCCGGCCAGTGCCCTGTCGGGAGGACGCGGCAGGGGCTGCGGCCAAGGCCAGGTCTCAGCCCACTGCCGTCCAGCTCCTGCTGGGTTCCGGCCACCCAGCCGCCGCCCCCTCCCTGACCGTCAGCAGGGCCGCCTCAGCAGAAGGCCCGCTGGGGGCGGGGGGTGGGCAGGCCCTAGCCAGCTGTGGCCTCAGGAGGCAGGGACCAGGCTGGGGAGACGCGGGCACCCCTGGGGGGCTGGTCTCGGCGCCTCGGCAGTGCAGGGGGTCGCACCCCACTGTGGCAGGGACACAGGCTGCCCACTGGCGGGATGCAGGGCCCGGCGGCCCGAGGGCAGACAAACCCCGCCTGGGCCACCTCCCTCCAGGGGGGCGGGACCCCTCCCAGAGCCCCGCCGGCCCCCATACCAGGGGTTCGGGTGGGCTGCAGCACCGCCGCTCCCCTCAGCCCTGCCCACCTGACTCCGGACGGTCAGGGGCCAGGGCTGAGCCTCCCGGTTGGAAACGGAGCTTCCCAAGCGGCTCTGCTCTGCCGCTGCCCTGCCCAGGCGGCCCCTGCGGCCCCTCCCCGCCTGCCCGTGGCGCAGCAGGCACAGGAGGGTCACCAGGAGGGGAAATGAAGCCTCACTCAAGCCCTCCTGGGGTTTGAAGGCCCTCCCGGGGGCGCAGCGGGCTAGAGCGCAGCCCGCAGGCCGGCCCAGGCCCAGGCACCTCGGGCGAGTTCCATCCGCCTGCCCCAGGGGTGACCACAGCGCGGCAGACCTCACCCGACCCGCCCGCGCTCCCTCAGCAGCGGACTTCGTCCATCTGCCTGTTCTGCTCCCCACCCTGTCTCTTGGGAGTCCTCTCACCCCCACCCTGCACCTCTGGCCTGCACCCCAGTTCTGTATGCACAAATAATTAAATCTGAAAAAAAAAAAATAATAACACCCTGTATGTGGGTTGGCTGGCGCTGCCCGGTCTGTGCCCAGGGCCGGCTGGGAAGGGCCGGGAGCCTCTGGGCTCTGGAGCCCCGGGTGGCCTCAGGCAGGGACCACGCTGAGGTCCGCTCTGGGACCCTGCACGCAGACTCTGCCTGCAGGGGGGGGGCGCACTGCCCACTCTGCCCCTGCTCCAGTGGCCCCAGCACACCCCAAGTCACAGTGGGGCATCTGGGCTGCCCTCGGGGCCCTCGGTTTGGGCCAGGGCCCAGAGGTCCAGCAGGTAGCCTTGATGCATCGTGGGATTCAATCCTCCAGGTGGGAAGCCAAGCAAGCAGGGGTTCCCCAGGAGGCCGAACCCCATCTGCTGCCCTTCAGCACCCAACCAGCCCCTCCCCTCTCCCACTGGCTTCCTGCCTGTACCATCTCTGGCCTGGACCCCGAAGGGGGACCCCTTTCCCACATCACGGACCAGAAACAGGTTGCGGCAGGGCCGAGCTGCTGCTGGGCGGCCTGTGGCCGGTGCTGACCTGGAGGCGTCTCGCCGTGGGCGTCCACCAGGCAGGACGTCCACCTGCCCGCCAGGGCCGGCCGCAGCTGCGAGGGTGGGGGGCCCTGGGCAGGGCCTTGGGGCACAGGGGGCTGCCCCGGCGTCTGGGCCCACCCCAGGCGCCCGCCCTCTGTCCTGTCACTCAGTGGCGGCCCCTCAAGAGCATGGCTCCAGACCGTGGCTCCAGACCGTGGCTCCAGACCGTGGCTCCAGACCGTGGCTCCAGACCGTGGCTCCAGACCGTGGCTCCTCCAGACGTGGGATACCGCTCCAGGGCTGTTTCTTTTCCAGGTCTGTTTTCTGACGGCTGCCGGGCTCCGCGGACTGGACAGTGAGCAAGTGGGGGGGCGAGTGACGGCGGGTGACAGGGTGGGTGACGTGGCAGATGACAGTGGGTGACAGGGCGGGTGATGGGGCTGGTGACGGAGGATGACGGCAGCGGGTGACGGGGCCGGTGATGGCGCGGGTGACAGTGGGTGACGGTGGGTGACAGGGTGGGTGATGGCGGGTGATGGCAGTGGGTGACGGGGCGAGTGACGGCGGGTGATGGGGCAGGTGACAGGGTGGGTGATGGAGGGTGACAGCAACTGACTGTGCCGGTGCCCTGGAGTCAGCGGGCCCTGACAGGTCACTCAGCAGAGGGAATTAGAAGAGGAAGTGGCGGCCTCGGGCTGGGGGCCAGGCAGGGCTTGCGGGAGGCGGCCACGCAGCTGGGGTGTGGACAGGGCCGTGGGCTGCCACCCAGGCCCAGACGCAGCTGAGGAAGCCCAGACCCTGCGCCCACCCGCAGCAGAGTCTCAGCCCGCCTGGCTGCATCCTGGGGCTCCGACCGCAGACCGCGCCCCAGGGACGAGGGCCGGACCAGCCCCTCTGAGACAGACCCGGGGCCAGGCAGGGCCAGGCGGCGGGCTGGTGGCGGGCAGGCTCGCCGGGGGGGCGGAGCTGGGGCCGCCCCATCTCCCACGCAGGGGCCGCAGCGCCACGGAGGCCAGAAAGCCCCTGGCCGCCAGGCCAGGCAGCTGGCACGGGCGCTGGCACAGTCTGAACGGCGCCCCCCGCTTCCATGCGGAAGCCCTGGCCCCGCACCTCAGAGGGCGACGGCCAGCGGGCGGCGAGGGATGTGGGCACAGACTGGGTGCGGGCAGGGAGACCCGTGAGCAGTGGCCTCGAGAGCCAGAGCCCAGGCCGGGTGGACTGAGACAGCTGAGCCATGCTGTGTGGGCCCCCAGAAGGTCCAGATGGGGGTGCTGGGAAGCAAGTCTGAGGCTGGGGGGGGGTTACCCTCCGGGACTCTGGCCACCAGGCCCCCACCCTGCCCTGGCCCAACCCAGCCTCTGCTGGACCCCAGCCCAGCGCCCCACGGCGCCAGAGCCCTCTGGGCCGCCTCACCCACGCCACCCGCCCCCACGGACCCCAGGGCCCCAAGGGCTCCCAGCACCCCAAACTGGCCTCCAGGTACCCCACCACAGCCTGAGGGCACCCGAGACCAAGCCCCTCCCTCCCACCAGCCTTTTGCCAAACGCAGTCAATAAATTATTCAGTTTGCAAAACGCCATTATGTGTGAGTTTACTTAATTGAATAGAATAATTTATGGTAAAACCTGGGGAAAGAAAGATCGATGAGGGACGGCACAGAAGAGTGATTGAGTTTCAGTGAAGGCAATTTGATTTTTATCCCTCATTATAATAATGTTAAGGGGAAGACATCAGCTTGGGTCAGAATCAATATTTGCAGAGAGGCTGGACCATGAATTTTAACTGCAGGTGGGAGGCCGTCAATAATTAATGCAGGTCTGCGGGGCTGGGGCTGGGTGCTGGGGTGCCGGGGCTCCCCA
>NW_004567114.1:441875-443114 GCF_000260355.1 Condylura cristata
GGGTCCCACACCGCTGGAGGAAGGGGGCTGGGTGCCCAGGTCAGCTTCAGGAAGCTCCGTGGGGAGCCCTGGACGGGGTGCAAAGGCGAGAGAGCCTCCTGGGTCTGGCTGGGGGTGCGCAGTGTGCAGTGTGAGGGAGCAGGGGAGTCGCAGACCTGAAGTCTGGGGTGCAGCAGGGGAGGGGAGGCCCCCATGGCCACCGTGGGTGGGGAGTGTGGGGCCCTGGCACCCAGAGGCCGCCGAGGGCCAGGCTGGGAGCACCCTGCTGCCACCCACCCCGCGCAGCGGCCCCCAGGCCCCCCAGGCCGCTGGCCCATCTGCAAGTCTGATCGCAGATCTGTGTTCGCGCCTCATACATTGTCACCCACAGTGAGAGGCGCAGCCTGGTGCTGCACCCCAAGCTGCGGGAGGGGCTGCCACCCGCGCACAGCACAGGGATGCGACAGCCGCCCCCACTCTGGGTGAGACCCCAGCAGGCAGGACAGGCAGGCGGGGCTCCCCATCGCAGCTCCCGGTGGGGCCACCCCACGCGCACCCCGTCGTGCCAGGCCCCCCTCCCTGCACCAAGCCCAGCCCTGGGGGTGGGGGGGGTGAGCCGAGTCTGGGGCTCAGAGTCCAAAGAGGGCGCAGCGGGGCAGGGGAGATGCGGGCAGGGGAAGCACCTGTGGTGAGGGGGCCAGAGTGGGCCACCCGCTGGGCCAGCCAAGAGCACCCCCCCAGAGCCACTCCCCCTGAGCTGCTGGGCCGACCCTGCAGCTGCCCCGGCCAGGCTCAGAGGCCGAGCTCCCCAGGAACGGGGCCAGAGGATCCCGGGGCGTCCGGAATCCAGCGGAGGCCAAGTCAGGCCTCTCGGGGTGACAGATCACTCTGCCACCCCCTCCCCGAGGGTGGTGTCCACTAACCAGGCTCGCGGCGCCGACCTCGGCCTGATTCTGGACCACAGTCACCCCGAGGGCACTGACCCCAGCGCCCAGGCGCCCCTTCCAGAGAGGGGCGGCCAGCCTGGTCCCCAGGTCCCCCCGGTTCCCAGAGAGGGGCTCCAACTCCAGCCGCTGGGCCCAGACCCGCCGCTGACCACCAGCAGGCCGCTGCTTCACGCCCTCCTGGCGCCCAGACACCGCCCTCGGAGAAGCCGCCAGCCCGGCGCCGCACAGGCCCTGGCCGCCCGCCGCCCGCAGCGAGACCAGAGGGGTCTCGGGAAGGAGACACTGCAGCCTGCAGACCCCAGGGAGCCCCCGG
>NW_004567114.1:445182-451505 GCF_000260355.1 Condylura cristata
TGTGTGTGGTGTGTGTGTGTGGGTTGTGTGTGGGTTGTGTGTGGGTTGTGTGTCTGTGTGTGGCATGTGTCTCTGTGTGGTGTGTGTGTGTCTGTGTGTGGCGTGTGTCTCTGTGTGGTGTGTGTGTGGTGTGCGTGTGGGTTGCATGTCTGTGTGTGGTGTGTGTGTGTGGTGTGTCTGTGTGGTGTGTGTGTGTGGTGTGCGTGTGGGTTGCGTGTCTGTGTGTGGTGTGTGTGGTGCGTGTGTGTGGTGTGTGTGTGGTGTGTCTGTGTGATGTGTGTGTGTGGTGTGCGTGTGGGTTGCATGTCTGTGTGTGGCGTGTGTCTCTGTGTGGTGTGTGTGTCTCTGTGGGTTGTGTGTCTGTGTGTGGCGTGTGTCTCTGTGTGGTGTGTGTGTGGTGTGCGTGTGGGTTGCGTGTCTGTGTGTGGTGTGTGTGTGGTGTGTCTGTGTGGTGTGTCTGTGTGTGGTGTGTGTGTGTGGTGCGTGTGTGTGGTGCGTGTGTGTGGTGTGTCTGTGTGGTGTGTGTGTGTGTGGTGTGCGTGTGGGTTGCGTGTCTGTGTGTTGTGTGTCTGTGTGTGGCGTGTGTCTCTGTGTGGTGTGTTGCATGTCTGTGTGTGGTGCATAGTGCGTGTGTATGTGGCAGCCTGAGCTGGTCAAGGGCGAGTGTCCGGCCAGGTGAGCTGCACCCAGGGACCGCTTCCCTCCGAGGCTCAGGAACAGGTTCAAGGGTGACCCGAGTGCCCCCAGCAGGTCCCGAGTGCCCACTGAGGGTCACCGAAGGTCTTCAGACACCCCGGGGCCTTGGCAAGCTGGGCGGCAGCAGCCCCAGGGTCCTCGCTCCAGGGTGGGTCCCTCCCACTTGGGTCCTTGGTGGCCCCTGCCCTGCCCCTGGGGGGCCACTGGGGGTGGGAAGGCCTGTGGCACCGGACAGCGAGGCCACTCCACCGGCCACAGCCCACTCTCAGCCTGGCCCATCCCGCCTCAGGAAGTGCCCACGGGCTGGCCGGCTCGGCACCCACAAAGGGGGTCAGCACGTCCCCCCGGCCCACCACCGGGCGGCCACCCAGGCCCGTGGTGCAGCAGACAGCCTGCTCCAGACGCCGGGCCGGGGGAGCCGAGGCTGGGCCAAGGGTCCACCCAGCGCGGAGCCTGGTGGCCAGGCGGCCGTCCCCCCAGACCCTCCTCCACAGCGCGGCCACGTGGCCCTGGCCAGGACGGGCAATGGGGGGCAGGGCCGGGTGGGGCGCGGGGAGGGGGGCGCCCCGCCTGGCCCTGCTCCCAGCTCGGCTCAGCACCCACAGCCTGGAGAGCCGTCGCCTGGCCCAGCGTCCAGCCAGAGGGGGCCAGCCCTGCAGGAGTGCCGGCGGGACGGGCTGTGTGGGATGGGGTGGAGACCCCAAGTCCTTCAGGGTGCCCGGGAGGCAAACGTTTGCCCTTCAGAGACGGTTTGGAAACACACAGGATAACAGAAGGCCAGGTCTGGGGAGCGGCCCCCCAGTACGGTTCTGTTCTGCCCCTGTGGGGCTGACCTCCCAGGTGAGAGGGGGCAGGGGCAGGGAGAGGAGGCCCATCCACAGGCCCCAGCTTCTCCGAGGCGGCCAAGGGGTTCAGGGTGCGGGCAGGACCATCTGGCCGTCTGCCTGGAGGCGGGTCCACCCCCAGCGGCCCCACCGCAGTCCAGGCCACAGGCAGACAGACCCGGCCTGAGCCAGGGCCCGCGGCCACGGGCGCACCCCGCCCCCACCCCGTGGGCACCTCCCCCACGCGGCCCCCACCCCCGGCGGATGCAGCCTCCTCCCTGGCCTGCGCAGGGCAGGAAGCGCCTCTCCTTGGCCGCCCAGGGAATTCCTCCAGCCCCTCCCTGCCCCCGGGTTTCCTGTGTGGAAGTGGGGCCTGGACCCCGCCTCAGTAAACACAATGTCGGGCAGAAACCAGCCCCCCCAGCTTCCTGTTTGCTGGGAGCAGGCATGGCCGAGCCCAAGGCCCCAGCGCTCCCTGCAGCTGGCGGGAGGGGCGCGGGCAGCAGCCTGGAGACCTGGGCCCCCAGGCCACAGGGGCCTGGGGGGAGGGGGTGCTGCGGGAAGCCCAGGGCCCAGCCGGGGACGCTCTGGCAAGCTGTCACAAGCAGAGGACACAGGCGCCCCGGCCCCCCCCCCGTCCCCCAGCCCTGGGGAGCCAGGGCCCCGCGGTCTGGGCCCACTGCAGGGCAGCCACTTCCCAGGACACCGCAGTCAGGGGGGACCAGGGTCCTGGCTTTGGGCTGGCTCCAGAAGGTGCCCACTTCCACAGGCCGCCCCGTGCCACCATGCCCGCGCCCCCGTCGCCCATGTGTGACCATGGCACAAAGGGACACCAAGCAGTCCTCTGGCCCCAGGACCCAGCGTGCGGTGGGCGCTCAAGCCTGCTGGGCCAGAAAGGGCCCAGGAAGCAGGGGCAAGTGAGCCTGGGGGAGCTTCTTCCTGACTCGGGCTGGAAGGAAGCCCCCCGCCCCCCAGAGTGGGGGTGCGCAGCAGTGTCCCGTCTGCAGGTGGCCACGGACCCCAGCAGGAGGCAGAGCAGAGGCTCCATCCAGAGCGGCCCAGGCCTGGAGCTTCCCACCGCAAACGGGGCGCTGCGCCTCGCTAGCAGCTGCTCCCCAGCTGGGTTCCCAGAATAATAACAGGGCTGAGGGCTTTGAAGTCAGATGAAAGGCCGAGGCCCCTGCCCAGAGCCGCAGGCAGGGCCACCCAGCCCTGGACGGGGCAGCCAGCTTGAGCCCAGCCAGACAGGGCAGGGGAGCAGTCGGCGAGGGTCGAGCGAGAACGGGCCCACCAGGGATGGGGGGGGGCGGGGCTGGCAGGGGACCCCCGTCTGTGCCAAGCTTGTTGGGGGCCAGAGCACCCCCGTGTGGGCTACGCGCACAGGCCCCCCCATTCCCCTGGGTGGTGGTCCCCTCAGCAACAGGTGCCTCCCCCCAGGCCAGGCCAGGGCCCCAGCTGGGCCCCCAGCCCTACCCCTCCCACACCAGTCCTGACTGGACATCCCCAGGCCCCCAAATTCAGGGACAGAGAAACAGGCCCAGGTGGCGCTGAATGGGGCCCCCTGGGTAGGCCCCCCTCAGGCTGAGCCCACCAAGGCGGGGCCACCCGCCACGGGGCTGGCCAGTGTGGGGGCTGGAGCCAGAGTGGGGGTCCTCTCTCGGCATGATGGGAAAGGCCCTGGCAGTTTGCAAACAGCTGCAACCCTGGCTGAAGCCTCCCGAGGAGGGATTCACTCCTCATTCCTCCTCCAGCGGTTCCCAGTGGGGGGCTGTGATGACTCAGAGCCCCCAGGCCCCAGGGTTTTGGGAGGCCACGCGTGGTGATGTGCAGGGCGTAGGCCCAGGGCACAGCTGGGTCACCCAGGAGGGCCCCTCCCTGCCTGCACCTGGGGCTCCCAGGCAGGGTAGGGGCGCAGCGGTGCCAAGGAAGAGTGCCCCAGCCAGTGGCAGGGGGGCGGCCCGGCTCAGGGCAGAGGGTCTCTGGCGAAGCTGGGACACCCCCTGCAGGTGCCCCCAACCAGGCCCCAGGGCGGGCAAGGAGTCCTGGGCGCTCCCCAGCTGGCAGCACAACCCGCCCACAGCTGCGCCCAGGCCCCACCCCAACCTCCGCCCAGCCCTAGAGCTGGGTTTGGGGAAGAGGCTTGCTAGGGATCAGAGAGGAAACGGGCGTCGTCAGGCTGCGCCTTGGGGTGCCTCGGGAGTGGGCCTGGCGCTGGGCCCCTGCAGCCGGGGGCCCTCCAAAGCCCCATGGCCCCTCCCCAGCCCACTGGAGTCAGGAGCCGGAGAACAATCGAGGCATTGTTTATTCACAAAAAAAAGCTGCAGCAGGAGGCTATGTACATGTCTGTACAAGGTGCACCCCTAAAAACACGCACGTCAAGAAGAGCCCCGGGACAGACGCGCCCACGCCGGCAGCCCAGGAAGGACCCCGAGGGACGCCCACACAGGCAGCCACAGCCTCTGCCCAACTGCAGACAGTGTGTGCCAGGACGGTAGAAAAATAGGAACCCACAGAACCTTACAAAACCCAGACCCCATATTTTGTGATTATTTTTTGCTTGTGGTTTTGGTAAGAATTCCTGCCGTGGAAGAAGGCGCTAGTGCCTTCCGTCAGCCCTTGCGTGCTGTGCCTCAGCACTCCAGGAAGGAGGGGCCCTGGGGAGACCCCCCAAGCCCCGGGTGTCTGCAGAAGGAACCCCGCAGACTAGGATCCTCAGGAAAGGGTGGGCCCTGGGGAGAACCCCCAAGCCCCGGGGCATCTGCAGAGGGACCCCCCCACCCCAGACGACCATCCTCAGGACCTAGCAGGTCCTGGGGAGACATCCCCAAGCCCTGGGGCATTTGTGGAGGGACACCCCCACCCCAGAATGCTCAAGACCCAGCAGGTCCTGGGTAGACAGTCCCAAGCCCCGGGGCGTCTGAGGGAACCCCCGCAGGCCAGCATCTTCAGGACCCAGCAGGCCCGGGGAGACCCCCACGCCCGGGGTGTCTGAGTGGACCCGCAGACCCGGAGGAGCTGTGGTCTAGGAAGGGGAGCCCAGAGCCGGGCACATGGAGCTGCTTGGCCGCGGCCGCTGCCCGCGCTGGGCGCGCAGCTGCTGGTGTCCGGCCTTAGCACCGAAAGCGAGAGGCCGGCCCGTCCAGGTAAAGGCACTTGGTCACTGTCCTGGCGACAGTCTTCCCTCTGGTGCTCTGCCTGCCGCCCGCCCGCCGCCCTCTTGCAGGACCCCAGGCCCTCCCGCCCCGCCGCGCCCCTGCGCTGCACATCCTCCATCCATCCACCCACATTCGGGCTCACCCTCCGCCCTCCACGCCCCACGCCTCCTCCCCCGCCGCCTCAGACGTCCACCTCCTGCGGCCCCGGGGCAGCAGTGGGGGCCGAGAGGCTAATGTCGAAGCAGGTGACCATCATGACGTGGGCCTTGCACAGGTTCACGCACTGCTCCAGGGCGGCCGTGGCGCGCTCCAGGGCCGCCAGGTACTCGGCCGACTCGGGCTCCAGGTCGGGTCCCACCTGGACTGGAAGGGGGGGGCAGTGACGCTGGTCAGGCCTGGGGCCTGCAGGGCGGGGGCTCCTGGCCCAGCGGAGCATGGGAAGTGGCTGGCTGGGGGGTCAAACTGAGCAGGGTATCCAGGGGGGTCCTGCTCACTCCCGGGGCGGCCCACCGGGCAGAGGGCGGGGCCTGGGGCGGGGGGCGGGGCGAGGACTCACACTGCTCCAGCCAGCGGCCAGGCTCCACCATCAGCCGGCCCTGCGTCTGGGCCAGTTCAGTGCTCAGGTGCTGGTGCTTGGCCTGCACCTCCCGCAGCCGTTGCTGTCTGCGCTCAGCCAGCCGCAGCTTTGCACCGACACACGCCAGGCCCTGGGGGTTGGGGGCAGCACGGGGGCTCGGGCCGGGAAGATGACCTGTGCCCGACTCCCGGAGCCCTGGTATGGAGCCTCCCTGCCTCTGCCAAACCTCGGTGGGCACACACTGGGGCTACTGGGGCTGATGCCCCACACAGGTGGTGCCCCAAGCACCCGCCTGGAACCCCAGCTGGTGCACCCTGTCCCACTGGGCCAGGGACAGCCACAGGGCCTTCACCACCCACCCTCTGCCCGAGGGGGGCGTCAGGGCACAAGCTCAGGGACAAACGGAACCCACTCCTACCTTCTCCACATCCAGGGAGGGCTGTGGACAAAAGGTGAGGTCAGCAGGCTGCCCGGTCTCTCCAGAGGTCCACTTGCCCCCCAGGGCCTGCCCAGCTAGCCCCCAGACTCCCAACCCTGACCTCAGCGGGGTCCTCCCTGGGGGTCGGGCGGTGCCGCTGCAGACGCTCCACGTCATCGATCTCATACACCTTGATCTCAAAGGGCTCCTTCAGGGAGCCGGCCAGCGGTGGGGGCAGGTCCACCCACTGCCCAGGAAGGCTGGGCTTGCGGCCCAGCACAGCCGTGTCAGGCAGTGGGGTGGGGATCAGCCGCCGCCGCTGCAGACCTGCAACAGAGGGCCGGGTGCCAGGTGAGTGGAGCCCAGAGCCCGGCAGGGAGCACCGAGGACCGTCAGAGGCCTCAGCCCGACCGCCAGCCCCGGGCCCCGGCCTCTCCTGGCCCTGGGGCCGGTGGGCTCTGGCCGCGCTCGTTCCTCTCCATAGCAGCCGCCCTCGCGGTGGTCAGCCCTCTGCTACCCTGTTGTGCTGTCCTGGCTCAAGCCCCTCCTGCTCCCCTGGCCCAGACAGACCCCTAAGCCAGGCCCCCCAGTCCAGGGTGCCGCTCCCCACCCAGCCCAGCCCCTGCACACCTGCCCTGCCCACACATCACCGG
>NW_004567114.1:452433-454332 GCF_000260355.1 Condylura cristata
GGACACGGGGCTGGGGGGAGGCACGCCCAGCCTGGGCACAGTCCGGCCCAGACGCCCAGCGGCTTCCCTGGCCTTGCCCCCGCCGTGTGCCAGGCCCTCCCCCCGCTCCAGAGACCCATGGCCGGCGGGGCGGGATGCCGCCTCCACCTTGCCAGCCCGGACCTTCAGGCTGGACGTGGCCCTGGCCACCGAGTGGTCTGCCCGGCCACTGGGCTTGGTGTCCTCCTCCCCCCGGGTGGGGGCAACGGCCCCCACCCGGGCCAGGGCCCCAGCTGGAGGGGACACCAGACCTGGGCCACTCCTGCTCTGGAGGCTGGACTTGCGCACAGGCGGGGCCGGGGGTGCCGAGCTGCCGAGCCTGGGGAGCACGGCGCCCTTGGGGGCCACGGCCTTCTTGCTGCTGGGAGCGACCTTGGAGACGGCTGCGCCAGCCACGGCCTCCTCACCGCAGGACGCTGAAGGTGTGGTCACGCCCAGGGTGGTGGCCCCCCTCCGCAGAGGGGGGATGGGAGCCCCAGCCTCCGGCCTGAGGGCTGCCCTGGCCACCACCTCACAGCCATCCACCACCCGCCAGGTGCTCGCCAGTGCCAGGGCTGGGCTGGGGGCCCTGCCGGCAGAGGCCGCCTGGACAGGCCCACGCTCCTCCCCCCGTGGCCGCCAGGGGTCCTCGAAGGTGCCTCCGGGCCCGGGTGGGCTCAGGCCCGGGTGCGGACAGCCCACACAGCCGGCGTTTGAGGTAGTCTTGGGTTTGCGGGGCAGGCTGGAGTGGATGGTCTGGGCAGGCGCTGGTCCCCGGGGGGACCAGGCCCGCAGCTCCCTGACGCCTTGGGTGGGGGCTGTGGCGGCCGCCTCCCCGGGATGAGAGCTGTGGGCCGGCCCAGGGCTGTCCTGTCCACCCTGCTCTGAGAACCGCAGGCTGCCCAGCTCCAGGGAGCTGTCCGGGTTGGGGCAGAAAGGGTCGGGGCTGGGTGGCCGCAGGGGACCACAGCCATAGGCCATGTGGAGCCGGGTGTGAGCAGGGGAGCCCCGAGGGCCGCTCGTGTAGGCCGGCCCCTCCGGGGTCCCCCCCGGAGCCTGTGAGGTGTAGGCATCGAACTCATCGTTGATGCTGCTGATGATACTGACCGGCCTGGAGCCCGAGGCCAGGGCCTGCAGGGAGCAGTCGCTGCCAAAGCTGGCCAGGCTGGCGGGGCGGCCGGGGCTGCCGAGCGCCCCCAGTGACAGCTCCTCCACCACCGTGAACACCAGCTCGTCCTCGCCGTTGAGCTCCACGGGCTGCTGCAGGGTGACCGTGGTGGTGAGCAAGCCCCGCTCCAGGCGGCGGCCCTGCGCAGAGGGGCGGGGGCAGCCCACGGGGGGCGTCCGGGCCCCCTCGCCAGCACGGCCTCCTGCAGGCTCCTCCGGGTCCCTCCCCGCGGCCGGCGGCTGCGCCAGCGTGGGCAGCTCCTCTCTCTGGTCACTGGCCACTGGCTCCAGGGTGCCCCGGTGGGGGCTCGGGCCGGGGCTGCCCACCGTCTTCCTGGGGGCCGCCTCGGGTGCTGAGGGCCTCCTGCCGCCTCGGGCTGGGCTGGCCGGGGCGCCCTCGGGGCCCTCGCTGCCGTCGATGCACTCCAGCCGCTCCTGCAGCTCTGCGAAGGTGCTGCAGCGGAAGTGGTCGGCGTCGCGCGGGCCCTCGGAGGGCCGGCGGCGGCTCAGGGCCGGGACGATGGGCACGAAGTCGGGCGGGCCCTCGTTGTCGGTGAGCTCTCTGTCGGACAGCGCCGCCCCGCCGGGCCCCACGTAGATGACCGTGTCGCAGGACTGCTCGCTGCTGGACGAGTAGTCGGGGTCGCCGAGCAGGCCGGGGCCCAGGCGGTCGGGGTCTGGGGCCAGGGCGCGAGGGTGGAGGGGCCGCAGGGA
>NW_004567114.1:456727-458450 GCF_000260355.1 Condylura cristata
TGTGCCCGCTTGCCGGGAGCCCTCGGCAGCCTCTGGGCCCACACCTCCCTGCCAGGCCCTCCTTGCCGGCCACCCACGCGCAGCTCTCAGGGTGTCCAGCTTGGTAAGGAGGTCTCCCCCAGGCAGGTGGTGAGGCTCAGGGAGCTGGGGAGCTGCTGCCCCCAGAGGCAGGCAGAGCTGGGCCCCACCCCTTGGGTTCAGTCCTGCGGGGACCCACACCCCAGCAGGTGCGGGGAGGAGGGGCTCTGGGAATGTGAGAATAAGCAAATGCACACAGGGGTTCAGAGGCCCTGAGGGCGAGGTATGGGTGCCCCGGGCTTGTGATCCCAGAGCTGGCTCAGAGCCAGTCTGGGAACCCCAAGAGCGAGCCAGCAGGGCTCTGGCGGGCAGGACCAGGGGCTCCCACTGGAAGGAAACTGGGTGGAAGCAGAGCGGCTAGCCCCCCAGGGAAAGTGCTCTGGACCCGCACAGGAGGCATCCCCGCCAGGCAGCCTCTGCTCACACCTGTCCCCAGGAGCGACCCCAAGGGGCTCCGGGAAGCAGGCCCCAAGCAGGGCCGTGGGAGCCAAGAGCAACAGTCTCAGCCACCCCAACCCCTAACCCCTGAGCGGGACACCTCGGGGCCTGCAGGGCGGCCTGGGGTACAGCCCTTCCTGGCGGGAGGGCGCCCCACTGGAGGCAGCAGGCCCCCCTGCACGGGAGGCCCCGCCCCGCCTTCTGGGGCGGCTCAGTGACAAGGCGGAGGGGCGGAGGGGCGGCCGGGGGGCCACTGTGCACGCAGCGTCCTGTCCCTGGTCCCTGGTCCCCGCCGGTGGTGGCAAATTGGCATGCAAACTGGCTGAGAAGGAGCGGCCCTGGGGACCCCGAACGCTTCCCCGCTCGCTCCTCCAGCGGCTCCATTAGGCGGGAATCGATTCCTTTATTCCCCAACGACGTGAACAAAACTATTTCACTTCCTAACGCTGCTGCCAAGCAGTCGAAACGTGCACTTCCCGGTAATTTTTGGCAATTTTTTTCAGCGTGAACTCCCGGCACTTCAGGAGCCAAATGGGTTCTGCAGATTGGAGAGGGTTTCCTGGGGGGGCGGGCCGAGGCCCCCCACCGCCTCAGACGGCTCTCCAGAGGGTCCCTGCCTGGCTGGGAGGAGGCCCTGCCTCGGCCTCAAGTTCTCTCCATCTCACAAAGCCCTGAATAGGCAGCTGCCTCACAGGGAAAAGCACGTTTTGCATAAAAAAGGGCGTCCACTCGGAAGAGGTGGCCCAGGCAGTGGGGGAGGGGCGTGCTCCTGGCGGGGAGGGGGGCTGAGATCCCCCTGCCCCAGCCAGAGCAGGAGCTCGGCATCCCCATCCCCATCCCCTGGGAGCAGCACCCAGGGAGAGGAGCCTCTGGGAGGGCCCCGCCCAGGCTCAGCCCCAGGAGGCGGGAGAGCCGGCGGGGGCCGGGTCCAGGGGCAGCTTGGAAGCCACAGGCTGGGCGGGCCAGGGGGGCGCAGGCTTCCGAACCCTCCAGCCCCCCAGTGTCCCCAACCCCCATCAGTCCAGGCAGAGGCCTGCCAAGGCCAGAACCCAGTGGGGCCCAATGCCAAGTGGCCTGTGCTGTCCTCGGGGCCAGGATCTGCTAGGGGACACGGGGAGGAGGCTTCCTGGGGGGGCGGGGCCCTCCAGACAGATGGGGGGCAGGAGGGTCGGCCAGCCGGCTGGGCTGGTCTCCACAACCGACCCCC
>NW_004567114.1:460355-461717 GCF_000260355.1 Condylura cristata
CCCCGCGACCTGGTCCTTTGATGCCATGGGGCCCTGGGGACCCGGCTGCCATCCTCGGCTCCCCCGCTGCGGGGGAGGGGAGGCCGTGCCAGCCTTCGGGAGCCTGAGCAGTGGGGTGGGAACTCGGGTGTGACACTGCGCCGGAGTGCAGGGGCGGGACAAGGCCAGGACCCCCACTCCTCCCGTGCTCACAGGCCGAGAGCCCCAGGACCGGGGCAGGGTCTTGGGGCTGCCCAGGCCGGTGTAGAGAGAGGACTGAGCCCGAGGCACCGCCTCTGGGTGGGTCCCAGCCTTGCTCAAGGCCACAGGGTGCAGTGGGGGGTCCCGGCCAGAAGCCCCACCACTCCTGACCCCACACACAGGTCTCCCAAGGCCGCGGCAGGCGGTGACCACGAAGCCACCGGCACTCTGGGGACGGGGCCATCACAGACGCCAGCCCCTGCAGCCCCCCCGGCGGAACTCGGGGCGCCCAGCCCGAGTCAGCACCACGCACAGCGGGCCCTGGGCATCCACACCCATGGGCTAGTGCTGGGAACCAGGGGCCCTGGGGGGCCAGGGCAGGCCGAGGCCAGGCCCCTCACTCCGCCGCCACCTGGACAGTGCACTCCTACTCCAGCCGCAGGGCCCACCTCGTGGCCACGCCCATGGCCTGCGAGCCGCCAGCAGGGTTGCCCAGACACGTCCAGGACCTGGATGCTGCCAAGGCACTGGGGCAGCACTGCGTCCCAGGCCCCCCGCAAGGCGGGAGTGGAGTGTCTCCCACGAGCCGCTGGGCCCCCAGCCACAAAGCCCGGGAGCTCCGACTGCTGCAGAGCACCCCACCCACCCACAGTCTCCCACGGACCCCAGCCCGGCCACCCCTGCTCAGCAAGGGGGTGCGGCAGGGACACCCGCCCCCAGCCTGGCCATCTTCCTCAGGCAGCTGCGGCAATTCGGGGTGTCCAGCCGGCTGGAAGTAATGGCCACGCAGCACCCCACCCCCACGGCGGCCTCCTCCTCCCCACCCCCACACACTTGTTGCTATGGCAACTTCCCAAGGTCAGCGGCAGCCTCACTAGGCTCAGACAAAAGGCGGCAGGCGGCCACTCTGCTGGCCAAGGGTCCCGGAGCCACCGAGCCCGAGCCAGGCGCTGGGGCTGTGCGTCTGCCCAGACGCCCAGTCGAGGCCTCCTCCAGCGGAGCAGAGCAGGGGCCCTCGGCCAGGGCCTGCTCCTCCGGCCACCCGGCAGGCCTCCCCCAGCCTCGGCGGCCAGCCAGGGCCCAGGTGTCCGGTCACAGGCCCCACGGCCCTGGGAGGCGCGAGGCAGCCTGCAGGCGGGAGACAGAGGGCTGGCCAGGGCCGGCCGGGCCCCCACCTCGCCG
>NW_004567114.1:462287-463364 GCF_000260355.1 Condylura cristata
CCGCCGAGGTGCCCAGGGCCCCGCCGCGGCCCCACGCCTTGGACACGCCATCAAGGCCCACGGTGGGGGGCCCCTCCCGGACCGTGTCGGCCACCGCCACCGCAGCCACCGCGGCCTCGGCCTGCAGGGAAGGAGGGCCGCGTGAGGGCGCGTGGGGGCGCATAAGGGGTGCATGGGGGCGCGAAGGCGCGAGGGGGGCGCGTGCGGGGTGGTGTGGCCACAGGGCCAGGTGAGGCTGGTCCTCCCCGGAGCAGAGGGGCCGGCTGGAGCCCCTACCGCGTTCCAGAAATGCAGTGACCGCTGCTGTCAGGAGAGCTGGACAGGGTCCCCGCGTCCCTCGCCCCACGCGCTGCCCTCTGGGAGCGCCCAGAACGTAATGAGAGGCCCACAGTGACCACGGTCACCGGGGCGCGCGCCAACAGGGCCGCGGACGTCTGACGTGCCGCTTGGCCTGTCCAGTTATGCACCACAGCAGACTCCGAGGCGGCAGGCGGCCTCGTAACGAGGCGTCAGCGGGCCCCGCGGCGGTGACGCCTGCCTGGCCTGGAGTGCCCGGCGTGCGCGGGGGAGGGGCCGCCTTGCCCACCGCGCAGGGCCGTGGACAGCAGCGTCGAGGCTGGTGTCCCCACACGGACAGGGCACAAGTCTCTGCTGACCCTGCCCAGCTCACAGCCAGCGTGGCTTCCAGACCCTCGGCGAGGAGGCCACAGACGGCCCCAGCGGTGGCTTGGAAGCCACGCACCCCCAGCCTCTCGCCAGGGCCGCAAGGGCAGGCGACGGGCCAGTGGGAGACGAGCCCAGCAGGCAGAGCCGGCACCCGCCGGACGCGGACCCCCACGCGTCCCTCAGAACCCGGCCCGGTCCTGCCCTCGGGCCACCAGGCCTCCGGCCTCTCTTCGCTTCCCCCGTCCGCCCAGTACTTTCGCCCGGAGTAGGGCTGCTCTCCTCCGGCCTCCGGGGCCCTGGTGGCACCTCCACACCAGCCTGGCCCCGACAGGGTCACAGCACGTGACCACAGGGGCAGCAGGCCCTGTGCGCAGCGCAAAGAACCCTCCAGAGGAGGCCAGGCCAGGCTGG
>NW_004567114.1:465554-467709 GCF_000260355.1 Condylura cristata
GGCCAGACATGGCAGAAGGAGGCGCAGCGTGGCAGCGGGGGGAAAGGCGAGAGGGTCAGTCGGCCGCAGCCGGCCGGGCTCTGCCGCGGGCCCCGACCCAGGGCGGACACGGGGTCTGTCTGGGGGGCTCCGCTCGGGTACAGCAAGGGACATGCTGCTTCTCGGGAGCACCTGGCGCTGCACAGCGCTGACCAGCCCCCCGGGACAGGCGCTGGGGTGCCCAGGCTCCCGCCTCATGGGCCAAGGTATGGCCCGGCCTCCACAGCAGGACCCCAACCCCGGGCCAGCAGTCTCCCCGCAGCCTGTCCGGAAGGGGTGGCTGGACTGGGACAGACTCGCCGGCCAGTGGGACGGCCCGGCCATGGCCCCCCACGCCCACCGTGCCGGCCAGCCACGGGCAGCAGGCCCAACAGGTGCCAGCCCCACCCCAGCACCCACTGCATGAGGCCCCGCTCTGGTGCCTCCTCTCTGGCTGGGCCTCGGCCCCGTCTGGCCAGTGTCTGGCGCATCAGGACGGCCACACAGGTTCCCTCGGCTGGCCCCTGGGCAGCACCACCCTCGCCTCGCAGCCCAGCTTGCGGCCACCCAGCCCGGAACACCTCCAGCCCACCGCCAGCTCAGGGGCCCCCGGCGGCAGAGTGGCACAGGCCAGCGCAGGGGACCTGGGGTGGACGGGCCAGGCTGCTTTGAGTGGCCGGCTCAAGTGGCCAGACGAGGCCACTGCTGGACCACCCACGGCCACCCTGATACCAGGGAGGTGGGAGGGGCCTTTGCTGGGGGCAGCAGTCCCTCTGGGCTCCCCCACTTTCCCAGCACGAGCCCCCCTCTTGCTCTCAAGCACCATCAGAACCAGTGCTGAACCTCACCGCCTGGCCGGCGAGGCCCCGTCCGAGAGGGGGTCTCCTGTCCATTCCTAGCACCTCCAAGTCCAGGCACCGGGTCCCAGCAGACCCCCTGGGCTGGCTCCCACCCCACCCACCAAGGAAGGTGCTCACAGCTGCACACTCCTCCCAGCAGCCAGCTCTGTCCGGCGCCCCCACCCTGTCAGGCCCCCACAGCCCCATGGGCAGAGCACTGGGCACCACACTCGGCTTCACCAGCTTCAGAGTACCCCGGGTCGCCGGGCCAGTTACCGCGGCTGCTCACGCTGCCATGGTCCCCGAACTTGCTGGCCCGCCCCCCACCCACCTCCAGCCCTCGCCCTCCGAGCCCCACTTGCCTGTCACCCTCCACCCAGGGGCAGCCAGTGCTGGCCAGGACACCCAGGCTCTGCAGCGGTGCCGCGGGCCGACGGGAAGCCTTGGACAGCGCCACAGCCTGGACCGTACATCACCCCGCCCTGGGCGGCCAGAACAGCTCTCCCTGCACCTCCAAAGCCGCCTAGCTCCCTCCATTGCCAGGAAGCCTGACTGATGCCCCGTGGGTACCCCTCCTACATGGAAGAATAAAGGGGAGACCCCAGCAACACTGCCCGTGCCCCGCCCGTGGCCGGCACCGCCCAGTACCGGGCACCCCAAGCACCGCTGGTCCCAGAGCTGCTCCCACAAGACCAGATCTCAGCATGGACCCAGGCCAGGGCTGAGTGGCACCCTGCAGTAGACAGAGGAGGGAAGCTCCGAGGTGCCAGCCGGTGGCACCGCGCACCGCCCATCCACAGCTGGCCGGGAGAAGGGGGTTGGGGGTGTCAGGGGGAGGCGCTCCCTCCCACCCGGCGGGGAGGGTCTGGCCCATCCCAGAGCCCGGGCCTCCAGCTCACGGCCGCCTGTGACCTCAGAGTGGGGCGGCCACCCGAGTGGGGCGGCCTCCGGCCGGGGGAAGCTCTGGCCTGGGGACCCTGCCGGCAGACGGCAAGGCCTGGAACACCAGGCCCACCACCGGGCCTTTGCTGCAGGGCGCCCCGTGAGCCAGGGGTCCGCAGGACGGTGGGAGGCTTGGGGGTGCCGGGAGGGAGCCCCAACTCCCGCCAGCCCGACACAGGGCCTCGCAGCACTCACCAGGCAGGAGGGCGGCAGGAGGCTGCTGGCCCCGGCTGCGCCCCACACGCCCTCCAGGTGCTGCTGTGCGTGGATGGTCACGGTGCTCAGCGCTCCCCCAAGCCCGGCAGGCGCCACCGACACCTGCACGCCAGGTCCCGGCGGCCAGGCCGGCGCCCTCC
>NW_004567114.1:468192-474662 GCF_000260355.1 Condylura cristata
CCCCTGCCACCCGCCTGCCCAGCCACCCGCCTGCCCAGCGGTGGGGGGGCAGGGGGAGGAGGGAGGGAACCCAAGGTTCACCAGCAACGGCCCCGTGGGCGTGGCCAGCAGGGGTGGCTGGGGAACCCGCAGGGGTGAGCGGGTAGCCCAGACCCCCCTGGCCCGAGGTCTGGGCCAGTGCCAAGGCCCTGTGCTGGGGCCCCTCGGTCACCACCCCCCTAATGCCCTCCACTCCGCACCCCACCCCACCCCACACCACCCCTGTGTCTGGAGATGGCAGAAACAGGGAAGAAGAGGAGGCCCCTCTCCCAGCTGGGAGGGCTTCCTGGAGGAGGTGGGTGGCACCTCGGCCGGGAGTGGCTGGGTGGGTCTGAGCAGAGCCGCCCCACTGCATCTTGGGCCCCTCTGGGGCCCCCAGCCCAGCCCCACTGTGGCCTGGACCAGTACCGGACCGACGTGATCCGTTTCCACTGCCACCAGCTGGTGGACTCTGCCGGCGCGGAGCCCGCCCAGCCTGGAGCAGGCCAGTGGCCGGCACAGAGCTCGTGTCCACCTGCCTGGGCGTCAGCGGGGTTGGGGGCCAGGCCGAGGGTGCTCTGCCTCTGCGGCCCCAGCACAGCACAGCGTGAGCCTGAGGCCGGCTCAGCTGTGACCCGCCACCCGGGGGCCCACCGTCCACCAGGTCAGAGACAGGGGAGGCCAGCCAGGCCACCAGCCCCAGCTGCCTCAGCGACGGGCACTCGGGGGACCTGGACCTTCTCAGCCTGAGCGGGGGGCCAGAGCCTCTGACCTGCCTGGCGGGTCCAGCCCCTCAGCAGCACCCCGGGGAGATGCACGAGACGAGACCTCAGGGGCCAAAGCCCCAGAACGGGAGCCAGAGGGCCGCCCCCAGGCGTCCCTGCTGATTCTGGGTTTCCACTCAGCGGGGGGCGCGGGGGGCTGGGTGCGGCAGGGAGCATCTGCTAACCCCATTACCGACATGAGAGACCCAGGGCCCAGCACCCCACAGCCCCAGCGCCCCCAGGCCCGCAGCCTGTCTGGGAGGCTTCCAGGGGGCCCCCACCCCCATGGCCCACACAACAGGGTGTGGGAAGGAAAGCTGGAAGAGGAGGTTCTGCCTCACCTGGGCAGGCACGAGACCCCAGAGCCGCGCTGGCTCAGAGGCAGCGGGCGGGAGGCCCAGCCCCCCAGGCAGGGCCTGAGCCTCAAAGCCCCTGAGGAGCCTGGGCTCTGCTTTGGGGGTTGCAGGCCCCCAGGTAAGGGGGCCTGAGGCCAGCCTGGGAGCACACGCTGGGGGACCAGCACCCCCAAGAGGCCCCCTTCCTTCTACAAACAAAGTGTGGGGGCGGGCCAGGCGCCTCTGCTTCCGGAGGGGGCAGCAGGCCAGGAAGGGCCGGGCAGCAGGGCCAGCGCTGCCCGGGCTGCTGTTGGGACGCCCCACGACGCGCGGCTGGGCTCGGTTTCCAGCCGGAAAGTGCCGCGGCCACGGGACCTGCCAGGGCCACCCAGCCCCCGCCGCCTGCCAGACCGGGAGACCCAGAGGCCCTCGAGCAGACCCTCACCGGCCAGGCAGGGCCACCCTGGTGCCAAGGGCTGCAGGCCCTGCTGATCCCACCCTCTCCCCTAGGGAGGGAGAACCCAGCCACCAACACTGACCGCACACTGTCCCCGCCCAGTGCCAGGCGCTGGCCAGCTGGACTCACACCAGCAGGGAGACACCACAGAAGCCGCACCAGGGTGGGGGCCCAGGGCCAGGTAGGCAGAGACCACCAGGGCCAGGAGGGGCGGGAGGCCACACTGCCAGGACACCACACCCAGGGGCCTGGGCCCAGCCAGGCAGGCAGCTGCGGGCCGCCGCGGGCTGGGGCCGGGCACAGGCTGCAGCAGCCTCTCGCCTCCAGGGGGTCTCGCTGTCCCCCAGACACTCACCCCCTCCTGCTGGTCCAGGTCTAGCAGAGACCAAACGCTTCCCCCAGGAAGCTCTCCGGGGTCCCCCTCCACGCTCTCCCGGGAGCGGGAGACGACCTCGGCCTCTGGGGGTCTCCGCCAGGGTGCCCTGAGCCTCTCAGGTAGCAGCCCGCCGCCCCAGCAGTGCCCAGCAGAGAAGGGGCGGAGGCAGGACGGGCCCTGCATCACCTGGAGTCCCGACACCCAGACCTCCACCAGCTCTGCCTCGCTGGGCAGCCCCCCGAGACCATGGAGGTGGCCCCAGACGGGCTGCCCCCGGGACCACCTGGCCCATGGCTCGCCCCCCGGAGGCTCAGCGAGGCGAGACCCTGGCTCAGGGCAGGCCCAAGTCAGCAGGGCGCCCAGGGCTGAGCCAAGGACCCGCTGCTCGGGCACACCCCCCTGCCCGGCTGGGTACCAGGCTCGGCCTCCCTTTGGGGTGCGGCCCCTCGGGGTGCAGCGGGGCACAGCAGCCACGGCGGCAGCCAGGCCAGGCAGCGCGAGCGACTGCCCTTGGGCAAGAGCCAGGTCTGGGCCGAGGGACGGCCCCCGGGACACGCGAGGGGCAGACCACGCCGGCCACCCACGCCGCCGGCCCCAGGCTCTGAGCACGGCGAGGTGCCCCAGCTGGCGGCAGAGGCAGCCCCCCGCCACGTGTCCCGCAGCCTCCTACAGCCGGGCCCAGAACCCTCGCGCTGCGCCCTACCCTCTCAGGGCTGCCCCCCACTAGGGACCCCACGGGCTGGGGCACAGCTGCCTCGCCAGCCAGCAGGGTGGGGGTGCCAGCCAGGGGTGCTGGGGTCTGCCTACCCCGCCTCGTGCCCCACACTCCCTCCCCAGCTGACTCCCGGGTCCCCAGTGGACACCCACACTCACCCCCGCACGGCCCACGTGGCCAGAGGCGCTCAGGCACCCCACACTGTGTGTGCCCCCCCACCTACTGTGCCTGAGCCAGCAGCCACCCGCGACAGAGCCGCAGCTGGCCCGGCAGCGGGTCTCCACGACCCGCCCGCTGCGGGGTGGGATGAACCGGGGACCGCGGGGCCATCGGGGGTGCCCCGGCAGGCAGGACGACCCACGCCAGGGTGACAGGTCTGTGCAAGAGCTGAGGCGGACCGCGCCTCCTGGGAACAGGGCGCACCCCAAATGTCACAGGGTCTCCCAGACCCTGCACCTTTGCGTGATGTTGGGGTGGAGACTGGTGCAGACGCCCTAGCACTTGGGGGTCCCCCGGGCAGGGAGGAGCCCATCCTCCATAGGGCCCACGCCTGGGCAGCAGCCGGGGGTCGGGGGAGCCACAGTGAGAGCTGGACATTGCCACTCAGTCATTCAGCAAACGTTCCCGGTGACCTGCCCCCAGAGCTCCCAGGATGTCAGGCCACACAAGGAAGCAGCCCTCACCACTGGAGGGGCGGGGGGCGGGCGAGGCGGGGTGCCTCCCGGGGCGCGGGGAAGGGTGCTCTGCTGGGAGCAGGGACGCGGGGTCTGAGGCCTGAGCGCCCGGGCCAGGCTGTCCGCGGGCAGGGGCAGGGCCGGCCGGCCAAACGGGCTGCTGACAAGCGGCCCGGGCTGAGGCGGGGCCCGGGCCGAAGTGGGCGCAGCCTTGGGACCTGACTGGCCCGCGGGCGGCATCAGATAGGAGCTCAGGCGGGCAGAAGGGGACCCCACGTCCCTCCGGTTCAGGGGCCCCTCTGGCTGCCCAAGGTGGGCATGACAGGGTCTGCGGGGACGTGAAGTCCACTGTGGGGCACACAGTCGCAGGGGCGGGATGGCGGGGGCCCCTGCTTCTGGCCAGGGTGCACTGGGCGGCAGGGGCGCACCCCCCGGTTCCTGGCGGGCATGAGGGAGGCAAGGGCCTGGGGCTCCAGGCCGCACGGGGCTCCCCTGAGCCAGGCCCAGGGCCGCAAGCGCGCACAGGGGCACGCCCCCACTTGGTGGGGTGGCCGTGGGGTGGCCACCCCACCCCAAACCAGACCTTCAGGGCTGAGGAGGGGCGCTGTCTCTGCACGTGGGGTGGCTCCCGGGGGACCGCAGCCCCAGCTCGCGGCCCAGCCAGGGAGACCCAGGCGGGAGCGGGGAGCCGGGGCCCCGGCAGACGGGGTCGCGCCTCCTACGTCCTGCGGGCACAGACCCGGGGTGTTGCCTGCGGGGCCTCAGCCCTCACCCAGCCAGGGTGCCTCACACCAGGGAAATGGGCTCGGGGTTAAGGGAGACCACAGACCCCGCTGCGGAGCTGGCCGGCAGGAGGTGGCGGGGAGCCGGCTGCCTGCAGGGACGGCGGGGTGGCGGGACGGCCAGCCGAGCCGCCGTGGGGCAGCCTGGGGCTGGGGCCTCTGGGGCCTGGCCAGGGTCCCCACTGCGCCCACCGCCCAGCATAACCGACATGTGGCTCCCCATCCAGCCCGCCGGCCCCCCGGCCTCCAGCCTGGGCCAGCGGGACACCACGTGTGGCTCTGACCTCAAAGCCCGACGTCCTGTGAGGAAACCGGGGCTCCCCAGGGAACGCCGGGCCCCACAGCCCGGCCCCAGCCCGTGGCTGGGCAGGGCCAGCACAGCTGGGCATGGCGCCCAGCCCCGGCCGTCACACACAGGAGCCCACCCAGGCCCACCGCTGGACACTCGCCCTGGCACACCCAGCCCCTGTGCGGCCCAAGCGCCTTCACCTGGGCCCACACACCTGCCCGGCCGGGGGCCTCGTCCTCTCCGGGAAGGCTGCCTCCCGCCAACGGCCCCACAGGCTGCTTGGGCTGAAGACAACCCCAGCCCAGAAGGACGGCCCAGCCAGGCGGGGTCTGCGGCAGGAGCAAGCAGGGGCCCTGGCCAGCAGGTGCCTGGTGGCAGGAGGGGGTGAGCGGGCACCCCCCGGGCCTGGGGAGGGAAAGAGCAAGTGCTGTCTGCAGGAGGAACCCTGCTCCCCAGAGCAGAGTCCCGTCCGCCGGCGACGGCAGAGGCCTGCAGCTCTCCCTCCAGGACCTTGGCCCACCTGCCCCGGCCCAGCGCCTCCCCCACCCCCCATTGAGCCCGGCTTATCACAAAGGGCCTCCTCGCTCTGGCCTCAGTTTCCCCAGTGGGCTAAGACGGCCCTCTAGCTTGGGCAGGCCCCGGGATCCAGCCCAACGGCCCCTTTTCAAGCAGCCTCAGGCCGCCTGGGGCAGAGTCTGCAAAACTGTCCCCCACCCCCACCAGTGGCACAGTGGAGAGCCTGGCCCTGCCCTGGCTAGGCCATGGGGAGGGCGCCCAGGCAGGGACCAGGCTCCCACGGTGCCCGCCCCGCCCCGAAGGGCCCACCAGGGACCCCAGGAACCTGGGTGCTGGCCCCAGCCCAGACCACAGCCTCCTGCAAGAACTATATTTAGACGGTGGGGATTCTGCACACTTCCCAGGCTGAAGGTCAGCCGGACTGCTTCCTCTGGAGACCCCCCACCTTCCCAGGCTCTGCGAACTTCCAGGGCTCATTGTTCCCTGGAACAATGGCCCCAGCTCCTTCCAAGGCCAGGCAGGCCCATCAGCTGGAGAAGTGGGGAGCCCCCTGCCCCACCAACACCTTGGCAGCAGGGGCTGGGCCTGAGGGACTAGGGGCCGGACACTCCACTCCCAGGCGGGAGGCCGAGGACAAGGCAAAGGAGGCAGCCCGCAGCGCTGCGGGACGTCCACACCCAGCTCCTGTCCACAGCGGGGGAGGGGGCCAGCAGCCCTCCCGGGCCAGCCCTCCTGCTGCCCCCGCCTCCTGTCCTAGGAGTGCCACTCCAGGGCCTGGCCGGGGCCTGGGGCCACACACCCAGAGTGACCTCCAGCTGCTGGGGGGCTGTGCCGGAGTCCTGCCCCTCCCCGACACCACAGAGCCACCAGCAGTGGGGTATCTGCCTGCCCCCCCCACCCCCTCTGGATCTGTCTGTGTGACCCTGCTGGGGTAAAAGGCCCCAACTCACGCACACAGTGTAAAAGCCGGCGATCAGCCCCAGAAAGGGCAAGGACTGGCCAAAACCTGCGGCTCAGGCCTCCCAAGCTGCAGACAGTCCCGCCCCGGGGCCAGCTTGAGGAAGCATCACTTACCCGGAGCGGAGGCCCAGTCCCGCTGACCAGCTTCCATGCCTGTCGCTTCAGCTCTGCCAGCTTCGTGTGGCAGTGGCGGCACCAGCCTCCTGCCCCCGCGGAGTGGCCCTGCTCTGCGCCGGCCCCAGCGCCCTCGGGTGCAGGGCGACTGCCGCACGGGTCCCGCTCAAGCCCGGGCAGCCTCTTGCGGGGGGCCACCTCCAGCAGTTGCAGCGGCTCACAGCCCCGGCCGCCCTCGGCCACCTGCAGGGGGTGGAGGCGGGAGGGGACAGTAAGCCAGAGCCGATGGAAGGCGCGTCCAGGGGGCCCAGGACCCGCCACTCCAGATCTCCGCGCACCCGGGCCCCATGTGCTGCGCTCCAAAGTTCCCAGCGCGGGGCGCGAGCCGGCGGCCACTCTCGCCTTCCCGCCCGGGAGGTCCGGGGTCCTCCCCGCCGGAGGCCCGGGGCCCCCGCCCCGCGCTCCACTCC
>NW_004567114.1:475962-476793 GCF_000260355.1 Condylura cristata
GCCTGAGCGAGCGCGCGGCGGCCTGGGTTTCAGCACCTTGGCCAGCGCCAGAGGCCATCTGTGCGCCAAGGGGTGGAGGGGCCTTGTGGATGCAGGGTTCTCTCGCTCTCGAGCCTCTCCGTGCGCCCCTCTTTGATGTCTTACCCACCCCTTGCGCTTGGGAGGCTTTCCTGGGGGGCGCACACTCCCCGAGGAGGAGCGCGTCGCCCCTCCGGGCTCTCCGGGTCGTAGGTGGCCTGCTGCGTGGAGCGCGCGGCGGGCAAAGAGGGCTCCCGGCACTCCGCCGTCCCACAGCTTCAACCCCTCTGCACCCCGGGAGGGAGCCGAGGCTCCCCTCTTTCCTCCAGGGAGCCTTCCGAGGGAAAACAGGCCAGCCCCCTTCTGATTGTGGGTCCCCCTACACCTTCACACCACACCCCGTACACATTACCGCCAAACAGCACGCCCCCTCCCGCGCCTCAACTGCTGTGGGACACACACGCAAACCCAGCCCAGAAGCGCGGCTCCAGAACACGCGCGCGCCCCAGCGCACCCCCGGAAGCACACAGTCGCCAGAGCCCTGCTCGGAAGCCCGTGGCCGGCCACGCCCGCAACTTCGGTCGCCGGCACCGCTGCGGCGTCGCGGGAGGCTCCGGTCACGCCCTCCGCGGACACAGCCCGCACACCCCGAAGATGCCGCGGAGCTGGGGTCGCCTCGGGGACCCAGGACCGGCCACGAGCGCGACCCCGCCTCGCCCGCCGCCAGGCTCGCAGTGGGACAGGAGTCCTGGCGCGTCTTCCGCAGCCTCCCGCCAGGGACGCGCCTGGGACGAGAAGGAGCGGGGCTCGCGG
>NW_004567114.1:477392-480711 GCF_000260355.1 Condylura cristata
CTGCCGGCGCCGACAGCGCCCCTTCCGCCCCGGCGGCGAGCCAGACACCCGGACTCGTGGACCCGAGAAGGGGGGCGACGGCCCCGCCCGCGTTGGGCGGAGATTGAGGGGCTCAGGACAGAGCCCCGCTGGCAACCCCACCTCTCGAGCCTCTGCGGGCGCTGGCCTAAGGAGGAGGCGGCATTGCTTAACAGGGCTCCCCCAAATCTCTGAGACCAGGGGTGGTACCCAGCCTCCCTCATTCCAATCCCTCCGGGATTCTGCGCCTCGGGGGCCCAGTGCCTGGGGCAGAGATGCAAGGGACACGGGCCTTGTTCCTCCGGGGCGGTCCACACGCCAGAGCACCCCAGGAGGGAGGAAGCCCCCTCCCACCACCCAAATAGCCATAGGCCTCCACCAGAACCCCAGAGTAAAAGCCGAGGGACCCCTCCGAGGGACCGCCACAGGGACTGGGACCCGCCAGCTGCTCTGGCCTGGAGGACCCTGGGCCTCAATTTCTTCAGTTTGGGGATGCACCCTCGAGTGGCCTCACCCCAGCGTCCACTTGGACCCACCCTGCGGTCCCACTGTATGAGGCCCCCCCGCCTGGAGCAGGCAGCTGCCCTGCCCGCCCAGGGCCTCCCAGCATGATTCCAGGGGGCGGAGTGGGGAGCTGGAGGTGCCCCTAAAGAGCCTACTAGACCCACGGGGAAGGTCCGAGAATTGAGTGGTGGCGGGCGCTGCCATGGGCCTGGCAGGCAAGAGGCAGGGTTGGCAGGACAGGACCCCACTGGGCACCGAGGCTGGGCCCCCTCGCCGCTGGCATGCCTGTCACCTCCGCCTCCTCCAACTCCGTCCAGCAGTAGCCGGGGGACACTGTCACCCCCACCACACCAGGGGCTTATTAGAAACAACTTACCTGTGCCCATCGCTCTGCCCCTGCCCAGGCCTGGCCCTGCCCTCGGGTCCAGGCCACGCTGGGCCTCCCACCCGTGCCTGCCCCCCTGGCAGATGCTGGGGGCTGCTCTGCCCCAGGGCCCTGAGCAGGCCCACCCCCAGGGGAGCCTCCAGTGGAGCCGCGGGCTCAGAGGGCTGATTAAACCATCATGGGGATCTTCTCGACATTTAATTTACCAGGCGCGCGGCGGTCAGCCCCGTCCCCAGGGAAATGCAAGGCAGGCCGGGGGAGCAAAGCAGAGCCGCCGCGGGCTTGTGGCTGGCTCCCCGCCGCTGCGAGCCAGGCTGCAGGCGCGTCCACTGTCCCCCCACCCCCGCCCGCTGGGCACCGGGAGGCTGCCCCCCACACGCCCAGGTCCCAGCCGGGTCCGTGAGGAGCCCCCAGCACATACCTCCCAGTGGGGTGCCTCGACACCCCTCAGCTTCCCTCAGGACAGCGGCGAGCGGGTCGGTACTGGACTCCCAAGAGGGGCTCCGGGCGCCTTCTGTGCATCTGTGCTGGGCGGCGGAGAGAGGCCCACTGGCCGCTGTCCCTCACAGATTCTGCCACAGCTGGCTGACTTCAGAGAGTCCTGTGAGGTCCATGCCAGGGCCACCACCCGTTCCTGGGGTGGTCAGGGCGAGAAAGACACCTCTCCCATCCAGGCGCTGTGGGACCCCCCTGCCCCCCCCAGCCTGGTCAGCTCTCATGTGCCCTCTGGGAAACTGGGGTCCTGTCTAAGGTGGGGGGGAGGGTGCTTCAGGAGCCACAGAGGCGTCCACTGGGACACCCTCTGTCCAGCACAGGCCTTCCTGGCCCGCTGAGCCCATCCCCCACCATGCAGCAGGCAGGCTCTGGGGCTGAGAGCAGGGAGGGGCTGCTGGCCCCAGCAGACACTGGCACTCACCGGGGCCTAGCCATTCCACCCTGGACGGTCTGTCCTCGTGTCACCTTGAGCACTGCCTGGTCCCCACTGCGGGCGAGGATACAGGCTCAGGTCCCAGGCTGTCTGGGCCAAGAGTCTGTGCCAGTGCCCCTGTGTCCTCGCCTGGCCTTGGGAGCACGGCTGTGACTAGGAGGACGGGACAGCCCTGGGAGCACAGGTCTGGGGACAGATGTGGGGGGGAGGTGGAACCCCAGCAGGGGCTGGAAGGCGCCTGCCAAGTAGCGAGAGAGACCAGGGACCTCCCTGATCACCGGACCAGCCTCAGCTCCTCGGGCCCACCAGACGTCCTTCCCAGCAGGCCTGAGCGAGCGCGCGGCGGCCTGGGTTTCAGCACCTTGGCCAGCGCCAGAGGCCGGTCTGTGCGCCAAGGGGTGGAGGGGCCTTGTGGCTGCAGGGTTCTCTCGCGCCTGCTCCCCACCCACTCTGGCAGTCACCTGGCTCTGCCCCCGCTGCCCGAGTCCTGTCATCCTGCCCACTCCCTCCGCAGCTGTCCAGACGGGGGACTCCACAGCCCCGGCAACACGCCCCGTCTGGCCCCCGCTGCTGCGGCGCTGGTCCTGGAGCAGCAGCGGGGCTGGCCTGGCACAGCTGTCCCAACAGGACTGCTCCAAGCTCGCCCCCGCTCCCGCTCAGCCCCCCAGGCTTGCACCTGCAGCAGCGCCTCCCGCCAGCTCCTGCCGCGCCCCTGGGGTCTCTCCCCAGACACCCACACATCTCCCAGTCTCCCCTGGGCTTGCCTGGAAGCTCACCCCAGCAAAATCTTCCCTCCCCTGCTCCAAGACGCCCACCCCCAGCCCCAGCTCGCCCTCAGTGTTTCAGGGTGCCCAGGGGCCGTGCCACAGTGCCCCCCTTGCGGCTGTCACCCTCCCCGCAAGATGTCACCGAGCGCCCCCCGTGCTGGCCCAACTGGACAGGGTGGCGCCCTCAGAGCAGGAGGCAGGCCCGGGCGAGCCTGGCGCACTGGCCGCAGCTCACGCGGGGCCCTGCCCTGCCGCCCATGCTGGCCCAGGCGTCCAGCCCATGCTGCTCCTGGCCCACGCTGGCCCCTCCAGCCTCACCCCCACCCAGAACAGGCTGCTGGGGCGCCCCGCCCACGCCAAACCAACACCAGCCCAGGGTGACCCGCGGGTGCGCTGACCCCGAGCCTTGGTGCCTGAGCGCCCCGGGGCCTGGCCCCCAGGGGGACACTCCGCCTCCCCTCCTCTTGCCTGGTCCTGGGCAGTCCCTCCGCGGCGCCCACCACAACCCCTTACCCCTGCAGGCCCCCGATCTCCTCCCTCGATCCCCCTCAGGGCTGAGCAAGTCCCACTCAGGCCGACGACTCAGGTGCTGGTGCAAGCAGGCCCGGCCTGAGAGCCCCTTCCCGGGGCCGGGCCAGGCTCCCGTGCACGCCCAGCGCCCAGCACAGGCCAGGCACCGGGACATAGTGTCCAAGGACGACAGGCAGCCAGCAAGGA
>NW_004567114.1:480811-485605 GCF_000260355.1 Condylura cristata
CCCCCCACGCCCCACGCCCCAGGGTGGGGTGGGCCGGTCAGGCGCAGCGGCCTCCGACGATGTGCTACTTGGGACCGGCAGGTGGCGCCATTCGGCCAGCCTGGTTCCGCTTCCCTCTCTGCAGGCAGGGAAACTGAGGCCCTGGGAGGGCCCACCCAGCCCCCCGGACTGAAGGGTGTGCGAGGAGGCCGCGTGCTGGCCTCACCAGCACCTGCTCTGTGCTCAGCACCAAGCCCTCCGCTCCACCCCGGGCCCTGGGCCCAGTTGCAGCAGGGTCACGTGGGGCAGGGCCTCCCCAAGAGGCCACAGAGACACTTCGGGGGGCCCCAGGACTGCCAGCTGCCTCCCAGGACCCCGCGGCTGAGTCTCCCACGCGACGCAGGGCAGCGCCTGCCAGCTCTGGACCCCTGGGGTGCCGTCGCATTGCGCCTGCGGGCGGGGTGCGCATGTGCCGCAGACAGGGGAGCTGGGTGCTGGGCAGGCGGGGGCCGCCGAGCCGGGGCCGTGGGGCCTGTCCGCTCGCCCCAAGGAGCGGTGAGCCCCGGAGCCAGCCTCCATCGGCCCCCCAGGACAGGGCGCCCCCACATTCCCGAGGGCCTGGCCCAGGGGCTCCTCCGAGCAATGCAGAGGCAGAGTTCGGGGCAGCAGCGAGCACGGACAGTAGATGCTCTCGAGAAACCGAAATTCAAGGGAAGGACCGAAAGAGAAAGTCAAGGGCACAGACCAGGGAAGAGCCCCCGGGGCGCCCCTGGATGAGGGGAAGGGGGAACGCCCTTCTGGCTGCCGGGACAGCTTCTCCACAAGCAGTGGCGGCCGGAGGGCGACAGGCGGGCAGTTTCCTACCGGGAAAGCGGCCCTGGGCTCGCTGGACATGAAGCTGTAGCCCGTGGCCTCTGGCTGTCCTCTCCCAGCCCACGGAAGGAACAGGGGGAGTCTCCAGGGGTGGCAGGTTGGGGGCGGCCGGCCACGGAGGTGCAGCTGGGCGGGGCTGCTCGGGGTTCGGACTAGCTTGGGGCTTGGGAGTCAGAGCCGCCCTCAGGGGGGTGTTGGTCACTGCCACGGGGCGCCAGAGTCCAGGTGATCAGGAAAGGGAGCCAGTGCCTGGAGCAGCATCGGGGGGTCGTGGGGGATCTGGGCACGTGGCTCCTGGAGTCTTATCTTTGTCAAGGTGTATGTATTTATGCACATAAGCTGGGGTGCAGGCCAGAGGTAGAGGGGTGAGAGACACAGTGGGGAGCAGGGCAGGCGGATCCACTGAAAGCCACTGCTGAGGAGGCAGCGTGGTACAGGAGGGGTCTGGGGCGCCCTGGGGGCCCCTCCCTGGCCGGGGTCAGGCCGCAGGGGCTGGCAATGGCTTCCTAGCACCAAGACTGACCCATGCAGCCCCAGGCTCCCCCTCCTCCTCAGGCTTAACAAGCTTCATAGTTGTTATTGGGCCCTTTCAGTCATGTTCATCTTTAAAAGTGTTTGTCTAATCTGGAAATGTGGATGAAAGGAGAAACACACCCTCTAAGACACTGAGGGAAAACCGCCTGGCTCCGCTCAGCAGCAGCGGAGGCCAGTAGTGGCCAGGCAGCCCCGGGCAGAGCCAGGCTCTCTAGTATTCACAAGCCAGAAACGGGAGCCCAGTGGGCCAGGCAGTGCCCTCTGGCCGAGGCCGTGCCTGCGGTGGGGGTAAGGGTTGGTTCACCCCGAGACACTCTGGGTCGAGGCGTGAGCGCGAGCACCGGCCAGAGGGCCCAGGAGGGTCAGGCTCCGCCCGAGCCCACAGGCCCGAGGACAGCTGTGTGGAGGGGCTGCCACGGCCGGGCCCAGCTGGGCTGACTGCCCCTCCCTCGAGGACAGAGACCGGCAGGGTCGTCTCTCCAACACGGGGGCAGTGCCGTGGTGACCAGCATGGACCAGTGTGCCCGAGGAGGTTCTGCAGGGGAGGAGGCTCTATTCAGGCCAAGATGGGGTGTCGGGGACCAAACTTACTCCCTCCAGCACAGCAAACTTTAGGAGAAACTGTGTGCAACATCTGGGCAGGAGGGTGACCCCGGGCCAGCAGGTGGGGTCTCCCAGTGCCTGGCGATGGGCAGCACAGCGGGGCCGCAGGCTGGCGTCCCGGCCAGCAGAGACCCCCAGCCGGGAGCAGGAGGGGAGGAGGCTGCACAGGGTGCAGGCATGGGGATCCAGAGGGCCCAGGTCTTCCACTGACCACAGGTGGACACGGGAGGAGAGGAGACCCCTCTGCGCAGAGCAGAGGGAGAGCCCTCAGGTCTCTGGGGGACTGAAGCGCCCCCACACTCACAGCTGCTGAGGGCAAAGCGCCAGGAGTCCCCGAGGGACCCACAAAGCGCGCCCCCACCCTGGAGCACTACTCAGCCCTGAAAAGGAGGCCACCCTGGCACCCACTGCAGTGGGTGGGCCCTGCGGACGCCGTGTTGATGGGGCCAGGCGCGTGAGGCCCGAGATGGGCGGGGCAGCGCAGGGGACGGTGGGGGCGACGGGGCCGGGGGCCGGATCGGGGACAGCAGTCACAGCTGTCACATGTTTCCAGAATTAACTTTCTTTTTATTTAAACACAGGCTGAGAGCAGCGTGCATCGCACCAACAGTGAGGCAGGCGGTCACTGCTGAGGTCGCGGCACTCAGGAGGGGGCGCCTGGGAGACGGGGCGCCCTGGACAGTCTGTCGCCAGGAGCCGGGTACAGAGGCCACACCGTGGGCCCGCCACCTCTCTACCGACTGAAGCCGCTCGGGTCGCCACCCTACCTGTCGCTGGCCTCAGAAGCCCGGAGCGGCAGTGGGCCCAGCCCTGCCAGAGTGGACGGAGCTGCTTGCCAGGCTCACCTGTGGCCGGCTGAGAGGAGTGCGCTGCCCAGACCTCCCCAGCCACACCTGCAGCTGTTCCCAGAGCCCCAGCTGGGGCTGGGCTGGGGCGCCCAGGCGCTGGCGGGCTCCCTCTTCGGGGACCAGAGGCCAGAGCATCTCCGAAGCTGGGGTCAGTCCCCCTTCTTCCAACCCATCGCTCCTGCTGAGTGGCCCGAGTGAGGCTGTGCTCCGCCCGGGGCTGCCCTCTCACACCCATGGCCTGGGGGACTGGCCATGAGACGCAGGTGCCTGACCCCCTGTTCTGCCACCTTAACGGGCCAGGTAATAGCAGCTCCAGAGAGACAGGCTGTTTCTCTTGTGGAAGAGGCTGGCAAGGGCCCCGGTGAAGGGCAGTGCCGCCCTGCACAAGTCCCTGGGAGGGACCCTGGGGTCCCCAGACCCCAGGCTGGCTGTGCTGAAAATGGATGTCCAGGGAGCCAGGACAGCAGGCAGACAGCACTGCATCCCCAGGGGGTGGGGTGGGGGGCGCGAGGAGGCAGACCCCGACCCCCACACGGGGCAGAGCTGGGCTGTGCGCCCTGAGCTCGGAGGCAGGGCCGGGGGTGTGTGCCCAGCTAACACCGGACTCCCGTGACTAAGAAGGACACTGGGCCCTGGTCCCAGGCTGAGCAGCAGTGAGGAGAGGCGGGGACACGTGTGGGAAGGCAGCGTGGCCTCCGAGCCCAGGGCGCGGCTGCGGCACCCGCCCCAGGGCCCTGGCGAGAGCCCGACTCCCATGAGCCTGCCTGGCCCCCCGCAGGGGTGAGCCTGGCCGGGAAACCCTCAGGCTGACCCCGGGGGCAGCCAGCATCAGCCCCTGGCCCCCAGGAGAGCAAGACACGGGTGCCAGGGGACGGACAGCCAGCGTGCCTGGGCTGGGCTCTGAACCCACGACACCAGATGGGGGGGTCGGTCCCTGCCCCCCAGCCCCCTCCCGGTGGCCAGGTCCTCCAGCAGGCGGGGTAGGCGCCAGGCCAGGGGCTGGGGTCAGCCAAAGTGAGGGTCCAGGCACTGGTGGCCCAGCCAGCAGGAGACCTGAAGGTGGACAGGGTTTGCTGCCCAGAGGTGCCCCGCTCCGGCTAGAGAAGGTTGGGGCGCGTGGGGGGACAGAGGGAAGCTAGGCAGGGTGGGGCCCGGACCCCCGCACCACCCGAGCCTGCATGGGGCTGGAGGAGGGCCGGGCACATGACTCGCTCCCACGGTTACTGCCTCCGACCCGTCCACATCACCGCGCAGAGCCCCGCCACACCCCAGCTGCCGGCAGGCTGGAGGGGCAGGCGCCGGCCAGGCCACACAGCCAGGCAGTGCGCTTGCCGGGCTGAAACGCCGCAGGTCTGCAGAGCTAAGGAGGGGGCACCTGAGAGTCCCCCTTCTCCCGGAGGCCATGGGCAGCCCTGCAGGCCAGGCTCGCCCCTGCCTTACCTCCTGGGGAGCCCCCGGCGGGGTGTGGAAGAAACCCCACGCTGAGCTCTCCCAGCGCTATGCACACAGACCCCACCTGCCCAGGGCAGGTGCTTTCCCCTGGGGTCCCCAAGGTGGGGAGCCCCAAGCCCCAGAAGCGCCCACACCAGTGGGTGGCCACGCGAGTGGCAGACCTGTCCCTGCTGCCCTCTCAGCCATACCTGCCTCCTGCCTCTGGCTGTCCCCCACTTGTCCACAGGGTGCCCTGCAGACCCCGGTGCGCTGCCGACCCTAAGGTTGTGCTGCTCTGGCAGGAAGAAGGCAAAGGCCACCAACTCGGCCAGCAGGGCAGGGGTGGCCCTAGCCCAGGGCAGAGCTTGTCCTCTCTGCCGCGGGAATGCAGCTCATTTAGAGAAGGGTGCGGGCCCTCCCGGCGCAGAAGGGCGGCGGCCATGCGGGCTGCCAGGCGCCAGGAGCGTGGGCTGCAGGGCGCACCCGCGCCGGTTCCCAGCGGTGCTTCCCAGCGCTCAGCCCGCCT
>NW_004567114.1:486361-489254 GCF_000260355.1 Condylura cristata
CCCGCCTCCAGCGCCCAGCCTGGGCGCACCTGGCGTCAGGTCCCCGCTCTCGCTGGGGCGACGCCCATACTGGGCCCGGCTCAAGCGGGTCAGGGGTGGCCCCACCCCGCCGGGTCGGTGCCCAGGCTCACGGGAGGCGCAGGACTCGTCCTTCCCTGTCCCTCTTACTTCAAAGGGAGCCTCGTGGGAGGGGCAAGGGGGCACAAAGAGAAAGTGAAACCGGAGCGGCCAGAACTGGCGGGGCAGGTTCCCGCGCAGACCCGGTCTCTTCCCAGGGGAGGGGGGCCGCCAGCCCCGCCCCCAGACCACACTGCTGCCGCTCAGGCCTGCCCACTTGGTCACCCGCAGACACTGGGCCTGGTCCAAGCCCCCCCCACCCCCCGCAGCCGGGCGTGGACAGGGGCTCTCGGCCAGGCGCGGAGGGAGACCTGGGGGCAACGGCCCCACCCCCCCGCGCGCTCTCAGGCCCCCGCCTGGATGTGCGCAGGCGGGCGGCAGGCCACGAGCAGAGTGGCCCCGTGGGCGCCCTCCGTGTCACCCCGGCCCCATCAGGCCAGCGGGGAGCAGCTGTGCCAGGGTCTCCGCCTTTGGCTGGGGGCAGCGAGGCCCAGGGAGGGACACGGCGCCCGGAGCGCTGACGGGCCACGGCGTGTGGCGTCTCCCACGTCCGCAGGCCCGGGTGGGGGCCAGGGCTGGGGGCACTGGCACGTGACCGCGAGAGCCTGGACCTGGATGCGCCCCCACCCCCACCCCGCGGGCTGGACCCCTCCTGTGCCCAGCTGAGCCTGGGCAGAGCCCGGCCAGGCCATGCGCCCGCAAGGCTCCACTACTCAGCCAGGCGGGCACCAAACTCACATGCGTGGGGCCCGGCAGCACGGGGCGACGGGCACACGCCTGCGCTCCTGCCTGCGCTGCCGGGCCGGGATCGGGGCTCGGGGGTCTGTCCAGGGGCGCCCGGCGCCGGCGGCCACAGCCAGCGAGGCCGTCGCTTCCCAGACCGGGATCCTGCCGTCAGGAGCCAAGGCCCCACCAGAGCGAAATTACCAGCTCTCCCGGGGGTCTGTCCCACAGTCTCCCCACGTTCTTACTGGGGCCGCGCCGACCCCGGTGTCCCCCCAAGTTTGGGCCTGTGCCCCGATTTCCCCAGCTGCAGAGCAGGCCGGTGGCCAGTGCCCGGGCATAGCAGAGGCAGCTTGGCCAGCACACCTGGGCAGTCAGCGACTGCTGCGGCCAGGCCGCCCGGGTCCCAGAGTGGACGCCGCCGGGAGGGCCCCTCCTGGCGCGTGGGGGGCTGGGCTGTGGCTCCCTCGGCGCCCGGGCCCTCGGCCCAGGAGACGCTCACCACAGGCTGAGTCACACGAGGGGGGCATGGCTGTGCCCGCCTCTGCCTGGTGGGGGGCAGCGCCTACGCCCTGTCCTCAGTGACCCACTTGGGGACACGCCAGCCCAGCAGCGGGGCTCCCTCCGGCCCGGCCAGGTGGGCGTTGCCGCCTGACAGCTGGGAGCTCTGCTGCTGGCCGTGCAGGGCCGCAGGGCCGCAGGGCTCAGGAGCTCAGAAGCGGCCCGGCCCTGGGGAAGCGCAGGGCGGGGTCTCCCAGGCGGCACGGTGGGCGCGGGGAGCCCCTGGGGCTCGCGGGGCTGGGGGCGGTCCGGTCCGGGCCCTCCGCTTCCCCCGGCGCCTCTTCAGCCCCGCGCCCCCACGGCCCGGCCCCGGCCTTCACCGGGGCGTGGAGCAAAGGCCCCTGGGATGCCGCAGGTTGTGCAAGCCGGGCACACCCGACCCGGCGAGAGTCTGGACGGCCGCCAGGCTTGGAGCCAGCCCGGGCCTGGGAACCAGGCTGAGGAGCCCGGGGCGGCGGGTGGAGTCGCCAGGTCCACCCACCTGGGAGAGGCCCGCGGCCAGTGGCTGCTCCCCAGCCGCACCTCCGCCCAAGCCGCGCTGGCACTGACCCCCAGGCCGGGCCCAGTCCTCCCAAGCCCGGTCCAGGAGCAGATGGACAGCGGGACGGACGGGGCCCCTATGTGGGTACTCAGAGCAGCACCGCAATGTGGGGGTGCTGACACTCCCCACTGCTGGCGGGGGCGGCCTGGTCAGCCTGGACAGAGCCGAGGGCGGGCCTGAGCTGGGGTGTCCTTACCCCACCGGGCGGCAGCAGGCTTGAACAGAGGAGCAGCCAGGGGTCTGGGTGCCCGACCAGCTGGGCCTGACACAGCGTGCGGCGCCCACCCCCCAGGGCCACACCCACTGGGCCCTGCCCATCAGCACCCAGCAGTCCAGCACCGGTCACCCCACCGCCCCCCACGGTGGCGGCCTGGCTGGGCCTGACCCCAGTGGTTGGGCTGGAGCGCGGTGCACGGGGCCACCGGGAGGGGCGTGAGCAGGTCCCGACGGGGGTCTGCCTGGGGAGGGGACCTCCAGCCTCCACGCCAGCTGGAGGAGAGGGTGGGCAGAGGCGGCGTGGGGGAGGGCGCAGCGGGCGGAGCCCGCCGGCCAGGCCCTCCCACCCCTGGTGCTGAGGACACTGCCCTTTGACTCAGCGCCTGAGGCAACTCCCCACACAGCCCACGGGGCCGGCCTGGACAGAACCGCGGGCCACGCTGGGGCCTCGGGGCAGCGACCGCCAGACTTTATTGCCACCTCCAGCAGAGGCCGGGATCGGGCGGGGGCGGGGCTGCGGGCGGCAGGTCGGGGCAGGCAGGACGCCTGGCTGCGGTGGCCGCCTCGGAGAGACCCACGCGGCACTTCCTGGAAGTGGGGGTCCGTAGCGCTGGGCCGGTGGGGGCAGACGTGGAGCGGGCATCCGTCGATGGGTGGGTCCCAGGCCCACTGCCGGGGGTGTCCCGGGCGGCCTGCTGAGGCCCGAGGGCTGGGGAGGAGGCAGGAGGGGCACCG